>NW_024424675.1:18276474-18374703 GCF_017311325.1 Ursus maritimus
AGGGAACCGAAAGGCAGGGAGGCAGCATGAGCAAAATAAAGGATTGTTGTTACTTAAAGCACGAAATTTTGCGGTGACTTATTACCAACGGCAGATGATGGATGCGATGGTCACTTTGTTATCCCAGTAATAGGTTAGCTAAGGACCGAGCCGCACGGATGCTGGTTGAATGAGGTTCTGTTTGAAGGGAAGACCTCCACCTGAAATGCAAGTATGTGTCTCAGAAGAGAACTTGAAATCTGTTTGTTTCCCCGAGTCCACAGTCTCTCATGGTTCATTCCCCCTTCTTTAGGGAGGGATGATCAGCAAATATTTTCTCCCTTTCCTGCCCCTCCCTGACTGTGGACCAGCTGGCTACGGAGCAATGGCAGGTAGGTGGAAGGGACACTGTGCCAGTTCTGAGCTTATGTTTTAAGCAACATGGCAAGTTTCCACTTGTCCTCTTAAGCACCCGCCATCCGCCGTCAGAAGAACTTGGCCTAAGAATTCAGGGCTCCTTCGGCCTCAGTGCCAGAATGCAGACACATAAAGACCTTGATCAGACCTGAAGCCTGAGGCGATCTAAACTCAGCTGAGCCCAAGCAGCCCACAGCCAACCTACAGCCAACCCACACATCCGTGAGTGAGAAACCGATGTTGCTGTGAGCCACTGAGATCCCAGGGTTTGCTTCTGCAGCAGTGGCTGATTCAGAAGGCAGCCAGAGGCAATGCTTATCTCAAAGGACCCATCATATGGATAAGCACTTGTTTAATAATCACACTCAATTACTTAGAGTCCTGGGTTTACTACTAGTCAACTGTGTGACTTGGGGAGACTTACTTAACATCTCTGGGCCTCAATTTTCTCTTCTTAGATACAGAGGATAGCATTCGCCTTGCAGGATGCTGTGAGGGTTAAGTGAGATGATGTCTACAAGCCAGATACCCAACACATGGCAGGCAAAGCTGGAAGATTTATCCCCTCTTCTTCACTTTTTTCCCTTTGGGATTCCAATGGGTCTAAAAGTCAAAGGAACAATTTCTAGGAAAGGGATTAAAAGATGACATCCACCAAATCCAGGATGTGTGACAGGACCCAAGATTCCCCAAAATCAAGTTAGCTCTGGTGGAATCCCAGCTGTTTTTTGGAAATTTTCTTGTTTTGATTCTGTGAGTATTCTGCTAATTTCCCTTAGGGTTTAACATTTTTTCATGCTTCCGGCTCTCTTAGCTATGAAGAGAGGACTAGGAGGAAGGGAGTTTTGTTCCCAAGTGGTCCAGGCTGTGACAGGGGAACATCCCAGTGCTGGGGGCAGCGGGCTGACAGCATGAGAGACTCCAAGGGGAAAACTGAAACCCAACTTTCCCATCAGAAAACTCTCTTCGTGTTCTATATGACAAGTATACGTATACACATACACACATATACACATACACACATATACACATACACACATGTACACACATACATATACACATACACACATATACACATACACACATGTACACATACACACACATACACACATGTACACACATACATATACACACACATGTACACACATACATATACACATACACACATATACACATACACACATGTACACATACACACATACACATACACACATACACACATACATATACACATACATATACACACATGTACACACATACATATACACATACACGCACACACACATGTACACGCATGTACACACATACATATACACATACACACATACAAATACACATACACACATATACACATACACACATACACACATATAGATATACACATACACACATACATATACACATACACACATATACACATACATATACACATACACACATATACACGTATGTACACACATACACTTACACATACATATGCACATACATATAATACATGGTTATGTGGCGTCAGTTAGCATCCTGTCGGGGAAGCAGAACCACTATGAGTGTTATGCAATAAGGGATTTATGTGCGAATCAAACCTACACAAACATGGGAAGAACTTGGGAAGTGAAGGTCCAGGAAGGGGGACTTGGAAAATGAGAGAAAAGTTTTTCACCAGCCCTCCTGGAGCCCTGGAGCGGGAGGACAGGTTGGAGCTTGCAGGGGACGTGAGGAAGCCAAGCAGGCACCCCACCGGCCAGAGTGGAGTTGCAAAGGGGAGGTGGCGAGTCTATGCAAGGCTACGGCCTCTCACAGCTGCCACCTCTGAGACGGTAGCCAGGACGGGGAGTCCAGAGTGGGAATCCGGAGGAGGCAGATCCCAGAGGAAGAGCCAGGGCTGCTGTTGGTCAGCAGGACCAGAGGAGAAGAATTGTGGGGTGCTGGGCAGAAGGGAGTTAGGACAACAGAGAACCTGCCCCCTCCTTTTTGTCTTTGTCGTTATAGCTGACCACAGCGGATTTCAGAGAATAAAGGCTACTGTTGTAGTTCTTCTTTCCACCTCGCCTGCAAACTTCTCTTTCAGCCAGCTCTAACCCAGAATCACCCAGAATCACACGGAGAAGGGGATTCTGGGAAGAAGATCCAGTTAGCCAGGTCCATAGATGCACAAAACTGCTGTACACGTGTGTGTGTTTAATTACAAAATCCACACATGTACCCATGTTTGCTGAAGCAAATTCAAATAAAATTATAGGATAGAAAAGAAAAGAAAAAAGTTATCCTTCCATTTCCATTTTGGGGTAACTGCTTGTAAGTCTTCGTTTTTCCTGTGCTTACATACAATGTGTATGTGGGTATTCCTTGTTTTCCATGTACAAATTATACATATTTACATACTTTTTATGTATTAAAAAACAGAATCGGGCTATAAATATTCTTTTGCAACTTCTCTGTCCAATGAATGTCTCATGGACTCCTTTCCAAGTCATCGTTGTATTGACTCCATACCATAATATTTGTTTATATGGGTTAGAGTGTTTCCTGTCTCTTCATTGCAAATGTGTGTGTCTGTGTGTGTGTGTGTGCATACACGTTTCTGAGCTTGTGTGCAATTTCTAGAAACCATATTTCTAGAGGTAAAATATCATTTAAAATTTTACACTTTAATGGCTCTGAATAAACTGTCACCCCAAAAGTTTCTACTAATCTGCATGCTCGTCTATGGGATATACTTGCTTCTGTTAATCTTCTGTTCCTTGTAGATTATGCCCATTGTTCTAACGTACTGTTTGTCTTTTCATGTTGATTTGTTGACTGTTAGATATAGTGTGAGTGTGTTCTCTAATTCAATTGATTATCTTTTGATTTGTCTGTGGTGTCTTCCGTTCGGAAGTTTTCTGTTTAAGTGGAACTTCTCCACTCCAAGATGATAAAACTTTCACTTACATTTTATTCTGGTTCTTTAACCTGTTTTGCATTTAGATTGTCAAGCAGCCTGCAATTTGTTGTTATGTGTACATGGATAGTAAAGACGTTAACCTTGCCTCCCAAGGGGTCTGGACTTTAATCTCAGATTCCGGGAAGTAATCCCTAAGCCCTTGAAATGTCATGCCTGATGGGAGCCTCTGGGTTTGCCTAGGAGCCTGATGTCAGACTGCATAGTCTAACTGTATGATTTATGGTAGGGGCTAAACGATCTTACAGCCAGGACTGGCCATGCCAGAAAAACAAACAATATGATTTAGGGTAAGGGCTCTGGGTCATGTGGTACCAATCAATCAATTAATCATGTCTACGTTATGATGCCCCAATAAAAACTCTAGCATCAAGGCTTGAGTGAGCGTCCCTGGTTGGCCACAGTCTGTGCATATCGTCACACATCGACAGCAGGAAAGTAATGTATCCTGACTCCCAGGGGTGAGACCAATAGATACTCTGCATTTGTTACACCCCCAGATTCCACCCACATGCTTCTTCGCTTGGCTGACTTTAATCTGTTCCCTTTCCTTGGAATAAACGGTAACCGTAGGTATAACAGCTTTCAGTGAGTTCTGTGAGTCCTGGCAAGTGATAAAGTGAGGATGTTTGGGGGAACCACCCACACCCACGATGGCTTTCAGAAGACGGGTGATCTCGCGGAGACTCTACCCCTAGCTTTACAGCCGGCTCAGCTCTGGCAGTGAGATAAGGTAGGAATCCAAAACTTTTCTCTCTCTCTTCTAAATGGACGACCAATATTAGCAACTCCTCTTCTCTGTCACAAACTTAGAGGAAGAGCTCTATCATATGCTAAACTCAAATAAAATGTTGATCTGTTTAAACATGAGACTAAACTGTTTAAGGAAGTTTGTGACTGGGTTGAGATTGAGAGGAGATGGATTTGGGGTGCTTCTTGGGACCATGCTGAACTCAGCACTGTTCTAAAGAATGAATAAGGATCCAAGAGACACTGTTTCCATACCCGTGTCTCTCTCAAGCCCTGTTGTCCATGGCCGTGGCCATACGTCTTACGTCACAACTCCCACCACCCATCACCAGCTGTCACACAAATGCATCCCCAGCGGGTACTAATTAGACTCCTCTGGATGACACCATGGGACCGTCACAACACGGCGGACCCCTCTGAGAGTCATTATTTCATTCCGTGCGTCAGTTTCCTTTCCTCAACTCCCACTCCTACGTGTGTCCTTTCCTGGGGTATTTATTGAGTGACAGAAATTGTTTCCACAGTCCCCTCCCCCCATCCAACAGGGTCTTCCCGTGGGACTTCTGGCCATGTCTTCATTGGAGACATAGGTCCAGGACCCTAGAATTCACCTCAGGCAGTGGCCAAGTTTTTCTGCAATTGCATTGTTTTGTTTTGATACTTAATCAAAAGCACATTATGCCTAATTGCACAAGAATCATCTTGAAGCTAGGGGGTCACTTCTTTTCTAGTAGGAAGTCATGGGAGAGAACAGCGTTTCTGACCCGTCCTGTTCTGAAAGGCTTTGTCCAGCTCCTCTGATCGCCCTTGCTGTGCGTCTGTCCCTTTCCCTTCCTCTGGCTGTAGGCATAACACGCTTCGGAACGCCTCCTAACTCCTTATGCAAAAGGCCAACACTTTTTTTTTCTTTCTGTAAAGGGCACATGCCAATGAGGACAGACTCCAAAGATCTAGAACTTTTTCCTTCAGCTTCTCTCTTCCCTCCGCACCAGGAGAACAGCTCCCCTGGCCTACGGGCACCCACGTGCTTGGTCCCAGCTTTTCCTGTGCTGAGTTTTAGCCTCTCAGCCTGGCTGCGTCCAAAGGGACTAGTCCACACACCCCGCATTCCTGAGCCCCCCCCCCCCCCGCCGGGGGGGGGGGAGACACCCGACCCCCTCCCCCCCCCCCCCCCCCCCCCGGCAGGGGGAGAGGAACACAACCAAGCACACCAAGCAGCTTGAGGGGATGCAGGAAAGGCTGATGAATGCGACAGAACAACATACAATGTAGTAGAGACAGCAAGACTCTGGAGCTGCGCTGTCCGATGCGGTAGCCACTAGCCACACCCGGGTATTTAAACTGAAATTACTTGAAACTTTAAGAAGGTTCGTCATTTCGTTTCTCAGTAGCAAGAGCCACATTCCAAGTGCTCAATGGCCACATGTGGCCACTAGTTGCCCTACTGAGCAGTGTGGGCAGAGAACATTTCCAGTCACTGCAAAAAGTTCTATGGACTGCTCTACAATAAACCCTTCTTGGTTGGCCTGGAGACCTGTCTCTCACCCCTGCAGAGTCATTTTAGGGAAACACTGGCTCCTTGTTGTAACCACCACGGTCCCTATGTCCCCAGGGTTCTGTCCTTTCTGTGACTCTCCATGCTGTTTTTGCGGATGTGTCCCAAGTCACATATTTTGACAGAAAACGTTATTCACAATTCCCAGCGGGAATTTACATTTCGATTCTCAGTAGATCTGCTAAAATGGGAATGAGTGCCATCAGCTGTGAGCATTGAAAATCCAATAGGTTTAAATGAAAATGCGTATGAACGTGTGATGGAAGAGTCGAGATAGTCTCCTCCAAGGAACATATTTATTTTCCTGTTTGGTAATTACCATATGAAGAGAGAGGAGGCTTAGAAGATAAATGTTCTAGCGCTAAATCTGTTTATTAGCAGGGGCTGTGGTACAGGTCTTTACACTTGCCGTCCCGTCTGTGGGTGGCGACAGCAGGCTGTCACTTTTGCAAGCCTTCCCAAGTGAGTGTCTCGTCCGCACTCCCTCACCCTGCCCCTTTTGGTGGGCCATCCGTACAGTGCGATGACATTTTTATTTTGCTGCCCAGTGGTTCCCAGATGTTCTCATTCTCGGGCCTCCTCCCCTGGGCTGTGAGTGGTTTCAGAGCTGCTACAGCCAGAACACAGCGTCCCCCAGCATCCTTCCATCACCAGGGCTGGTCTCACTCCTGCTTTTCACTCCTTTGGAATCTTGCTAGCAGCTCTTGAAAATGCACCGGAGTGATCATAGCCATTGCCCAAGGAGCTGGCAGAAGAACGAGTAGAAACAAAAGAAGTGCTTCCTGAAGACAAGCAAAGTTTTTAACCGTATGCTCGTTGAACTCTTCCAGCTGTTATCTCAGCCGACGGCATTCTAAGCCATGGCCTTGCTGTGTGAGGATCGGCTGTCCAAGCCGGCAGAGGAGAGGAAGCCATCGCCTCCTGGGAAAGGCCGAGCTGGATGCTGTGGACATCTGCAGGCTGCCCGTGGCCCAGGATGTTTCCGGATCAGCAAGTGCAGCCCGTGGGAGGCAGCTCAGGGCGCAGAAGGAACCCAGGGCGAGGAGCTGGGAGGAGCGGATTGCCTTGCCCTCTCCCAGCCTCGGGAGGAGATGCAGATCACTCTCAGGGCCCCCGGGAACCCCATGGAATCGCCACGCTGAAATGAGGCACACGGAGCTGCTCTTCTCAGATTGCAGCTGTCTTTTACTGGGTCCCGTTCCCGGGATGGGTTTGAGGGACCCATGAGACCCTCACACCTAACAGAATGTTCTTCCTACAGTATCTATTTCACAGTTACCCCCATTAAACCCAGCTCTGCATTCTCTATGCCCACACAATATTTACACATTAACCATTCTCTCTAGTTGTAGACCGAAGGTTCTGGTTAATCTTTAACAACTGGGGTTGGGGGACGGTCAGAATTGGCAAGGGGAGTGGGCATATTGCCCCTGATAACGTAATTCATTCACGGCCCCAATTCACGTCTGTCCCATGGCGACGCTTTTTGCCAATAACTTTTCAGTTTCTCTCACTAGACAGGTGGAGTCTATTTCCTCGCCATTTGGATATGGACTCAACCAGGTGGCTTGCCTTGGCCACCAGAAGAGGGCTGCCGGAGTGACCATGCAACAGACTTCGAGAAGCCCTGCACGGAGCAGGGACACTCGGCCCAGTCCTCCTAGCCAAGGCCAGCCTTTACCAGCCGACAGTCAGCCAGCCCCAGAGCACGAGTGGGCCCTGCCCAGACCGGCAGAGCTGCTGAGCTGGCCCCAAACACGTAAGTGATAAAATGTGGGAGGCCACTGACGTTGTGTGGCGGTTTTTTATGCAGCGTTATCATGGCAAGAGATAACTGATACCCCCTGTAAAGTGAAGGATGACCCCTTCTTAATGTTAGGGAGAAAGTGAGTCTCAGAGGGAAACAGGATTTTGGTAGTTTTTCTAGAAAGACGTGTAGGTGTTAAAGTCAGAATCTCTTTGTGTCACTGTAAGTTTCTAATTCTCATAGGCAAGTGCATTGACTCTACCATAGGCCCAGCCTTGCTCAGACCCCCCCGGGGGTCAGTCCCTCTCCCATTCTAGTAGGACTTAGGGAGCCCTCTAGCACTAGCTCAGAGATTCAGAAGTTCAATGTCAGGCAAGGTCGTTATGGTGTCTGTTCTCTTCTCATCTTCTTCCTGGTGACTGAGTCCTGTTCCGTTCGCAGAGTCACACAGCTGTGACCTTCTTGGTTCTCATGGTCCACACATTCTCCACTCCTTTGAGTTACTGGAGCCCTGCTGCTGACGTATGTTTTCCGAATTGGGAGCGCCACAGACTGCCTATTGCCATAGTTACGGGTCTAGGGTATACGTAATAAACGACAACAATGGACTACCTCTCCTCTATAAATTATTCTCTACATTCACAACGGGATTCTGTCTCCTCCAGGCCCCAAATGCCTACTCCACTCCGGAGGAATGCTTTTTCTGTCTTGGGTCTCATCCTACCACCAACCCAAACCTTTTCAGGACAGAGAATGAAGATATGGGGAGTCTGGCCATGGGAGACAGCTACTGGGACACTAGTAGCTGGATTCCAGGGGAAGATGGCGTCCAGGGCCAGGCCACGTGGCTCTCCTGATTAATATGAGCTGAGAATAAAAGATTAAGAGACCTCTGGTTTCATCAGCAGCTAGAAACTGCCTTAGCAGCTGGATAGTGATTCAGTTTTAACCAAACCTAATTAAAAAGAGAGAAATTAGGGCAGAATTGCCCCAAGTGTAATATTGGGGATATTAGGTATTGTGGAAAAAAAGGGGAGACCATTGTCATAAAATATGAGGAACACTGGCTAAGCCTTTAAACATACTTCTTGGTTGTAGTTCTTGGAAATTTTTCCAAGTGATTATTTATTGTCAGTCTCTAAAAGGGAAGTTTTTAAAATGCTTTAACCTCAGGGTTCTTTATCACAGAGTCTGTCCAGGGACATTGTGGAACATGGATGTAGTGAAGAAGTGTGACACTCAACATTCCAGCAAGGGCAAAGAGGGCCCACGTGATGGTCTATGCAGAGCAATCCGAACGCAGGAGAGAACGGAGGCCCTAGAGGTACCGGGAGAGGGGCAGTGCCGAGCTGACATGCAACTCAGTTTGGAGACACTTGGGAAAATGGGGACACCTCCCTGTAGTCAGAACTGGCAGCATCTTTGTGCCCTAAGGATATAGTCAAAACTGGAAGATGGTTCTAGAAAGGCTGAGGCTTTTGCTTGCTGGGGAGTAGATCCTACTCAGATCTCTCTCCAACCAAAAGCTGGAGTGTTTGTGTCAGGAACCATCCCTAGGAGGAAAGAGGCTGTAACTCCCCTTCCTCCTACCACCGCCAGGACAGGACGCTGCCTCAAAACCCAGTCGGTTTTTGTTAACTGTTCAAAGCCCGGATCAGAAGCCTGTATCCTAATTAGTACTTTGGAGTTGTATGGTCTGCCAAGTCGTATCACTCTTGCTTTGATCTTCTCGTTTTCTCAACTTAGAATTTTTATGACGGAGAATTCTTTAATATCTTTATTTTTTTTAACTTCCTGGAGGATATTTACATAGAGATATTTGCAGTCCTTTATGAAAATTAAGGACACAGATTTCCTTTCCTCTATAGATAGGTCAACACGTAATTTCCTGTTCAAACAAATTTGCTTCAGAGACAAGAAGGGGGCACTGTTAATAACTCTCTTGGAAGGAAGTGTCCCAGGCAAACTGCAGAGTGTGGTCACCTGCTCACACGTGTATAAACATCTGTGCGACATGGAGTTTTGAGAACAGATGTCAGAGTTTGATGATGCTGTAGAGATGAGGGGCCAGGGAGAAAAGACGGGTTAGTGGCCCAGAGGGACTGTGGGCGTGGCTAGTGCCAGACATCCAGAGAAAGGAAATGACTGGTTATTATGGCATGTGTAGACTAATACAGTTGTGGGCACGTCGACTTTGGAGGACATTGGAGATCATATTAAAAGGCAGAGAAAAAGCTCTCCTTCTGCAAATTTTGGAGAAATGTTCTGTCTTTGAATTAGGCTCAAGTTGAAGCTGATAAATCTAATCTTTGTGTGGTGGGGGGGCTCCGGCTTCCCCTCATTCGCTCAGTACACTGATAGATCTTTGCCACAAGGGACTAGGGGATGCCCAGGGAGAGCAAGGGTATTTAATACCATTAAATACATGCTGATTTTCTACCATGGGATATTCGAAACCAAGAGGTATTAGGATTTGTAAATTATATTTCATAGAATCACTATTATCCATAAAGCACAATCATATAATGGCAATTTAAATAAACCGCAGTCATTATTAATTAGAGCTGTAGTATATGTCCAGAATTAGAAAACAGAAAATTCTGTAAGTGGGAGAAACTTAAGACTAATCTCATTGACATTGGTTATTTTTTAAAAATGTTTGCGTGCGCACTTCTCCTTTTCCTCTCCTTCCCCTTCCTCCCCATTATTATTATTATTATTATTATTATTATTATCATCATCATTAATAGTAGTAGTGGTAGTATTGTTTGCGAATGTTAATGAACATAGAACCAGGCACTGTGCTGAGTGTTATTAATCTTGATACCATTGCTAATGAAGTCCCCATTTTACAGATGAGAAAGCTGAGGTTTGGACATGATTTGTCTAAGATCAGAACAGTAGGAAATCTGGTTACTATGGCGTCACTTGTTACAGTTGTTAAATGCTTATTAAATGCACACAGTTATTAAATGCATATTAAATATGTTACAAATATTAATGCAGAGAGAAAGCTCTGCTTTAGTATTTTGTGAGGAAGTTTATGTCTTACAATTAGGCTCAAGTTCACTATCAACAAGAGCTTGCCTTTTATTTATAATTTTTTTTTTATTTTTTAAAGATTTTATTTATTTTAGAGAGAGAGAGAGTGTGTGCTCAAGTGGGGGAGGAGCAGAGGGAGAAGGACGAGTGGACTCCACGCTGAGTGCGAAGCCTGATGTGGGGCTCGATTCCACGACCCTGAGATCATGACCTGAGTTGAAATCAAGAGTTGGAGGCTTAACCAACTAAGCCACCCAGGCGCCCCAGGAACTTGCCTTTTAAAGCAGGTAGACAGCAGCATGCTGAGAGCGATTCCTAGACGCACGCTAGGGCTCCCCAAGGGCCAAAGGCAGGCGATGAATGATGGCGCCTATCGTCAAACCACCCTTAACAGCCTGCCAGAGCTGAGAGGGATGGATGGGAGCGGGGTGCAGAAGGCATGTTCTGCCATCCATCGGCAGGCACATATTCCTCGGAGCCTGCCAGAGATCTTAGCAGGCAACAATTCTTCAATCTGAATGAATTATGGAGAAAGACAGCTTGTGAAAACTTATGTGAAATTTGGAAAGACTGTTAGCCTTATTGTTCTCAGTCATAAACTGCACTCTTAAATTAAAACGTCCAAGTTGTTGGTGCCAAGTAAAGGTCTTGCCAGGTGTACTTTAATGAATGAAAAAGAGTAACTTGTGATGATGATTTGTATGTTGTATTCAATTAGGTACTGAGTGGTTTAAAGAGAGTTTTCAATGACATTTTTCGGATTATAAAAATAATGAAATCATTATAGAAGTCACAGGAAAATGTTCAAAGAGTAGTCACCCACAATGTTATCTCCCACAGTGTACATAGATTGTTAAATCTTGTCCTTTTCACATCATAGCATACTGAAGCATTTTCCTCTGCAGGTAAGCATTCTGTGGCAATACTTTTAATAGATGCATATTATTTCATTGTGTGACTATGTTCTAATTTATTCATGCTGTCTCCTATTCCTGGGCTTTAATATTTTTAATTTTTTCCTATAATAAATAACACTGTGGTGAACACCCTTGCCAATAAATCTCTGTATATAATTCTGAAGGCTCCCTTACCATAGATTCCAAATCATGGAGTTATTAGGGAAAGGTGTAAACATTTTAAGACTCTTGGTGTGTGCATTGCCACATTCCTTCCCTTATAACGGTTCCTACCAACTTACTATCTCCTATGAGCAGTAAAGTGTTCTAAATTCTCCCAATTTTAATGAAACGAAATGACATTATCTCACTGCTATTTGTTAAAATGGTGATTGTGGGGTCCTAAAGGGTATATCTGGTCTTTATTTCTGGTTCCTGGCACAGAAATTCAAAAACCCTTGGGATTTCCTGAGTGATAGGCATGTCTTTTCTAGGTTAATGAGGTGACTCAGGAAGGGTCCCGTGATAGCATCAGAATGGGGGCTGGTCACCACGAAGACCCACCTATGTAATGAAAGGGTTGGAACTCTGGGTCCACTGGACCACTGGGGAGGGGTGGGACTGGCGTTTAATGAAGTAATCTTTATTTCATCATCAAACCTACCAAACGAAAAGCCAGTGAAAGCTCTGGCGTGGTTAGTGCAGTGCACCCAGTGTGGGTGAAACATACAAATGATTATTCATCTCCTGCCTTTGGTCCTTGGGAAGCCCTAGCCTGCATCTAGGAATCACTGTCAGCTTGCTTTAAAAGGCAAGTTCCCAGGGCGTCTGGGTGGCTCAGTTGGTTAAGCATCCCACCCTGGATTTCAGTTCAGGTCAGGATCTCAGGGTTGTGAGATGGAGCCCTTCCTCAGGCTCGTAGGCTCATGACCTGCTTAAGATTCTCCCTCTCCCTCTGCCCACCCCCTCTCAAAAAAAAAAAAAAAAGGCAAACTCCTGTTGATGGTAAACATGCCCTACTTCTAAGACATAAACTTTCTTATGAACTTACAGAAGCACAGCCCTCTCTCTGCATTTTAGTATTATCTCCAATGTCCTCCCAAGACGACCTCTCCATGTCTGTCCCAAGTGACCCTGTTAACCTTTTTTCATGGTTACATTCAACAGATAGTTTTTGCATACCCTCTATGTGCCAGGAAAGGTGGTAGATGCTGGGGATTTCATTAGGAGCAGAACCGGAAACAATTCCCACCTCTGCCTGTGGGGAGTGAAGTCCAGGGGTAGGTGGAGATGTTAATCAAATAATCACCTGTCATGTAAAATGGTACAGTGCGGAAGTCTAGGTGTTATGAGATCATGCGATAGGCAGATTTGACTTTGGGAGGTGAGGGAAGGCTCTCTCGAGTAGGTCAACGAACTGACCTCCGAAGAAAGAGAAAGAATTAACTAGGAGGAGAGAAGTGTGTGGAAGGGAGGAAGCATTCCAGGTGGAGAGTGCAGGCCATGCAGAGGCCAGAGCGTGGGTGAGCGGGGGCATGGTGAGTGAGGCATACAGCCGACGGGCTGGATGTCCAGTGCACAATGGGTGTCTTCTTAAGAAGACTTCAAGTGCCGGAAGGAACAGTATCCCGCTATCTCAAGAAATTAAGGGAACAAAAAGGCAGCGGTGAGGGAGAGGGTTGTAGACCATCCACTGGGGTAGGAGGCACTGGACCAGCTACTCAAAGAGATGGAGGTGTTTGCACAGGAGCCTCACAGACCTGGGATGTACCTGGGAGATTACAGGGGGAAGAGAATGGGAAGCTGACATCTAGGGATCCCAAAGATGACAGTGTTGACGAAAAAGAATAAACCGTCAGAGTTAAAGAGAGCCAAGGCCACTGCGGGGGGTTGGAAATTTATCCTCGGAGTGTGTATGTTGGACAAAACAAGACAATGAATGTGATAAGCATGCACAACTGTTCTCAAGGCCGAGCCTTGCCCCTGGGACAATGTCCCAGTGTCCACCAGCAGTCACCCACGTGCCTTTACTTGTGAGGAGTTTATCTTCAGAGGGCTAGCTTGCCCCCTGATCCTGCCTGAGTCTTGGGAAATGTGCATGCTGGGATTATGACAATTAATTATCAGAAAGGTAGCCACATTTCTCCCTCTCCCATAAAATATTCTGGAAACTTAGAGAACTTTAAAAGCTAAAAAGCTTTCATTTCAATTTAAAGGAAATCAGGTTTACTAAACGCTTTTACAAAAAGGTAATTTGCTCCGATGTTTAAAATTGGAGAAACATCTGACAAGGAAGAATGAAAAGCCCTGTCTGCATTCACATGTGCTCCGGAGACACACGAGAACGGCTGTGAGGTCCGTACCCTCAGCATGGCTCAAGAGGCACCCAGGGCAGGGCCTGTGTGGCTCAATGAATAAATAATAACAATTGATTCTGAATGTGAATGTAAAAATTAGTTCTTGTTCTATTGAGATTTATACTGAATTCAGAATCCAATTAGGTTGGGGACGTGATATTTACAAAACTCATCCAGGAGATAGAAATTTCCATCAATATTTTGTAATATAGATTAAGTTGGGGAGTAAGAAAGGAAGGATATAATTGTCCCTACTACCCCAACCCCCCCCCGCCCCCCAAAGAAACCCCAATGGTTTAAAGCAGAATCAGCCTTCCCATAATTAATCGTGACACTCCTTCCTGCCCAGGGAAATAGTCTCAATCTTTCTCAACACCATGCTCTGGACGACCATTACCAATCAGCTGAGCAGAGTTGGCATACCTAGTGAAAGGTATTTGCAACCCCTTACCTCAAGGTATTCAGATCATCTGATTAAAATGGATATTGTAAATGAATTGTCAATGAATAAATAATAACCATCTCTGTGTGCCACTAAAAAGAATCCAACACTGCACCGTCCCAAGTTACCGGACATCCACACCAACGTGCCATCATTAGGAATAGCTACAGTTTTTGTTTCTGTTTTAAGTAGGTAAGAGTTGTGGTTGCTAATTGGGTACAAATGAACGGACTCGAGAGTCTGAATGTGAGGGTTCTATCCACTTTCTCCTAGTGGCGCAAGCTCAGACCCGCAGACACGTGTGAACATCCAGGTCAGGGTTGGTGGAGATAATGCAGTGAGGACACGATAGAGATAGAAGGGGGCTCAGGGCCCAGAGTTTTCCTAGAGGAAGCTGCAGGGTCATAAAGGATGCCCACATGGTCGCCTAAGACTTCAGAAAGAAGGCAGGGCCCCAAGACTTATCAGCATTACCAGCTGTCTTTTATGGAGCGGTCTGCACGGGCCAGCATCTCACTGTAATATCACAGCTATTATAAAACAAAATGCGATTGAGTAAATTTGAAGATCTAATTGGCTTTATTGATCGATTCATGAACCAGGCAGCATCTCGTCACATAGGGACACCATCCAAGGAGTTGTAGCAAATGAAAGGCTTTTATAGGAAGGAGGTTGGGGCAAGGAAGTTAGTAGCAAAAGAAAAGAAAGGACTGTCTCAAGCCAGGACATCTCCTTTTGGGGGAAAGGGACCTGCAGGGTTTCTAATCATGCACATGGCCTCACTAGTGCTGGTCAGGAAATTTCCCATGGACTTAAAAGGTCATGTTCCTGGAATATGTTGAAATTGTAATTAAGTGTTGCTTTGCTGTTGTGGGGGGTAAATGACTCCATTTTAGGTTTGTTTCTATCTCTCTCTCTCTCTCTCTCTCTCTCGATAGCTCTTTTTTTTTTTTCACATAGCCATACATAAAAGGGTAACTTTTATTCTTCTCCTTCGGCCCATGAATGAGCTAAGGCTCAAGGGTCACACAGCCCGTAAGTTTGACCCTTGAATTTGATCCAGTGACAGGGGCTCCAAAGAAAGCTCTGCAAGTGACCACACTAGGTGCTTCAGACGTGACAGGCATATGGCCCCAAAGTAGATATTGGGAGCGTTAACACCCAGGGAAATACACACCGAGAAAGGCCTGAGATTGGGCAACAGGGGTGGGGGGTGGGGGGAACTGTTGGCAGAAAGAGTGAGAAGTCCCCAGAAAAAGTCAGTCATAGTTTTTTGTTTTTTTTTTTTTTTAAAGATTTTATTTATTTATTCGACAGAGATAGAGACAGCCAGCAAGAGAGGGAACACAAGCAGGGGGAGTGGGAGAGGAAGAAGCAGGCTCATAGTGGAAGAGCCTGATGTGGGGCTCGATCCCATAACGCCGGGATCACGCCCTGAGCCGAAGGCGGACGCTTAACCGCTGTGCCACTCAGGCGCCCCAGTCAGTCATAGTTTTGAGCAAAGTCCCCGGCCATCTTGTGAAAGAATGTAAGAACAGGCCAGCAGGTAGTCTAATCATATCAGGGACCACAAAACTCCCAGCGCGGATTCAAAATTGAAGGTTGACCTGATGCACATCGAGTTATCTTTACAGGATCTAAACCCCCTTGAATAACCAGACCAAGCGGAGCCAGAGAACTGAGTGGACCCTTCACCCCAATTCCGTGCCACCTTCCCCACTACACAAGCCCCTTCACAAATATACACGCATCCTTAGCGGAAAACTCGTCCAACGCTGCTTTGGGAAAGTTCCCCGGTGTTCTTTACTTGTTGCCAGTAAAACCCTCCCTTTTCCTATTCTTTGGCTTGGTTGTGTCTTTTGGCTCAATACGCACCAAAAGGCAAACCCAGTTCCGGGTAACAGGATGGGATGTTGGATAACCCTGCTGCTTCAGTTTCGCTTTTTAATTTACCCGGTGTTATTGAATACCAGGATGCATTTAGTTAACTGCTTCATTCAGAGCTGGCTGGCTGTGGAGCCGCAAGAGCTAGGAGGGCGTCAAAGAAATATGGCGTCTGAGTATGACATGGGCCCTCGTGTTACCGTCCACGGGCCCGGGTGTGGCCCCAGCCTCCCTGCCCCCAGTGCCATCCCTGGACCAGCAGCTGGCCTCGCCTGGGTCCTTGTTAGACACAGAGAGTGTCAGCCGCCCCCCGGGACCTACCGAGTCAGAATCTGCTTTCTTAAAAGAAGCACTGAGCTGGGGGATACAAACTAGAAGGAAAGAGAGGATGTAAAATTTCAAAAGAACCAGCCAGCTATACTCAGAAAGAAAGAAAAAAGGCAAAAAAAGGTTATTGTAGTTGTTGTTGTTATTTTCTCAGAAAAAAAAAATAAGGCAATTTCAAGTTTAACTCAGGGAAGTAATTTTTCTCCCCCTTGGTAAAATGATAAGCAGGACCGGTTCATGTAAAACAGGATTAGAAAGACCAGAGATCTAGGAGAGCTGTTGTCACATCTGGCGGGCCGGAAATCGGAATGAGCTGAATAATGCAGTCTTGCTGTGCTTTTGTTTATGAGCGAGGCCCGGTGGGTGGCTTCGGGGCTGTCTTCTTCCTTGGTGACATCCCAAACCCAAGGAAGGGCATGTTGTTAGAAATTATAAAATGCCCATGATGTCTTGCAAAGGAGGTGGGAGAGTGGGAGGGATGGGGCCGGAAGGGAGAGAGACCAATGACCTAAGCCAGAGAAACAGGGAAAACCCTGGAATGGGGGCGGGTCTGCGGAAGCTGCCTGGACCTGGAGGATCTCAGACTTCTGCCTGGTGATGTGAAATTTCAGCTGTCTCTAGACACAGCTCTCAGAAAATAAAGAACAACTCTGTTGGCCAGGAAACCGAAATCTGTTTTTTTCAAAATGGACATAGCATTATTGTTTTCGTTCCTGATTATAAAATAATGCTTACTGTATTATGTTAGTCACCATACAGTACATCCCTGGTTTCTGATGTAAAGTTCGGTGATTCATTAGTTGCGTATAACACCCACAACATAATATAATAAAAAAACATTAAAATAAGAAAAAATTTAAAAAAAATTTTAAAAATACTGTAAAGCAATTAAGAGTGAAGAAAAAATGTGAAATAGAGAATGAAAGCCACTTCAAACCCCAGAGAGAACTATATATTGCTGTTACACACACGCACACGCACACACAGACACACACACCATCACGTGCACGCAATTTTACACACCTGGTACCATGTAAGACACTTTCTCGATGCCAGGCCTGGAGAATGTAATGTTTCGCGCTCCTAAAACCCGAAGGGTGAATGATTCAGATGATCCTCTCTAGTTTGAGGGCTTGACGTATACACAAATAATTAATATTAATCTTTAAAAAAAGTTTTAAGCCATTTTATTAAGTCGATGCTAAAACAACACTATTCCTCCTATGAAATTCACCTACAGCAGGGTGAATTTATACAGCTAAAAAACCAAAACAACCTAGCAAGTTAATCTACCCTCATTTAACTAGAATCTATAAGCATCTTTCGTTTGAGCTAATCTGCAGAGAAACATAGGAAAGTGGGGACGGAGGTTGTGGGAGAGACAGGGTCAGCATGGTTTCAGGGAAGCTGCTCTCTGCTGTGTGTCCCTGCGGCCAAAGCCCTGAGCTGGGGAGGGAGGAAGGCTTTAGTTGAACACACTAGTCCACCTACTGATCCCCCCCGGGAGGGTCTTCTCAGAAGCCCCAGGCTTGGAGTAGCTCTCTCCCCACTCTGGGACACAGTGGGGCACCCCACCCTGAGCCTGAGAGCAACCCCTTGACTTACAGATTGGACTTGAGTAAATGCTTGCTTTGAACCCCCACTGCGGGTCACAAGTGGCCAGAATGGCTTTGGCACTGCTCAGACCCCAGACTCCTCCCCTGGTCCAGCCCACGTGGGCCTCCCCACTCAGAGCCCCCGCCTCTGGGCTTCTCTCTTGTTAACCTTAAGAATAAAACTGCCCGTTATTTTACCAGCAAAAGATGGAGTTATTTGGGAACAGCAGAGAATGGCAATCTGGGACAAGCAAGCTAGAGCAAAACCATAGGCAAGTCCAACACAGAAAGGAGAGGAACATTATGGAGAAGAAGGACGAAATTGGGAGGGATTGTTTCGAACAACAGTCCGTTGGAGAGAAAGCAAGAGGTCTCACTGGCCGAGTTGCAGGGGTGGTCGATTTCCTGTAGGAGCTGAACTGCCCATCTTTTCCTGTTGGAGCCTGTCATTGCGGACTCCTTCCTGTTGAGATTCTTCTGTGGGGATCTGTAACTCACAGTTCTCCCTGTAACTGACACTGAGTGCTACAGCTCCCCCTACCAACCTCCCCTCCTAGCACCCCCAGCCCACTTCTGTCAGGTTTCCCTTTATTAATTCTCATTCTCTGCCTCGGGAGCCGAACGAAACCAACCACCTTGACCTTGCCTGGTGCTTGCAATCCCTTCCCTCTTCAGGCCCGACACGTGTGCTCCTGACCCCGCTCTGGCCATTTGCTGTGTCCCCACATTGCCTTCTCCACTTGAGATTTGGCACCCGTGCCCTGACCCCGGTCAATCCCAGGGTCAAGTGTCCTGTGACTCGTAGAGCTTCCAGCAAGAGTTTCAGCCAATGGCCCCTCCTTCCTCCGCAAGCCTCTGCATTCCAGGTTAAGTTTTCTCGGGTCAAGGCCTTGACCACCTCTCCCTCCCCACCCCTGCACCCCGTTTTATTTGCAAAACCAATATATCTGCATCAGGGAAGGTGGAGATTCAAGGGCGTAAGAGAAGAGTTAAGGTAGTTTCCATTACACCAAGAGGGGCAGAGAAAGGGGGCAAATTCCTCCACTGGAAATCCCACAACCATGAAAATAGGTGAGAAGTTGGCATTTTTTTATGCCTTGCTCCTCGGAGGATAAAATCAGCATCATTTCCCTGTGCTATGAGAACTAGGTTGGAGGTGCCCCTTTAGGAAAAGGTTTTTTTCTTTCTTTCTTCTTCTTCTTCTTCTTTTTTTTTTTAATATAGAGTTCTTGGTCACTTTCCCAGATTCTTCTTAAAAAGTAAACAAACTCTGGGGCGCCTGGGTAGCGTAGTCGTTAAAGCGTCTGCCTTCGGCTCAGGGCGTGATCCCGGCGTTCCGGGATCGAGTCCCACATCGGGCTCCTCTGCTGGGAGCCTGCTTCTTCCTCTCTCACTCGCCTGCTATGTTCCCTCTCTCGCTGGCTGTCTCTCTGTCACATAAATAAATAAAATCTTTAAAAAAAAAAAAAAAAGTAAACAAACTCTAACCCAAAGGGGCATGCACGGGCGCACGCGGACACACACACACAACACACACACAGGGGTACACACTCTTAATTTGCATTGGTGCTAACCACTCCAGACACTTTGCCCTTGGGGCCAGTGCCCTTGGGGCCAGAATGAGGACCTGGCTCCCACCTGCCTCTTCTCAGGCAAAGGACGAAACGCTGAACATCACAGCTGAGGATGGACAGGTAGGGGCCAAGTCACAGGGCTTGCTTGGCAAACCATGGGTGTCAAGAAGGGAAAAGACAATAATTGAGCTCTGGGTATTATTTATAGATGTCTGGGGCTGGCTTGATGTGGACTCCAAACAAGCAGTTGAGTTGGTTGGAAACTCAAAGGAGCCATCTTGTGTCATGTTGTCACAAGAACCCTTGGGTATGAGGGAATCTTTACCTCTTCCTTTGGCTGATTTGGTAGGGTTCGTGCAGTCACCTTCTTCCTGTTTCTTCTTGCGGATCGTCAGCTCTGAAGGTCAACCTGAATTCACGCTCACCCTCTTCCGCTGAGTGATGATGTCTCTAGCGGTGCCCTAAACATAGATTTTACTTGCTCTTCAGAACGGTCCTCTGCGGAATGCAATTGGCAAGATGGTGACATGGGAGGTGAGGTGAGGTGCCCGAGGTCACCAGGAAGGATGGAGGAACTGGAACTGCTCTTCCTAGTAATCTGGCCTTGTTGGCCTTGCTGGGTAGACTTGCTGTGGCTCTATGGTGTGTCCTCCACGATCACAGCCAATGCTTGAATAACTGATTGGACATCCTGCCCCAAACCCTGGTTCTCATGTTATCCAAGCAATCTTGACTATTGATAGATCCCCCTAATTTCTTGTGTCATGTGGTTTTGTTCTCAGCATTCCTTGGTTAAGCTTAACTTGTAGGAATTGGGCTTGAACTTGTGCTTTGAAAGAATAATATTGAACACTCATTCATTCATTCATTCAACAAATACTTATAGAAATTAATCAGTCGAACTGGGAGACAAGGACTGTGCCTCGCACAGGGATCTAACAGTGTTCAGCATCTCTCTCTCCCAGCTGCCCCAGAGAACCCTGACACCTCACAGAGAAGTCTACAATTAGAAGCCAAGATGAACATGGAGAAGGAAAGAAGTAGGATGCTGTGAGGGCACGTGACAGAAGAGTCAGGAAGGCTTCCCTGCAGGGTGGCGTGTGAGCTGAGGTCTGGAATATGAGAGGGATTAAACAGACGGGGAGGGGTGGCAGCAAGTGCACTCTGGGCAAAGGCCCTGTGGCAGAGGGTGCCCGAGGTGCTCATGGAATGGAAAGCAGGCCCCGTGGCAGCAGCATGGTGAGAATGTGAAAGGCCGGACCGGGTCACCCCTGGAATCTCTTCTAGGGCCACAACAAAGGCAGCCCCCCAACATCTCAGGGGCTCAGTTGGGCTGGGGGACAGCAGGCTGAGCTGCCAGCTCTCAGAGAAGCCTGCGAAAGCAAAAGTCATAATGAGAGTGAATGCGATGGTGTGAGCCCTAAACCCGAGAAAACCCTGCGTCCCCACCTTCCTTTCCTTCCTGGGCTGGCTGCTGGTTGAGCACAGAGGTGGGGAGAGCCCTGAACAGAAGGCTCCAGCAAAAGCCTGTCATGGACCCTGGAGAGGGGAGGGGAGGGGAGAGTGCTGGGGACTGAGAGTGGGGACGGAGTCTTCAGGGCTTCCCCCCCTTTCCCCTGAAGAAGCTCAGCAAGGCTCCCAAAGGTCTGCCCAAGGCCTCAGATAAAGAGACTCAGGAAGGACAGTGCCTATGCTAGGATGCAAACATGTGACCGAGCACGGCTGCCTTGCGGGTGGTGGGGTGCCCGAGACCCTGACTGCAGCTCCACTCAGAGACCACCCCCCACCTCCGGGCAGGTGCGGGAGGCCAGCCAGGTAAGCCTGGGTAATGGCTCGTGGTCGGGTCCGGACAATCACACAGAGCAGAGATCTGGTGGAAAATAGGAATCAGACGAGAGATATCAGAGGGAGTGATGTCTCAGCCAAGGAAACAGCACTTACGGAGACCGTGGGCAAGGGTTTGTGCTTTATCCTGACCAAGAGGGGCACGTGACCAAATGTGAAAGGTTTGGGGGAGAAGGGGAGGCAGAGAGGACAGGAGAGGGGTAAGGAGAAAGGAGTAAGAACAAGACAGGAGGGAGGAGTAGCGTAGGGAGGGATAGCCTGGGGGTGGGGGTGGGAGTGCCGCGGCCCAGCCCCTGAGAAGTCAGCTCTTTCATGCTCTGAGCTGCGCGTCAGCGGTCCTCACCGGGGCAGCGAACCGGGCTCCAGGCAGCTGAAGGTTCAGACACGGGTAGAGGCCTCATGTCCCTGCCCCCAGGGAGGCCAAGATGGGATCCTCCCGCCCTGCACAACATGCCACAAATTCCCACCCAGGCCCTGGCTTTGCCGATCGAAGGAGAACCCACTCCTTCAGAGTCTGAGCTCAGAGGCTAGTTAATTGTCACTTAGTATCATTAGCGTCATAACTACAGATTTCACCCTACAACAATCACAATCCCATATTTTACAGAAAGGGATAAGGACTTGCTTAAAAGCGGTTATGAAACACTACCCAAAACTTGCAAGTAAGGCAAAAGAATGGGCACCCTCTCGATGTCCCGGGGTGGGGGGGGCACTGTCCAAGGGGGCCTCCCCAGGACCGTGGAAGGAGACGCACCGTTGTTGGACTTGACTATTGCTCGCGGTCAACTCGGTGAAGGACGTGGCTGTCCTGGAGCGCAGCTCTCTGTCCTCCTGTCCCACCGTCTAGCGTCTCACTGCCACTTAACACCATAAGCTCAGTGAGTTTAACCTTCCACTAAATCTCTTTGAAGAATCTTTGCCCTTTTGTATTAGGCAGTATTTCTGTTCAAATGCTTGATGTCAACTTTAATTATCGTTGGGACTAGTTACTCAGCTAAAAGGATCCGTTTCTTGCCCAAAAGGTAATTATGAGAATAAAATCGGTCTGCTAAAGACATGTAATTTACTTGAATTTCTTTATAAGGCTGCCACAGGGATACAAGGACAGGAGGGTAACTCCTTCCCAGAAAAAGTGGAAAGACAGGGGAACACGCATCGCCGAATTCCCAGCTCTGCTCAGACTCCGTGGGTCAGGACGGTTCCTTTGAGGCAGCCACTGGGGGCGGAGAAGAAAGGAAGAGAGCAATACTTTCCCCAGGCATGGGCCGGAATGGGAGGTGAAATTTAATTTGAGACAGCTTTACTCTCATCACACTGATTGATCTGAAGAATGAATTGAGCAAATTGGCCCTTGGCTTGGGGCTTCTGGAGATAAACCTCATCTTCAGCTATGATTCCGAGACTTCTGGTGGCACAGCAATGCGGTGAACTCTGTCCAAAATCCAGCTAGCCAGCTGGGCGGGATGTTTCGGTGTCATTGCTGGGGTTTGACTGGATCATTGCCTGAATTCAGAGAATCTTTTGGCGTAGAACACCAATGTTGCTAGTTGAAAATGGCTGTTTTTAGCACCCCCTGTAATTGAACCGATGAGATATTTGGGTGTGGTGTGGCCAAAACGACAGCCATGGTCATAACCTGTCTCAGTCTGGTTGCTTCATTAGGAAACGGGGAATAAAAATACCCACCTTCTTCCTGCACTTGGATATTGACAAATCACCTGAGAAAAGAACACCTGACATTACACCACAGTATATGGCGTATAGAATGCCACAACGACAACGAAAGTTCCTCGGAAGGAGGGAAACATCCCATAGTGGCCAGTCTGTAGCAAGGCTGGGCCCCTGCTAGGCAGACCTTGTGAAGACTGTGCTCTGGAGGTGCTGAGAGCTTCTTAGTGGGCCATTTTTCTCTGGAGCCCCATCTCCAGGGGGCACTGAGGACAACACAGCTTTTGGCGGGGAGCATCGCTTGCACTGAACTCACCCTACTCTTGTAACTTTCCAATCACAGGCTTGCAGGCCAGGCTCATTGTTTGACAAGTCCTTCAAAAACATGGCAGGCTTCTCTTCAATTTGCTTCTAGCCGGTTCCAGGTGCCAGAAACAACATCTTCTATTTTTTTTCCCCAATCATATTCCCCAAGTCTGCTTTATTTCTTTGTTTCCCAACCTATGTTTTTCTATTTCTCAAAGTAATGTACCTATATTGAGACCCACAGAATCAACGGGCTCGAGGAGGTAACATTCTCCATGTGACCTTTGCCATAGGTCTAAGTCCCATTGGTTTACTTGAAAGTCCTAATGAGATTGTGCTGTGCAGAGCCTTTTTTGGTCTTATCTTTTACTATTTAGGGTCCAGAAGCAGTAGGTCTTTCTAACACCTTAAAGCCCTTCGTCTCTGAACTTTATAGCTTTCACTCTCTGCTTGTAAACCAGACACACTTGAGCTCATCTCTCTTTTATAGTACTGTAATCTCTTCTAAGCCCTGCAACAGCCAACACACTATCACTCTGGATTGTTCCAGCAAGTTCTTTAGAGTCACAGACTCAGCAAGCGTGTGGTCGGCTGCCACCTCACACCCACACGAGTCTCCATCTTTCCTTCTGCTACTTGTGTTACCCCACCACCGCTGCCTGATTCGGCCAATGCCGCACAATTTTAGTCTTTTGAAAATGGCCGCCTCCCACCTCATGGTACAAGTTTTTGTGCTAGGTTGGCTAGGGTAGACTGCGGTAACAGACACGAATGTGTCATAGCTTAACACTTGGACAATGATTTCCCATTCACAGAACAGTTCAGAAAGATTCCAGAACAGCAGGGAGATTGTGTGTGCGTGTGTTTCTGCCCCACACGAGACATTTTAGAGATTGGGGTTTCCCGTGTGGCTTCGATGGCACCTTCCCATCATCCCATTGGCGGGAAGGGAAGAGAGATGTGGGAGGTTTCTATGGGCCAGGACGGGCAGTAGCACACGTTGCTTCGGTTCGTCTTCCATTGGCTAGAACTCAGTCACGTGACCACAGCTGACTTCACGAGGGGCTGGCGCATGTCGTCTGGCTGTGTGCCCAAGGAGAAGAAATGCATTTCTGTGAACAGCAACCGTGTCTGCCCCGGGGCTCAGACTCCTCATCCTTAACATTGAAGGAGGGCTGGCCTCCCAGGTCTACGAGGAAGACAAGGTCAGACGAGGCTGTGGGACAGCACCTCGAAATGCTAAGGCATGGGCGAAACATCTTGGGGTGCGGTAATAAAACACCAGGTAAAATACAATCAAACAGAGAAACTGTCTCTGCCTGGACTACATTAGTCATTTTTTTCCTTTACTCTAGACTATTCCCTTATGGAGAAGGATGCCTGTCCATCATCAGAAATAACCTCCAGCTATGTGCTTCTAAGCATCCAGGCACCATACATCTAGCACATAATTCTCTGCTGTCTTTCATAAATTGCCCTGGAGGAAGAATGTGTCAACCTTTTACACAAGAGCTTTGACAATAATGTGAGGCCTGAGCCATTTCTAGGTACTTTGTCTACAGTAAAAAAAAAAAAAAAAAAAAGAGAGAGAGAGAGCTAGAAAAACAAACTGTCACTTTCGCATGGCCATGTGCACATGCCCCACGTCTATGCCAACTTGAGCCGTGGCTCTCTCTTTCTCTCTTTTTAATTTGAAGTATAGTTGACACACAGTGTTACATTGGTTGTAGGCATACAACAGAGTGATTGGACAGCTCTCCACATTATACTAAGCCCACCACAAACTTAGCTACCATCTGTCACTACACAAGGCTGTTAGAATGCCATTGACTGTATTCCCTCTGCTGTACCTTTCATCCCTGTGACTTACCCATTCCAGAACTAGAACTCACTGCCCTTCAACCATTTTGGGCCATGTCTCCTCACGAAGAGCCCGGTGGCGGAGCCCAGCCCCGCGGGGAAATGTTTTCAGAGTGAATACTGGAAAGCATGTATATCGGAGTGCTCTTCGATCTCAGGAAGTGTCCAAGGGGATGCGGAGCTGCAGGGAAGTCTTCTGGTGGCTTCTGGGTTGAGAGCAAGAGGCAACCCTTGTCTTTGGAAATACCTGAGGAGTTAGAAAAGTCTGGTGGCGGTGGAGTGGTTTCTGGGAAGAAAATCCAAGTGGTTCAATGGCAGGTAGACAAGCATTTGATTAAGTCTCTGCATTTGAGGAATAAGAAAAGACTTTTGTGACATGCGAGGTCATTGTAAAAGGCAGATCTCATTTTATTCTTTTGATTACAAAACAATGTTTTCCCTAAGACCCCTCTCCTGTCTTCTTGGGCCATATTAGCACAAAAATTGAAAGGTCTTGGCTACCTTCCCAGAACAAAATGAGGTATCAGTGTGTGTGGTGTGTGTGTGTGTTTCTAAGTCATCTGAAATCCTTGTCTTTCTACTCCTCAAGGTCACCTAGGAGTATAAGCAAATGGTGACTGCTTTTTATTTTTTTAAGTCAAAGTGTAAGTTTAGTCTTATATTACGTTTCTTTGTCTAAATATGTGCAAAATGTGTGTGTATAGGAAGTAATTATCATACAAAAAATAAAAAAGTAAATGGATCAGATCAGCATTCAAGGAGATGTGATTGCTTGTGTTAGTACTAGCATTACCAGTGATATTAATAGTGTTATTATCACTATATAAAAGTCTTTTTTCTGAGGTGCTTGGGTGGCTCAGGTAAGTGTCTGCCTTCGGCTCAGGTCATGATCTCAGGGTCCTGGGATCGAGCCCTGCATCAGGCTCCCTGCTCAGTGAAGAGTCTGCTTCTGCTTCTCACTCTCCCTCTGTGCTCCCGTGCTCTCTCTCAAATAAATAAAATCTTAAAAAAATAAAAGTAAAAATCTTTTTTCTTGACATGTAATTGACATTGCTATTAATTCCTGAAGTATAAGTTTTAGTGTTAGACAGATGGAGTGAGTAACCTTGGGAAGAGTAGACCAACCCTAAGATTTATGATTTTGTGTTATTTGTGTTGAATTACCACTTAGTGTAATCTATCACATGCGCCACACACTTTGTTTACATTGATGCCCATTCATTCCCACTTGCTCTCACACTCAGAAGGGGAAAAAAGCATTTTAGGCAAAAGGAACAGCTTCTGCAAAGGCCTGGAGGTGGAAACGAGTGTGATGGCCAGGGGAATCCTGTGAGATTTGGTTCCTCTAGGTACTTTCTTACCTTGGTTCCTGGTTGAGATCAGGATAGGAAAGAACAGCCCAGCAGTACCCTTTGTGGATCTTCTTTGGGGCCTCAGTCTGGAAATGGTTCAGTCAATGTAGGAATCTGCATGAGAGGCTGGGGTGTCACTGGGGCCAAGCCTGAGGCTATGTAGGGGCGTGCTCCGAAGCCTGCAGTCCGCAGCCCGGGAACGCTCTAGCGCACACGCATCCTTGCCCTCTTTGTGAATGAGCCCCAAAGCCAACCTTACCTTGGCAAATGCAATTAGTGCTGTCTGCCAAACTATGTAACACCTGAGATAGTTTCCTTCCATGCTCAGAACTCCTGCTCAAGAAATGCTAGACAGACAGCTAGAAATGGGTGCCACGCTTTCGGAGTTGAAAGCCCACTTCCAGGTTTCTAAGCCAGTTTTCTACACCTGGGCTTCCAGCTGCAGAATCTCATGGGCTTGTCCATGCGCACACGTCCCCCACAGGTGAGAGTTCTGTGCTTCCATAAGATTCTCAAAGAGGCCCCGATCCTAGAAAGCCAAGGAGCACGGGTTTGGTACAGTGGCTGGACACGAACCATTCAATCTTTGATTATATCAGTCTTGTCCCCACATAAAAATGGGCCACCCAGCTGCTTCTCCCATGCCCTCCCTATGAGGGTGAAGATCTTGTTTTCCACGCTGGCTGGGATTGCTCGGCCCACCCTTTCCTTCCTTTCCTCTCCACTTCTCCAATCTCCAGTCCCTATGCCTGATCTCCCCCTTGATTCAGCAGCACGGCTAAGTTCACAAAGCTATGTTCACAGGGACGGAACCAACGTTTCCCACTGCTTTAGACTTCTCCCGTCTCCCTGTTCCTTAAACTATTTGCTCGGTCAATAAAATATCGACAGTTCGTGCTATCCTGGAATTGAATAGACACCAAGCCTGGCCCTCTTCTGCGTGCCCCGCAGTGGTCTCCCAGTAACATTTTTCCAAACGTCACCATCCTCATTACCGTGAATAACCAGCATTCATAGTTGTAACCATAATACCATGTGTCATAAAACGCAGCTTTATTTCTACATACTCCCAGATATGCTTTCTGCTGCCAGCCTTACAATATTGTGAGAGGCAGGCCAGAGAGGTGCTCCTCGTTTTCTCAGAGATGAGATAACAGAGTACAGCCTGAAGGGTTTAGGGACTAGCATGCAGTCCCCAGTAAGTTAGAGGCAGAACAAAGAATGGGACAGAGATCAAAATTCCCCTTCCTGCTTCGGGCCACGCTACACCTTGTGTATTTTTTTTTCCTTTGACAAGGAGTCGGGTTTTATTTTAAGCCACTCCAAGGCCCCTAACTGGCATCTTGTTTTAATTATGCCACTTGCTTACTGAATTGATTATGGTTGCCATGCGAAGGTTTGACCACTCAAGTCACTCTGGAGGAAAGCACTGGAACTGGGCTTTTAATTGGATTGGCTAAAGATAAATCAAGCATAACCACATGTGAATTTTTAAAATGATTCAATTAGGCAGATAGAGCCAGTTTTTATGCCCGCACATTAGAGTTACTAATCAGCTCCTACTCCTGATATTTTTCATATTCTTTTCTTTTCCTTTTTGTTGGCCTGCTCTGCTGGAGAGTCAGTGCTTCGTGCAGTGAAAACGTGGATTATTGCATTGACCTTATTACGTGAAAATGCTGAATTTACTGCATTTCGTACACAGGAGCAGGGTCTTGGCATCTCTGTATCCTCTCCTCTGTCCTACTCCCTCCACAGTGAACCAAACTGGGACCCTAGGTAAACCTTTAGGTGGTCTGGAATTGGATAAAGAGCTATGTGCGTAGTCTGGCGTTCCCAGAGGGAGGATGAGAAATAATCCCTACTGTTCGGAAGTCCAAACTCTGAAATGTCCATAACTCTACAAAGCTTTTGAACTGATGGAGGTGACGAAGCCCCTTTCCCAGTGTGATTATTGGCTAACAACCCTTATCTAATTGACCACCTTCTGCTGGTTACAAGTCTCCCCAGTATAACATCAAAGAGGGGCTAAATAAGGTAGACAGTTGGGAATAGTGCAGGCTGTCCTGTGGCTAATTACTGCTAATTAACCTGGTGGACCACCGGACTTAGCAGTCAGCAGACCAGTGCTTTCGTATGTGCTGGGTGATGCCATTGATGGTGCAGGGAAGTCAGTGGGGTGGGGAGTGGGATGGAGGCTGTAGAGACCTAGTCAACCCCAGAAACCCTTTCATTTTATAAGGTTCCATTCTGGAGCAGACATGGCCTGGGAAGTCATACCGTAAAGAAGAAGTGGGATTCCATTGGAAGGAACGGACCCTATGGGAGAGGAGCAGCAGAGGCTGGAACTCTGGAGACAGGCTGCTGGACCTGAGCCCTAGAGTTGGACAGGGCAGCTCAGGGCCAGGGGGACACACATTCTTAGCACTGGTATTTGCCATCGGAATCGCACTTGAATTAAACCTGGCCAAAAGAGTCTGGGCACTGCTAATTGCAGTATTTTCACCAGGCTATGTGGTAGAATCCCACCCTCCTGCGTCTCTTATGTCTCTATTAACAACCAGCCCCCTTGCTTCAGGGCAAACCAATGGAGCCATGAACTGTGATCTGACTATGCAGATCCTTTGGTATAAGTAGGAAAAGTTCCAAGAGTCATAAGTGATTTTTCAGGTACAGTTGAAAAGGAAAGCTCTGTGCACATACAAGTAGGATTATCTCCTGATTACACTAGAAGACCTATCTTGAAATTTCTCATAAACTCAAACAACAAAAAATATCTTTTTTTAATGCTGTAAAGACTGCAAACTGGTGGCCGTTGGGAATGTTCAGTGGGGGAAAGGCTTAGACAGCAGAGGAATTCAATATTGCAATGTTTTCCATTCAGCGAACGGACCATGGAGAGACCAAAGATTTGCTTTATAATGAAAAGAGAATTCACCTGCTAGATAATTTCAGCAATATGGAAGCATACCCAGTATTTCTCAGTAGTGACTGGCCCTCCAGACACAATCATAAAGCTGATGAAGTTTGCCTTTAGGGACGTCTGCCCTGTCCTCTGCTCTATCCCTTACTCCCAGATGCCCTGCATTCCAGTCTGGAGCATGCTGCCCTTGGATACTTGTCTGTCCCAAAGCTGCACTTTAACATGAAGTGATTCTTTTGTGACTCACTGCAGCCAGTTGCTCTGATGACTTTTCTCCACCTTCCACTCCAAATCCAATCAGTGGCTGAACATTAACTGTTTTCCAGCTTACTTCTCCTGTGTTAAGAGGCTTAGAGAACATACTTTTAAGATATTGGGACTGTGAATTTGGGTGCACATTGCTTTACATCCCAACACATAGTCAATTCCGATAAATGTTGCATGTGCACTTGAAAAGAATGTGCATTCTGCCATTGTGGAAGGCCGCATTGTGCTAAAACCTCCACTGTAATTACGGATTGGTCTATTTCTTTTTGGCACTCTCAGTATTTGCTTTGGTTGTTTGGAGTTCTTTTTGGTTTTGTTTTGTTTTGTTTTGTTTTTCATATTCCAAAACATTTATTTTATTATATTGATTGATCTGTAATTACACAACATGTTTTTGCTTTTTGCTTTAGATATTTTGAAGCTATGTTATTGGGTACATAAAAGTTTAACATTGATTTAGATTCCTGGTGATGCATAGGCAGTCATTAAACAATATTCCTGTTTATCGACGGCAATGCTCTTGTCTTAAAGTCTGCTTAGTGCAATAATCATATACTGACATCCTCTGTCTTTTATTTAAGGTGTGCCTCATTATAGTTAACTATCCTTGTACTTTCAACCTTTCTGCATCTTTATACTTCAAGCGTGTTTCTTGTAAGCAATAAATAGTTTTGTTTTGAAAATGTAATTTCATAATCATCGTCTTTTAGTTGGGCGAGTATCTATTTATTTATATTTAATGTTGTATTTGAATTTAAGTTGGCTATTCCACAATTTATTTTTTTAATTTAGCTCATCACTATTTGTTTCTTTTTAATCCCTCTCTTGCCTTCTTTTTGACCAATCAAGTATTTTTATTACTCCATTTCTCCCTCTCTGTTATACTGTATTCTATTTTTTAATGTTACCCTCAAACTCACTGCATTTATTTTTTACTTAGAACCTAATATACATTAATATTTCACCACTCCCTGGATGATTCAGAGGCCTTAGAACACTTTAACTCCATTTATCCCCTTCTGTGTTCTGTTTTATAAACCAGGTCTTCAAAAATATTTAGGCATCTGTTTTTCAGATTTTTATTACTCATCTTTTTATGACATTACATTCTTTTATCGTAATTACATTTGCTTCATCTTTCTGTTATTTGGCGTACGATTGAAAGTAATTTTTTAAGGATTTCTGACCAGCGTGTTTTCTGAACCTCCTAAGGTCTACAATTGGCTTTCCCCTGCTTTCCCACATGAATGACAACTTTTCCGAACATCAAATGTGGCATTTACAAACTTTAACCCTTATTGATAATATGACTTTGTTTTTAATCATGAGACTTAAAGGAGTTCTTCTTTATTATAGTTCAAATATTTGCCAGTTTCTGTCTAGGTGCAGGTCTTTCCCCATTGATTTTTGCCTGTTAGAGTTTTCTATTTATTTGTTTCTGCCTTTTAAGAGACAATTCTATGCCAATGATACAGCAGTGAAAGTTAAAATCACTGCTTTCAAGGAGTATAAAGGAGTGTCCTTGGGGGTAGATAAATAAAATGCTCGTTACAATTTAAAGGATTAAGAACCAGGATGTGGGTGGATTTTGTCAAATGCTTTTTCTGTACCTATTGATATGATCATATGATTTTTCTTCTTTAGCCTGTTTGTATGATGGGTTGATTGTTGTTTTTTGAATGTTTAATTAGCGTTGCATACCTGGAATAAATCCCACCTGGCTGTGGTAAAAACAAAACAAAGTCCTGCTGGAAATTTGAGATCTTTTTGTGAACTACAAGGATCTCTGGACATTATCGTTGCTATCATTATTACCTATAAATCTAGTCTCCGCCTCTCTGATGGAAACCATGATTGTCATTGTAACAAACACACGTTTGCGCCCATGGCTGGGGCCCATGACCAGTTGCCCTGACGGGACCTGCCTTCTCAACCAGTTAGCCCAGGTGGAGGAGCTCTACGTTACACCTGCAGGAGGAATTATCATTCAATATTACAAGTGGCAAATAGTGACTGGAATATGGTTCATTGGTTTCAGTCCACCCAGCTGAGGACAGAGTCAGGGCTTTTGAACTATGCAGTACCCTCTCCATGCTCCCAAGATTTGCTGAACCACATTTCTCCGGCCTGATCAAGCAGAATGTGATAAACGACTTGCGTGACATCTTCAAATACCTCTGGAGGCATCCAAGTGGGACTTCCTAGCTTGCACATTTCTCACCTTCCTCCCCCAGCAATGCTTGTTTACAAAGATTGATGAGGCTAAACGAATCATAAAAATTACCGTTTGTCTTAATTTGGGTATTCCCAGAAGAAGACAAGGTTTCAAGAGCAGCTAGTGAACTTGGAATGTGTGGAGAGCACCAGCAGCGGAGCGGGGCAGTGAGACAGGAAAGGGGAGGCAGCCAGTAAGGGGCAGAGGAGCCCCAGGGGCCTCGGAGAAAGCTCTCACACAGACGGATGCGGGTTCGGGCAGCTGACAGCAGGCAGGGGTGCTCTGAAGGTGGGGAGCCCGAGGGATGGCGACCCGGTCAGTATTGCTCCTGGTTCTTCATGTTCGTTGCCCAACATACACCAGTCCTCATGGAAGAATTTCTTAAAAATGAAAACCCATCCCGCCTTTTAGATCCTTGAAGAATAAAGAACATGTTTGAAGAGCTCAAGCTCCACCATCTCTCCCTGAATCATTCGGCAACTCAGGAGTTCAAGGTGGTCCCTGGGGCCATCCTTACTTACCCAGTCTGCCTCCCCACCCCTGAGCTAACTAACTTTCCTGCCTCAACATGGCCCATTTTCAACCTAACGATTTGGGGAAAGAATCTATTCTTTCCTGGAGGAAACAAATTTGAGCAGTTCCTCTGTGCCAGGCACTACATAGGGCTCCCAACAGGGCAGTCAAACCCAGTACATTCCATTGCTTTGTGTTCCTTCACCATTCACAAGTGGCCTCTTCTCTCCTGCGGGTTCCCAGTGCAACAGATACACGGCCACGGGCACTCACCCCACTACTGGTATGCCTAACTGTGGATACTTCCCCTAGGATCTCCCAAAATCAATTCTCCAAACTGTCATATATGCACCATAAAAAATATGGCATTATGGCACAAATGATTGGAACAATATAATTAGTAAGGTAGAATTCATGACCATTTCAAGCTTTGTCTTATAAAGTTATCATTTCTTTTACAGAGTATATTGTATAGGCACTGTAAAATGTGCCTTCTTCCTAAATGCCCACAGAATTTTTTAAATTTAAAAATCTATAGTAGTCAGTCCCAAGAAACTAACAGAGGCATAAGTTAGAAAGATGAATATATGCAAACCATGTTCTCAAAAATATAGCAGAAATAGAAACAGATAATAAAAGGTAAGACAAACGTTATGCATGCTCTTTTCAATATTATTGGATTAAGGAGGAAATCAAAGGAATGAAGACAGCTAATTGAAGAATAATGAGAATCAAGATAATTCATATTAAAAATTATGGAATACGCATAAAGTTGTTCTCAAGCAATCTGTAGTAATAAATATGTTTTAAAAAACAAAAGCAAGAAAACACATTATTTCAACTTCAAAAAATGAAGAAAAGATAAAAGTAGCCAAGGAAACAAACAGAAAGAAATGAAAGTCATAAAAGCAAAAATAAATAAATAAACCATTAGAGAAAAAAGATGATATGAGTAGATAATGAATTTCAAGAAAATGCCTTTGAAAAGAATCAGTAAAATGGACACTGCTGGAAAATTAAAAAAAAAAATTCCATACTCGAAAAAAGAAAAAAAAAGATAAAATGTATACAGAAATTTAAAAATTTTTAGTATAATAAAATGCATTCTTGATTTCTAATAAATCTGAAAGTCATTGAAATAGAAATTTATTAAGATGGCTAGAATTAATGAACTCAATAGGAATCATCTGGTTAAATCACTTAAGGAAGACATGAAGAAAATTGTTAAGGAATTATCCTCTGAACCCCAGACAAGCTAACTATATATTAAACCATTGTAAAGCAATAGTAATTAAGACAGGATGGTCCTTGGGAGGGAATAGTCACTGTGTCAGCTTTGACAGCAAATAACAGGAAAACCTGCTTCAAATGGACCAAAATATTAAGGAAATTTATTGCCTCTTATAACCCGAAGTCCACAAGTGGTGGCTTCAAGTACAGTATAATCAGTGCTTCATCTCATCAAGGAGCCAGTTCTTTTTTTTTTTTTTAAGATTTTATTTATTTATTTGAGAGAGCGAGCGAGCGAGCATGAATGAGCATGGGGGGAGGGGCATGGGGAGAGGGAGAAGCAGACTCCCCGCTGATCAGGGACCCTGATGTGGGACTTGATCCCAGAACCCTGAGATCATGACCTGAGCCAAAGGCGGACACAACCAACTGAGTCACCCAGGTGCCCCAAGGAGCCAGTTCTTACCAGATCTAACCCAGGCATCCTGGCTGTCCTGGCTTTGCACTTAGCCTGGCTCTGGTATGGCTGCAAAGTAATGTCAGCAATTTCACCCATCCTATCCAGACATGACAAAATCTAGACAAAGGAAGTGACTGTGTCTTCCCTAGATTTTTTTAAAAGATTCAATTATTTTTGCCCATACCAACAGATCCTGTCTAACATTTCAATGGCCAGCATTGGGTCACACGTCCATCCCAAAATGGCCAGCAAGGCAGTGAGTCGACCATGATTAGACATCAGAGACGGCAGGTAGTCAATTACTCAAACTAGTAATTTCTTAGAATAGAGAACCTATGTCTATTTGGGGCATTTCAGAAGCATTTTAAACTTGTCCTCATGTGAGTTTTATGAATTTTTTTAAAATTTATATTGAGATATTTATATTTTCTCCTTCTACCATAAACAAAATCATCTGTCATTACATTGTTTAACTCATTGGTGTTATATATGAATGCTGTGGATTTCTACATATTAATTTTCATAGCCTATTTATTTACTGTATTCTCTTTCTTGTTCGAAGAAGTTTTCAGTTAATTCCTCTGGACTTTCCAGGTAAAAGTCATCCCATCAAAAAAAAGTGATAATTTAACCTTTTCTTTTCCAGTGTTTCCACCTGAATTTCCACCTCCAATACAATGGTAAGTGGAAGTGGGCATCCTAATTGCATTCCTAATTTTAGTATCTATTAATTTCCTTTTTGGAAGTCTTTTTAAAAGAGTAGAAGTCTTTTAAATTTAAGAATGGTTCAAATGCCATTTCAGCATCAATATGTTAAAATGTTCTCCTAAAATCTACTGATATGTTTTTTGTTGTTGTTTTGTTTTTAAGATTTTACTTATTTATTTGCCAGAGAGAAAGAGAGACAGAGAACAAGCAGGGGGAGAGGCAGGCAGAGGGAGAAGCAGGCTCCCTTGCTGAGCAAGGAGCTTGATGTGGGGACTCGATCCCAGGACCCCAGGATCATGACCAGAGCTGAAGACAGACGCTTAACCAACTGAGCCACCCAGGCGTCCCTCTACTGATATGTTGAATTATATTCCTTTCCTAACACTAACCCCTTGTGGAATGAATTTCCGAAATGAATCCTTCTTGATCAGGCTACTATTCTCCTAATGAACTGCCTGGCTCTAATTGCTGTTAATGTATTTAAAACTTTAATGTGTATATTTGCAAGTGCGATTAATGTGTAACATTTTCTTTTTTTACTACAATTTATTTCAGGTGTTGGTGTCAATGTTAGACTCATTTTATAAAAACAATTTGGAACTTTTTCTTCTGTCTGAATGCTAGCATTGCAATGCTCTGTTCTCTAAAGGCTCACTACAATTCTTATGTGGAATTATCTGGGCCTGCAAGTATGTTCTGTTAACTCATGGAGGCTTATTTTTTTTTTTAAGATTGATTTATTTATCTTAGAGTGGGGGAGGGGCAGAGGGAAAGGAGGAGAATCTCAAGTGGACTCTGAGCTGAACCTGGAGCCCAATAAGGGCTCAATCCCACGACCCCAAGGTCATGACCTGAGCCAAAACCGAGAGCTGGAGCCTTAACCAACTGAGCCATCCCAGCGCCCTTCCCTCTAACTTTTGGACTTGGATATGTAATGCATTGGTTTTCTTTGTTTTACGTTTCTCAATATAAATATTTAAGGCTAAAATTTTTCTCTGATCTCTGCTCTGTTTTTGGCCCATAGTTCTGGCAATTCTTTTAAGGATCCTTGTCTTCTGGAAACAATGTGCCCTTTAGCTCAGTTACTATAACAAAATATAAATTGAGTGGCTCGCCACCCACAGAAACGAATTTCTCACATTTCTGGAGGGAAGAAGTCTGAGATCATGGTGCCAGCACAGTGGGGTTAGTGAGAGCCCTCTCCTGGTTTGCAGATGGCTGACTTCTTGTATCCTCATGTGGCACAAAGATGGTGGGCTAGCTCTCTGGCCTCTTCTCAGGGCACTAATCCCATTCATGGGGGTTCCACCCTCAGGAACGAATTACTTCTAAAGGCTCCACGTCCAAATACCATCACTCTGGGCATTAGAGTTTAACATGAATTCTGAGGGGACACAAACGTTCGGTCCATAGCAATAGATACACATGAACACACCTGTAGGTCCCTTAGGTATTTTGTAATATGCAGGTGCTGACTTAGTAGGTCTGGGATTCTTCATTTCTAACAAGCCCAGAGGAATGCAGATGCTTCTGTCTACAGACTATGATTTGAGTAGCAAGAATTCAAAGTAAGGCTGTTGTTCTTTTTAAAAATTCTCTGGTTGGTTTTTTCTGATGTTATTATTTTCTAGTTTTATTGTAATGTGTTCAGAGAATGTTATCTGTATTATTTCTGCTTTTTGGAATTTACTGAGCTTCTCTTGGTGGCTAATATGAGGTCAGTTATCATGAATGGCCACATGCACTTGTCAAGAAGATTGTATACACTCTTTTTTTTTTTTTTAAGATTTTGTTTATTTGACAGAGAGAGAGAGAGCACAAGCAGGCAGAGCAGCAGGCAGAGGGAGAGGGAGAAGCAGATACCCCACTGAGCAGAGAGCTGACATGGGGCTCGATCCCAGGACCCTGGGATCATGATCTGAGCCTAAGGCAGATGTCTAACCCACTGAGCCACCCAGGCACCCCAAGATGTACTCACTCTTAATGGGGTATAGAATTTCAGCTATATCTACCTCATTGGTGATCTTGTTATGTTTTTATATCCTTAGTTAATTTTTGTCCATTTATTTGGTCTTGGACTAAGAACACTGAATTAATCCCCTATTGTCAGTGTATTTCTCTTAGTATAATATTACTACTTGGGGCTAAATAATATTCTGTGTTCACATTGTTATACTTATATAAACATTATTCATAGGTGGGCATTGTAGCATTCTATAATGACATCTCTTTTCTTACTATTTGCTTTTCCTGGAGTTAATAATTGCCTTGCTTTTAACTTCCTTAGACTTCTTTTTACATTTTCATAACTCTCTCCACATTTTCCAATAGCTTCTCAGTATGATTTTCCAAAAGATCAATCACATCAAGCAATCTATATAGTTTCTTTTTTTTTTTTTTCTTGGATACATGCCCTCTGGGAACCTCTATTCTCCTTTTCTCTGAGTTAGTAACACATTAGGCCTGACGATACTGACCCTTCTCTTTATTGTCATTTTGAAATTCCCTTTGTATTTCTCCTGGGTTGGATTCTCTGTTTCTCAGATCTCCTCTCTTCCTCTGTTTTGGTTTATTCTTTCAGTTTGTTAGAGCATAAGGTGGGAGTTTGAAGAGGAAGACAAGCATAGACTCTGACTTCCAAGTACTTGGAACGTGGCCTGGGGGCTCTGTACAAATAAAATCATATCATTATACCACATAAGAAAAGATTTGTCTACAAGAGGGAGAGAGCATAATACGAGTAGAATATTTGGATCAGGTTATACAGAAAAGCAAAAACATTTGGAAAAATATATTGTCCTTGAAATGGCTTTCATCTAGGGCTTTGTCACCTCCAGAGTCACCTCTGTCCGTCAACTTTTGGTGTGTTTAGTCCAAGCCCTAGACATCTGGCAGTCACAGTTGGACTGCTTGGCTTGTGTGCTAGCTTGTCAGATCCCTGTGCTACAAAGGCTCTTTCAGGAATCTGTGACTGCTTGATTAGTATGATTCCCGAGTAGAGATAGCCTCGTCTTCTGTTCAATTCCTCAATTATCTCTGAGTGCACCTGCAGGTAGGCACACAGTCCTATACTCTTTGGAAACTGCCGCAAGGCATGAATGCTCTCATCAGATGACACCGAAGTTCCACACCCTCTCCCCAAGCAAACGTTCCTGGGTGATTGTTTAGACATTTAGTTTGAGCTTCCAATATTGTCCCCAGAGTTAAAAGAAATTGAATCATCATCCTTAGAAAGTTGATTCATTCCCTGAATCTGACTTGGACAACCTGGCCCTCAGAAAGGAAACATCAATACGAGTGAAATGAAGAAAGTGTCAGGACAGGGGAAGCACTCTACCAGTGTGGAACAAGAGACGAAGATGATGAGAAAACACAGCAATTCCATGAAATGTCAAGGAGTTGCTTAATAAACCAAAGTCAGATACTTTTTGCAATAAATGCTCATGTTGAAACAAAGTGTGGGCTGGTCCTGCCCTCTGAAGTGCCCTTGGAATGTAGGGCGGCTTGACCCTGCTGAAAGAATTCACCTACAGGCATTTGCAATGTGACCCATGACATCTGTTCTAGAAGCATTCACTGGAGGATCTGGGGCCAAAGGGCATAGTTCCTCCCCTCAAAGGATTAACAATCCAGGAGGAAAAACAGACAAATTCACACGTAAGACTGATGGAAACCAGCGCTACAAGAAAAGAACAAAGAGAAATTTCTTTTAACTGGGAGATCTGGGGAAGGCTTCATAGCAGAGGTGGCATCTAAACAAAGCCTTGAGGAAAGACTAGAATTAGTGGGAAAATGGGTCAAGAGGCATTCACAGCCGAAGAAAGCATTTGCCCAATAACTGATGGGTGGAAGGGCCTATCCCATTTGGTGACTGGGTAATGGTCTGGTGTACCTGGAGCTGGGAGGGTGGGAAACGAGGTGGAGAAAAAGTTTGGGACAAGGTAAAGAAAACCTGAATTATATTTTCCCAACAACTCAGAGTCAAGAATATCAATCGGCTGGGCACCTGGGTGGTTCAGTCGTTAAGCGTCTGCCTTCGGCTCAGGGCGTGACCTCAGGGTCCTGGGATCGAGCTCCATATCGGGCTCCCTGCTCTGCTGGGAGCCTGCTTCTTCCTCTCCCACTCCCCCTGCTTGTGTTCCCTCTCTCGCTGGCTGTCTCTCTCTCCGTCAAATAAATAAATAAAATCTTTTTAAAAAAATATCAATCGGCAAGTTTTTATTCTCTCAACCTTAGATAAAACCTTTATTTTCTTTTTTCTCCCTTTTCTCTGTTAATATAATCTGGGATTTTATATCTAAATCATCCTCAGAAAACCCTCAATTCCATTTTCAGGACCTTAGATTTTAGTGTAGAGGACATGTAGAGTCTCTGATTGTTTATGGAGGAGGTTGCCACATGGTTAGGTTTGTGCTTTGGAAAAAGCCTTCTGCTGGAAGTTTAAAGAAGGGAAATTAAGATGCAAGAAGGCCACCTAGGAAGGCAAGGCCATGGAAGAGGTGCGTTCCCACCAAGCTCCCAAGAGAGGTTGAGGCCTCTGGTCTTTGGACTGTACTGTGGGTAGTGAGCGATGCATTGTAACCAAATAACCAAGCATTGCTGAAAAGGTGACTCAGGGGAAAGGTAGAGGGGCAAGTCACTGTGCAATTTTATGCTAGATTAGAATGCCATTCCCAACGAAACATAAGAAAGGCAAAGACCTGGGGTAGGTGTTCTCACACTTGGCTGCACAAATTTGGAATCATTTGGGAAGCTCTAACAACTAATGGTAACTGGGCCCCATCCCAAGCAATTCTGGTATAACAAGTCTTGGGGGCCTCCAAGAAGTGTGCAAGCTCTCAGGATGACTCTAATACACGGCCGGGGGTTGAGAACTATGGGTCAGTGGTTACCAGGTGTGAATTACTGATGCAGGAACACAGGGTCCAAAGATCATTATCGTGCCAGGTATTCACAAGCTACTAGAACAAAATTAAACTTTCACCAGTGTTTCAGAAGATAAGACATCATTTAAAAATTTTTACTAGTTGTTAACTTCGTGTTTTGGAATAATTGTTTAAATTATATTTTCCCAATAAATCTGAGTCAAGAATATCAATTGGAGGGGCGCCTGGGTGGCATAGCGGTTAAGCGTCTGCCTTCGGCTCAGGGCGTGATCCCGGCGTCATGGGATCGAGCCCCACGTCAGGCTCCTCCGCTATGAGCCTGCTTCTTTCTCTCCCACTCCCCCTGCTTGTGTTCCCTCTCTCGCTGGCTGTCTCTATCTCTGTCGAATAAATAAATAAAATCTTTAAAAAAAAAAAAAAAAAGAATATCAATTGGCAACTTTTTATTCTCTCAACCTTAGATAAAACCTTCATTTTCTTTTTTCTCCCTTTTCTTTGTTAATATAATCTGGGATTTTCTATCTAAACTATAGTTACTATACTATTTTTAACATTAGAGCACTTTCATTTCAAGAATATTTTTGGCTTTTCCATTCAATTCTAGAAACAGATGTACAGTTTTCAGGCTTTTACTTTAACTGGTTTCTGTGTCTTTTTACCATGGTTTTCTCAACTTTATGTTTTGAATCTGGAAGATACCTTCAAGACATTTGTTTTAAAGAAAGCTGATGTATTTTTTCTGTCTTTGTGTGATAGTTAATCTATGTGTCAACTTGACTAGGCTATGGTGCCCAGTTGTTTGGTCAAATACTAATCTAGATGTTACTGGGAAGGTATTTTGTAGAGGTGATTAATACTTACAGCCAACTGATGTTAAGCACGGCAGATTACCCTCTATAATGTGGGTGGGCCTCATCTAATCAGTTGAAGGCCCTAAGAGCTAAACCTGAAGTTTCTTCAAGAGGAAGGAATTCTGCCTCAAAACTACAACACAGAAATCTTACATGAATTTTCAGCTTGCCAGTCTGCCAAGCCCCACAATTGTATGGGGGCAATTTCTTAAAATAAATCTCTCTTTTTTTTTCTCTCTGTCCTATTAGTTCTGCTTCACTAGAGAACCCAGACTGATATACCTTGACTGTCCCAGCAATATTTTTTTATAGCTATTAAATATGGACAACTTGGCTGAATGGAAAAAAAAAAATCCTAGGCCACAACTCTCCACCTCTGTGAGCCGCCAACCCTTGTTGTTCAGGATCAGTAATAAAGCCGCCTGGCATTTGCTCTTTTGTAGGTAATCTGATATGTAGGCGTGGAAGCTTATAGGATTTTTTCCTCTAAGAGTTTGTGCCAAGCAATCTTTAATTTGGGGTATTTTCCATTCATATTCCTTGGAACTCAAGTGAGCCTTTCCATCTGCATTACTTGGATCTTTCTTTAGCTAAGGACATTTTTTTTCATTAGCACATTTCTTTGATTCTAAGATGATAGCGGTTGAAAAGGTATTCCTGATGACTTTGGGGGGTGGAAATGGCAGGCCAGTGATAAGCTGTAAGATGCGTCTTAATTTCCGGGAGATCAAAATGGGAGGGAGTATAATTGAGGAAATGGGAAGGATTGAATTTTGCTCCACTGGTTTTGGCCTTTCCTGGGATTTCCCACGTTTGGATTTTCCATTCTCCATCCTGTTCCGACTGTATTCCCTCTGGTCATTTTCCCCTGTCTTTTCTGGATTCTCACTGTGTCCCTTATTCATGGGTCAGAATCCGCGGGTAAGCTCTTTACTACCTTCAAATGTGATTTTAAGTTCAGCCTTTGTAGTTACTTAAATCCTTTAAAGAATTTAAATCCTTCCTGATCGTGTCTGTTTCTGCTGTTCTCATCCAGGTGGCTTTGCATCATCGCCTGTCGTCTCCTCCTGATTCTTGTCCCCCGACACTGGGAGGCCCTGTCTTTGGGCACGCTCCTGAGAATGGGGTTTCTGGGAATTGTCTTCAGGATACCGCTGGTGATCATTTTCAGAGCCATGCTTGTCCTCGGCCTCGTCTGGATGCGCTGCTCCCTTTGCTTAGTTCTGCTCAGCTTTTCCCATAGGTCCTCCCTTAGGGCCCTTTGCCGGCTGGCTGGATCCCACCGCTTCCCTAGGCAAGTGCGCGTGTGTCTACCTACTCAGTTCTTTGGTAGCTAAGACCCCCTCTCAGAATCACAGCCAGAGGTGAGGTTGCTCTGTAGGCACCTGGTCGAAGTCCCATCCCCGGGAGCCTCTCGCCCCGCAGGCCACCCTCTCCACAGCTGCTCACCCTCCTGCTTCCACCTTCTGGTCTCTGGATCTCTGAGGCGATACCTACATGCAGCCCACAGGCCCCAGAATGCACTGCTCTTGGGGCACCTCCTTATTTTGTCAGGAGGGGCCCCCCTCAATCATCTCAAAGTGATTCCCCGCAAAATAAAAAAATGGCCCCAACAGCTGGCAGCTAGCAGCTAACAGCTAGGCTGAAGCAAAGTGTTCCCAAATGAACATCAACAATTTTCACAGAACGTAAACAATAATCAAGCAAAGCCACTCGGAATCCGTGCCTGAAACAAGGCAGAGACAAGGCCATACCACCACCACCACAAAAATAAACGTTTTTCGTTTCTCCCCTTGGGGATAGGAGTGACTGCTGCTTCTTTACCAGTGACAACTTTCTAGAACTGCTTTAATCCTCCCACCTCCTGGGTCAAAAGGATTATACACCCAGTCACCAGATTGCCAACACTTTCTACCCCCCTTTCCCCCAGCTTTATTGAGATATGATGGACATACAACATGGCGTTAGTTTAAGGTGTGGAGCTGATACACGTGTTGCAGAATGGTTGCTGCCATAGCATTAGGGGTCGCCATTCTGCCACATAATTCCCATGTTTTTGCGGTGAGAACATTTGAGAGCTACTCTCTTAGCCATTTTCCGACGGAAGTGCGGCCTCCACTTCCTGACATACCCCATCCAAACCCAGCTCCTAACTTCCCTCAACCCTCCTAAGAATCACTCAGCACAAGCCCAAAACCTATAAAAAAAAAAGACCTCTTACCAAGCCGTCCCCGTGTGCTCTCTCCCGTGCTACAATGAGCTAAATAAACCCAACTTTGTTTGACCACAGGTGCAGTCCTGGTGGTCTTGGGCTGGAGAGGTTCCACAGCCTGAAAGACAAGTCACTTCTGTCATCAGAAGAAGCTATGCTGTACAGTTACAGATATTTTGATGTATTCATAAAGGATAATTACTGGCAATTGACCTACTAGTAATTTGACACGTGACAAGAGTGTCCTGAGAACGTGGAGGAGATGTTCTCTGAGATATGGCTCAGACACTGATAATGGCAGAGTTCTGCCCTGCGTGCAACAGAAGTCCTCTTGGCTGTCTGCGTATCATCAGGGTTGCCGTGACTCAGCTGGATGGGTCTGCTTCGGAGTTGGCTGGGCTGTCCGCTGGCTGGGGAGGCCTCAGCTCTCCTGTACGTCCTTCATCCGCCAGGTGGTTAGCCCAGACTCTTTCTCACTTCCTCTCTCGCCTATTGGCCAAACAACTCACAGGACCAGCCTTGTATCCACAATGGGCAGAGAAAGCAAGTCATAGGGCAGAGGGCGTGGATGCAGGGCGGCCGTTCATGAAAGCCATCAATCCTATTGTTCAGCCTCTCTGTGTCTTGTCTGCACAATGGAGAAAATACAACATACTTCACAAAGTTTTATTGTGAACTATATATAACCATAAATACATGATATATTGGGATAAATGTGGGCACTATCTAAACATTTGCTTATTCCTGTGTTGAGTTGATTGTAGTTTCGTATTAAGGGCCTCTTGCTTTGCAGTTACACATTTTCCTTGGTTTTATTTAATCAGCTATTTGTTCTTGTGGCTGACTGGTCAGCCCTGCAGCCGACGGTGGTGCATATTTTCATCAATAGTATTTTTGGCTTTACCGTCTTCCAGAATCAGAGCTTAAGACATATATGCATTTGGGCTTGTACCCACCCATTTTCTTATTGCTAAAGAATATACTGTCAAGATACTGTATAGATACTGTGTAGAATATGTGTCAAGGGGCGCCTGGGTGGCTCAGTCGTTGGGCGTCTGCCTTCGGCTCAGGGCGTGATTCCAGCATTACGGGATCGAGCCCCACATCAGGCTCCTTTGCTGGGAACCTGCTTCTTCCTCTCCCACTCCCCCTGCTTGTGTTCCCTCTCTCGCTGGCTGTCTCTCTCTCTACCAAATAAATAAATAAAATCTTTAAAAAAAAAAAAGATATGTTGTCAAGATAGATTGTGACCTCCCTGAAATTTTCTTGCTCAGTGTCCTTTATTAGATGCACTTCCCCGGACTTGTATTATTTGACTAACTTCCAACAACATCTCAAGGTACGTGTAATAAAATCATTGGGTTATTTTTAAGTGTCTAGAGCATAGTTTCATAACATCAAATCTGATATAAGCTTCAGTTGCAACTTTCAGGGTTTTTCCCCTCTCATGCCTGGTAGAGTTCTCTTCTCCAATGACAAGTGGGAAGGGGAGGGATAGATTGTCCAAGGGGTCTGTGAAAGGCATCCCTTGAAACTGTACAGTGCACAACCTGTGTGACCATACACAGCTGCTCTGTGACTGTCACTCAGTGGAAATGAGCTTGGGTCAAAAAAGTTGAAGAACCATCCATTAAGAGTAACCCTTAATGTCATTCTCACTGTGCTGTTTTCCCAAGTTCATTTTACTCGTTTCTCTCTGTTGTTTGTCAAAAATCCAGGCACATGCTGCCAACATAGACTTTTTAGGGTAAGCCAGAATCATACAGAGACTGAAGCAGCTTTTATTTATTTATTTATTTTAGGATTTATTTATTTATTTATTTGACAGAGAGAGCACAAGCAGGGGGAGCAGCAGAGGGAGAGGGAGAGGGAGAAGCAGGCTTTCCACTGAGCAGGGAGCCTGATGTGGGGCTCGATCCCGGGACCCTGGGATCATGACCTGAGCTGAAGGCAGACGCTTAACCAACTGTGCCACCCAGGTGCCCCCGACAGGTTCTTTCTAAAGACAAAAACAGTGTCTGGGGACAGGTGGGATGCAAATATTAAACCTCCCACTCGGAGTTACTGTCTGGTAAGAAGAAGCCTTCGAAGGTGGTTTTCAATCATCCTTATATAACTGCAAAAATGACTGAACACTTTGGACTATACATTTTTTTTAATCTTTCCCAAATGAAATCACCTTTGGTAGCGAACCAAGCATGGAAAATTTCAGCTCAAAAAAAATGACTTTGTAAAATCATGGAGCAATTTAGAAAAAGTGATGGGAAGAAAACATGTGTGTAGCCAGAGGTAGAAACGCTGGTTGGTCCCAAGTGGTTGAGAATGGATGGTTTTGAATAAATACATTTCGGTATAACTGAAGCATAACCTGTCGTTGTTTTGCATGGAAATTCATCGGTGTTTCTCATTGTTAACTGTTTAAAATAATGCAGTGCCAATATTTTTAAAAGAATTGTTAAACAAATTTGGGGTCACAATTCATGTTTAAGATCTTTGTCATACAAAAGGAAAAGAGGGGCACCAGGGTGGCTCAGTCTTTAGGCGTCCTACTTTTGATCTTGACTCAGGTCATGATCCCAGGGTCGTGGGATCGAGCCCCAGGTTGGCCTCCATAGGGAGTCTGCTTGAGATTCTCTCTCCCCGCCCCTCCCCCGGCACTCGCCATACCCCTAAAATAAATAAATAAATAATTTTTTTTTTAAATGGAGAAGAAATATGGATGGTAGAATTCCAGAGAGTTGGAATGCTTTTAAAAAAATCTTTCAATAAATATGACAGAGAAGTTTAGGTCTACTTTATACTTCCTAAAATAACTAGCCAAAGTTTTGAAAATAGGATTTCTTCTCAGAAAAAAATAGAAAATACTGATAAAAAAAAAGAAAAAAAAGTCTCAACCACTTGGGACCAACCAGCGTTACTACCTCTGGCTACACACATGTTTTCTTCCTATGGCCAACGACCAGAGATAGCCAGTAGTACCATTCGTTTTTATCTTCAGCATTTCTGTGTGTGTGTGTGTGTGTGTGTGTGTGTGTGCGTGCATACAAATTTAACTTAAGCTATTCTTACAAAAATGGCATTATGCCCCACAAATTATTTCATAACTTTCTTTGCACTTAATAACATATAGTGTAATGTAAGAATTTAGCAGTTTCTAGATAAATCCAGGTCCCCAAACCACGTATCTCCCCCTAACTGTGGATATCACTTCTTATGCTCCTCAATGAGCTCATCTGATCATTTCGTTTTGCTACATTGACCGTCTCTCATTCCACAAGGAGCAAAGCATTTAAATTACTAAATTAAATTACTAAATATTTAAACGAAATTCTCATAAGTCCTATTTTTTTGGCTATTCTTTTTTCTTGGAGAGAGAGAGCGCACGAGCTGGGGGAAGGGCAGAGGGAGAGAGAGAATCTTAAGCAGGTTCCATGCCCAGCACAGAACTGGTCTCAGGGCTCGATCCCACGACCCTGAGATCAGGCCCTGAGCCAAAACCAACTAAGCCACCCAGACCCCTTGGCTAGTCTTTTCTGATGTACTTTTAAAGGACTTCTAGACAATTTTGTTGAGATCTGATGAAAAATTTTTTCAATTGGAGAAATGTTAAATTTATAGGTTAATTTGGGGAAGAATCCTTACAACGTTATCTGCCTATTTCAGAATATTATATTTATAGAGCCCTTCCTTTATTGGATTCTTTTTTTTTTTATGCAGTGGTAAAATTTTGTAGACATATTTATGTGTCCATGCTGCCTATTTTTGGTGCATTTGCTCTGGAGTATTTAGCATTTTGTTTCTCTTGAAAAGGGACTGTATTTACTATATTTACTTTGATTTTTTTAAAAAAGATTTTATTTATTTACTTGACAGAGCAAGCACGAGCAGGGGGAGGGGCAGAGGGGGGAAGGAGACTCCCCACTGAGCAGGGAGTCCAACACATGTCTCAATCGATCCCAGGACCCTGGGATCATGACCTGAGCTGAAGACAGACACTTAACTGACTGAGCCACCCAGGCCTCCCTATTTTCTTTGATTTTAAAGTGACACGTGCACATATTTTTAGAGGAATATAGGAGAGCTTAGCTGTTTTACCTGACCCTCTGTCCCATTCCCAAGGAGCGAAAACTTTTAAGTTTGCCATTTTCATGGTGCTAAATTCTATAAATCAAAATAATAAATTCTTGATATAGTAACTTGGAATTATATTTATTAATCGACACTGCCATCTTCATACTCTTAGCTCTTTTATCTACCCAATATTTGACATACTACTTTTAGGTTTTGGGCCATTTAAGTTTCTCCTTCTGTGAAATGCCCTTTATTTCCTCTTGCCCAGCCCTGCTTTTCTTACTGAGTTGTACGTTACATTCTTACTGACGGCGGGAGTTCTGTACACAGTCTAGATACTAATCCCTTGTAACGAATGAGTTACAACATCTTATCCCATCTTTTGGCTGTTCTATCACTCTATTGTGCTTTTTAACGAAAAAAGTTCTTAGTTTTAATAGAGATGAATTCATCTATCCTGTCATTTAGTGTTTATTTTCTGTGATTTTTATTTAAAAAATTCTTTTCCACTCCCAGATCACAAAGGTTTTTTCCTATATTGTTTAGAAAAGTTGACAGCTTGCCATCCACATTTAAGGTTTATTCTACTTGCAATTGATCTTTGTGCATGGTGGGGGAGTAGAAATCCAATTTCACATTTTCCACGTGGAAAAGACAAGGAATACTCAGGAATTCCAACTGTCCCCACATCTCTGTCGTGCTCACTGTGGTGTGAATGGGACTCACGTAACCACGGTCTGCATCTCAGTTCTCTGTTCTCCTCGTCTGGTCAGCTTGTCCATCCCCAAGCCAACATCACCCTGCCTTTATTACTACCACACTGCAGTAAAAAAAAAAAAAAAAATCTTTTTTTTTTTTTTTAAATAAAGCTTGGTACTTAGCCTGGGCATCTCACCTTATTGTGTTCTTCCTCGGAAGAATATAGGGTATTTCTTGCCCTTTGTTTTTGCACATACATTTTAGAATCACCTTATCAAATTCCATGAATTAAAATTGCATCAAATCTACAGAAGAATTTGGGGAGAGTTTCGGTCTTCATGACATTAAATCCTTTCATCGATAAACACAACGTACTCTCCATTTATTTAGGTTAACATGCTAATATCTTCAATTCCGTTTTACACTTCCCCCTGCTTTTGCACATTGTTCGTTGAACCTATTTCAAATTGCTGTTGCTTTCAAAATTGGCCTCTTTGGTATTTTGACTTCATATTCCGAACCTTTGCAAATACTATTTCTAATCATCTGAATTCATAATAATCTAATAATCCAATAATCTGAAGACCCTTTTACTTTTTCACCATAGACAATGTTATATACAATGTTTTGTTTTTTCCATTCCGGTTGTTATGCTTTTCTTGAGTTAATTCACTGCCTAAGACTTCCAGCATACTATTGAACAGAAGGGGAGAGACGGGACATCCTTGCTTTTCCATTTTATAGATGTTTTTAATCAGTTTACAGTAGTGCCTTCTATTCTTAGTTTGCCTAGAGTTTTACCATTGAGTAGATTTATAGTTTTACCAATTGCCTTTCCTGCATCTATTGAGATGATCCCATGGTCTTGATCCTTTAATTTGTTAAGGGATTTTCCTATGTTACACCTCCCTGTATTTCTGGAACCAAACCAACTTGCTTATGATGATATTTCTCTGAATTTGACTTGATAAATTCTTTGTTTAAGATTTTACAAATATAGGGATGCCTGGGTGGCGCAGTAGTTAGGCGGCTGCCTTCGGCTCAGGGCGTGATCCTGGCGTTATGGGATCGAGCCCCACATCGGGCTCCTCCGCTGGGAGCCTGCTTCTTCCTCTCCCACTCCCCTGCTTGTGTTCCCTCTCCCGCTGGCTGTCTCTGTCTCTGTCGAATAAATAAATAAAATCTTAAAAAAAAAAGATTTTACAAATATATTCATGGGTGTGATTAGTCAATCGTTTTCCTTTCTTTAACTATCTTTGCTTGGTTTTTGTATCAAAATTATGCTAGCACCATAAAACTAATTGGGAAGTCTCTTTTTTTCTGTTATCTGAGTTTGCATAGATTGGAATTATCTACCACTTGAATGCCTGATAAAATTTAACTTTAAAATCATCAGAGCCTCGTATATTCTTGAAGGAAGATTTAAACTATTAGTTCAATTTCTTCGAAGGTAAGTTATAGAATAATGGTGTTTTCTATTTCCTCTCTAGTCTGTTCTGTTAAGTGGTATTTTTAAAGGAATTTATCCATTTCATTTGTGTTTCTAATTTATTGTTTAATAAATTACTCCTAATAACACTTCAGATGTTTTTAATTTTTCTTTATCTGTAGTTTGGCCTCTTTTTTCTAATATTTATTTTAGTTTTATTTTATTTTATTTTATTTATTTATATGACAGAGAGAGAGAGAGAACAAGCAGGCGGATCAGTGGGCAGAGGCAGAGGGAGAAGCAGGCTCCCCAGTGAGCAGGGAGCCCGATGCGGGACTCCATCCCAGGACCCTGGGATCATGACCTGAGCTGAAGGCAGACACTTAACGCACTGAGCCACCCCGGCTCCCCTTTTTCTCTAATACTTAATTTTGCTTTTTGCCTTTTTTCTTAATTAATCTCGCCAGAGGTTTGACTACTAATATATTCAAAGAACCAACTTTTAGCTTTGTTAATGCTCTCAGTTGTATGTTTCCTAGATAATGAATTTCTGCTTTTATCTTGTTTCCTTCTTTCTACTTCTTAGGATTTATTTTGCTGGTCTTTTTACAGCTTCTTAAGTTGCACACTGAGTGAGTTCTAGCCTTTCTCCTTTTCTAATACAAGCATTTAAAATATTAACTTTCATTAAGTGCACTTCTTTGACTACAAGTATAACTACAAGGGTTAATATGTGATTTATTTCTGTTTTAGTTCAATTTTTTAAAAAAAATCTCTTCTAATTGCCATTCTGATTTTTTTCTTTGCTCTATGAATTGTTTAGAATATTCCATTTAGAAGTATATTTTAAAATATGCAAACACAGGGGAATAAAACAGAGAGGCAGATACAGTTCCAAGCACTAGGCCTGTTTCCTTTGTCAGAACAACAGACATGGGGGCACCTGGGTGGCTCAGTCGGTTAAGCGTCTGACTCTTGGTTTCAGCTCAGGTCATGATCTCAGGGTCTTGGGTTCAGCCCCTGTGTCAGGCTGCACGCTCAGCCGGGAGTCTGTTTGAGATTCTTTCCCTCCCTCTCTGCCCCTCCCCATGCTCTCTCTCTCTCTCCCTCTCAAATAGATAAATAAAATCTTAAGGAAAAAAAAAAAAGAAAAACAGATATGGCATGATGCTGCCAGCAAGTGCCTAGACCAAGGGACACAGAGACCCTGAAGAAGGAGGAAGGACAGAAACAGAAGATTGAGGTTTAAAATATGACCATTAAGTTTGATGCCAATTCTGCCAATGAATAGCTGAGCCCCATTCCCATATTTGTATCGGAAAATAATGATGACAGTTGCCAAATGCTTCTCAAATGTATCCTTTCAGTGACCACAATGTCCTTGAGCAGTGGGAATTTGTACTCTCTTTTTTACAGGTGAGGAAAAACTATGGCTTTAAAACATTGTGGCTATTATTGTACAGTAAACAATTTAACCTTGCTCAAAGAGAGGCCTAGACTTTGCTACACGTTGGGGCAAAGATGGTCTTTTCAACAAATGGCGCTGGAACAACTGGACATCCATATGCAAAAAACAAATCAAGGCACAGACCTTATACCCTTCACAAAAATTAGCTCAAAGTAGATCACAGACCAAAATGTAAACTGCAAAATATCCAAGTCCTAGAAAATAATACAGGAGAAAACCTGGATGACCTTGGGTTTGGTGATGACTTTTTTTTTTTTAAGATTTTATTTATTTATTTATTTATTTTTGAGAGAGAAAGAAAGAGAGAGAGCATGAGCAGGGGGAGGGGCAGAGGGAGAAGCAGACTCCGGGAAAGGCAGACTCCCCGCCAAGCAGAGAGCTGGATGCGGAACTCGATCTCAGGACCCTGGGATCATGACCTGAGCCTAAGGCAGAGGTCTTAACCGACTGAGTCTTAACCGACTGAGCCACCCAGGTGCCCTGATGATGACTTTTTAGATACAACCCCAAAGACATGATCCATGAACGAAAGCATTGATAAACTGAATTGTGTTAAATTAAAATTGTGTTAAAATTAGAAACTTCTGTTCTGCAAAAGACACTGTCAAGAGCATGAGAAGACAAGCCACAGGCTAGGAGAAAATATTTGCAAGCAAAGATCTGATAAAAAGACTGTTATTCAAAATATACAAAGAACTTTAAAAACTCAACAATATGAAAACAAGCACCGTGATTTAAAAATGGGTCAAAGACATTAACAGACACTTCACCTTGGGGCTCCTGGCTGGCTCAGTCCGGGGGCATGAGGCTCTTGATCTCAGTGTTGTGAGTTTGAGCCCCATAGTGGGTGTAGAGATTACTTTATTTTTTTTTAAGATTTTATTTATTTATTTGACCGAGATAGACAGCCAGCGAGAGAGGGAACACAGGCAGGGAGAGTGGGAGAGGAAGAAGCAGGCTCATAGCGGAGGAGCCTAATGTGGGGCTCGATCCCATAACGCCGGGATCACGCCCTGAGCTGAAGGCAGATGCTTAACGACTGTGCCACCCAGGCGCCCCTAGAGATTACTTTAAAATCTTAAAAAACAAAATGAAAACAGACACTTCACCTAAGAAGATATACAGATGGTAAATAAACATATGAAAAGATGCTCCTTGTCATATCGTAGGTCATCAGGGAAATGCAAATGAAAATAATGAGACATCCCTACACACCTATTAGAGGGGCCCAAATCCAGAAACAACGGGGATATGGAGCGGGGATATGGAGCAACAAGAATGCTTATTCACTGCTGGTGTGAACGCAAAATGGTACCCACTGTGGAAGACCATTTGTCAGTTTCTTACAAAACTAAATATTCTCCCATATGATCTAGCAATTGTGTTCTTTGGTATTTACCCAAAGAAGGTAAAGAAAACGTTAAGTCCACACAAAAACCCGCACACAGATGTTTATAACAGCCTTATTCACAATTGCCCAAACCTGGAAGCAACCAAGATGTCCGTCAGTAGGTAAATGGATACATAAAGTTGTAACATCCAAACAATGGAATATTATTCAGCGCTAAAAAGAAAGGAGCTATCAAGCCATGAAAAGACATGGAGGAAACTTAAACGCATATTACTGAGGGATAGAAGCCTATCTGGAAAGGCCACATACTATATAATTCCAGCTATAGGTGAGGACCAAATCCAACAGTCCATACCATATATTCCAACTAATTTTCTGGGAAAAGCAAAACTATAGATACACTAAAAGGATCAGTTGCAAAGGATTATGGGGCAGGGGAGAGGGATAAATAGCAGAACAGAGAGGAATTTTTCAGCATTGAAACTACTCTAAGCTGCCGTGATGGTAGCTGCATGTCATTACATGTGTCAAAACTCACAGAATGTATAAAACCAAGAGTAAACCCCAATGGAAACTAAGGGCCCTGGGTGACAACGGCGTATCCATGTGGGTTCATCATCAACGTAGGTAATACGAAGACACCCTCTCTGGTACAGGATTTTGATGGTGGGTGGAGGGGGGCTGCGGGGGAGGGAGGTATACGGGAAATCTCTGTACTTTCTCCTCAACTGTGCTGTGAAGCCAGAACTGCTCTCAAAAATAAAGCCTCTTTCAAAACAGAACAAAAGACCACTGGACAGAGTCCTGCTGAAGTCTGCCTCCCAGAGGCCATCCTACCTGAGACCCCACAAGAGGTCCTCTTTACACCTAAGCAAAGAAGTCAGGGTTCCTCTGGCTGGATCCCCACAGACAACAGCACAAAAAACCCTTTCCCTGGCCCTTCGGTGGTCCCCCGATCCCTGCAGGATGAGAGCATCCCCCACGCCCCGGGACGTCCCCTGAGCTGAGCCCCCTCTGGGTGAAGGAGCTGTCAGAGTCTCTTCTGAGAGCAGGGAGCAGAGAGACACACAAAACACCCCGATGGGAGCTTCAGACCCTCCCCAGACAGGACACAGCGCAGTAACCTGTGACTCCTCAAGGCCAGTTCGCTGGGTCCGGGCTCACCACGGCCCCCGATAAAGCGCTCATCTCCAGATCTCAGATCTGCACATTTACGCTGGCTTTCTGAGGAAATGCTTCCTTGTTAGCGGGGGATTGCAGGCAGCACGCCCGCTGGTACAAAGCCAAGTTTGGGGAATGCACAGGCTTTTTTTGTGTGTGATTTTAAAGCCACACTCCATAGGGCTCTCTACTCTGCTCACGTGTATCTGGTTCCAAACCTGAATTCCCCTGTCCACTCCACTTCTGCTACAAGACCGGGGCTTGCCATTTAGCAGGGAGAGGGATGGGAAAAGTCATCAAAGCCACTGCAGGGAAGAAGGGGTCAGGAGTAAGGGAGAAAAAAGACAAATAAGAAAGGAAGTGGGTCTTCCCTGTTGCAAATCCCACTTGAAAAGATGTGAGGACCAAATCCAGAACCCCATGGAGCTCACTCCAAGTGCATTTTGGTGGGACCAGCTGCCATCCCCAGCCCTCCCCCTGGGTTGGCCTTGCACACTTGTTTGTTCTGGCTCAGAACCCCCAGCCCATTTTGCCAGCCGCCCCCAAGTCTGAACTTGCCGAGTGGAGCGTGGGCACGAGTTCTATCTTTGGAAGTTCTTCCTCTCTCTCACCACTAAAAATAAACCATCCCAGCTGTCCAGTGTGGTTTGCAACAGACCCTCCCAGTGACCCCACTCCTACAACCAAGGAAAACAGAGATGATGTATTGAGTGTGACATGGCTCCCCGGTCACTGCCTCATTCTCTCCTCCCTTCAGCCCGCTTCTCTCCATCCAAGACTTCTTGGAAACACTTGATTCCGGAAAAAAAACATAAGGTTATTAAACCATGTGCACTGTGAGATGATTAAGATGGCCCTTTGGTGCCACCTAGGATTTGGGGTTCAAAAATGTAAGTGACTAGGGGGGAAACAACGCTAGGATCGGTGGGAAATACCAGGATAGTGTTTTCTGCAGGTACAGGGAACATGATGACCGGGACAGAAACAAACAAACAAAAATCATGAATTGTGACCTTGAATTATGCTCTTGAGTGGTCATTCCTTCCTGTGGTCAACTTTTCTAAGCAAGATGTACACGCGTGCATGCGAGTCATTTCTGCAAATTTGTTCAAACCTGAGCTTTTTAATTTTAGACCAGGGATCCAAGTTAAATATTTCATGTGAATAGACCAAGAATAGAAGATGAGAAAAAAAGAAAGGAAGAAAGAAAACCCTTCATTAGACAAATTGCAATGCATATTCAATCAATATCCGTGGAGTGTCAATGATAAATCAGGCACTATGCTCCAGATACTTCTACATCCGCTAAGAGCCCTCACCTCATCATGCTATTTAAACTCATGCCATCTTGGGTTCCATTTCCTCCGCAAGGAGACTACTTGTCCAATTACTCATGCAAAGTTGTCCTGAGCGGAGTTACTTCCCCTAAAAGGCCTTTTGATCCTGCCACGCCTACCTCCAAAGGGAAGAATTTCTCAAAGCGAAAAAGCCCTGTTTGGGCTGGGTAGGAGAGATGTCTGGGATAGGCACCTGCTTGTGGCTATCCGAAAGTTCTCCCGAGGAACAGCTGGGTGGCCTATCTCAGCCCATTTCTGGGGGGAGGCGCTTGTCTAAGATCTTATCTCCCAGGTCTGATAGTATTCTCCTGTCCTGTCTACTACAGACAAGGCAGCAAGGGGGCTCTTAGTTCTGAACCATCATCTCTTTTTGTCCCACTCCTGACTCCCAGAGCAGCCTGAGGTGTGGTTCGGGAAGCTGTGGGTGCCCATGGAGTAGGCATGGACCCCATATTGCCTTTCTCCAAACCTGTTTCCATGCCCAGACTGGACTCTCCCTGGGGTGTGACAATTCCCCACTATTTCTCCAAGTTGCGGAGAGAATGACCTGGCATCTGGCCTCCCAGAGTCTGCTCCCAGCTCCAGAGCCCTGTCCCTAAACTGCTGGGACTTGATAAATGAGCTTTATTTTCTTCTCATAAGACTTTGTACCATTTTACATTATGGCCTTAAAATTTCCCTCTACATTCAGCTTCATTGGATCTTAATGAGCCTTCAGCATTGGGCATTGTGTTGCGCCAATAGTCTCCATGGAAGAAAAACCCCTCACTTCTCCTTTGCCTGTGCAGGGACAAGAAGACCAAGTGCTGGAAAAGACCATTCTAACCTCTGGCACCAGATTACTTCCTATCGTAAAAGGCTTCACCGGGATCAGCTCCTGCCTCGCCCCCAGAGCATTGCTGGAGCAAGGCCCTTCCAAACTGATGGATGTTTCCTGGGCCAGACAGTTCCTCCGTAACTGTTTTTACCCACTCACTCACTCCAGGTTTTAGACAAATCCCGCGTTCAGACCAATCCTTTTGCAGCCTACCACCCGCAGCCTATAAATCCCACCACGGAAATTCAGGTCTTATTTATAGTGTGAGCTCAATTCTGTAAAGTGCAATTGTTCATTAAAGCCACACGGATCTCCCCACGCCTGAGTGAGGCCAGTGAGCCTGCCACACCAAGGGCAGAAACAGGTTGGTTGGAAGGCACTGGCTGCAGTCTCTTCCTCCCTTCCTCCCGGGTGGGCAGGCTCGTGAACGGACACCTTCTGGCAATAAGCTGGGGGATATTCAGGTGGCTGCTCAGGGATTCATAGGCAAGTTTAGCAAGGAAAGGGCATGGGGGAAGAGAAGTCTTTAGTTATACACTTGCCATGTGCTAGGAACTATACAGGCATTACGTCATCTCTGAAAACAGCCCCCTTTTATACACGTGAGAAAAGTCAGCATTAAAGAGTCAAGAATTTGCCCATGGATCCAGACGGTGAAGCCAGGTTTAAGGACAAGTCAGACCCCACCGGGGGTTGTTCCGTGTGCTGTGCTGGGGTGTCTAGGATGAGTGAGTTCATGGTGAGGTCTCAGCAAAGCTGTGGGTACGCCCAGTCTCCGAGGCTGCAGACCTCTCTTTCCTTCATCTTGGGCGGTAACTAGCCATCGAAATTTCACAGCCTCCTGGTCATTATTCCTGAATGGTTCGAGCCACCAGGGTGCTGTGAACATCACAACACTGTGAGAGGAAACACATGGGAGAACATTTCGAACCCATGACAGAGGAGGAAAGTCAGAGCCTCCATGATCTCTCTGCACGTTGGGAGCCCCCACCGCTGCTCTGAGCATCTGGGAGGCCCTTGCCCCTTCTGAGGCTAATCCACCCATTGTCAGGGCCTTTAGGGACAACTAGAACTGAATTGGCTTGTGCCTCAGTCAAGGCTTTTGAGGGTCTTCCCTGTCTCTCATCTCCATAAAGCTTGGAGTCCTTAAAAGGCAATTCTCTCCCTGACCTAGACTGGGCTCTTTCATTCTCTCTGAGCTTTCCTTCTCCTCCTGAATCCTCTCAATAGATTCCCCCATCCCAATCCTCCATATTGCCTCTCTGGAACTTTCCTTCCATTGTAATAAGCAGACTCCCATAGGTCCTAAATCACTTGCAGGAACCCTCCCTGAGGACCAATTCCTCCCCAGTCCCCTTCAGTGACAGCTCCTTTGATTCCCCCACCCCCACCAAACACACACCACTGAATCATTCTCCAGACCTCCCCCTCTGCTATTTGCGCCCCCCAGATCTGTCACTCTCTATGGCTCCTCTGGTTAATTTCATCTATACCGCCCCCCCCCGGCCCCTCCCAGCTCCAGCCCTGGCCTCATTCTCTGACCACTTGGCCCCCAGCCTGTGCTTCTTCCTCTCTAAGCAGTTTCCTGACATTGTCTTGGAAGATCTCAATGTCCAGGGCGGTAGCCCATCTTCACAGTTTGTGGTGACCTCTCACCTCTTGCTCTCTTGCTTCCGTTATGTCTCAGCCTGTCATGTCCAGAGCCGAACCCTGAATCTGCTCCACTCCAGTCTTAAACTCCAATGCTCTATTCACTGGTACTGATGACCACCCTACCATGTGGCTTCCATCACTCCTCTTCTTCCACCTCCTGGGGGTCCTACCCTTGACACACTGTCTCCCATTACATAGTATATCTTCCACGTCCTGGCCTGTTTTCTTTTTTCTCTAAACTGAATACTTTTGTTGGATCGTTCTCTAACCAGAACCTTCCATTTCCTCGCACACTTATCCTTCTGCCTCACCTGTCGTGCAAAATGTTCATCCAGAATCAAGACTCTAATCTACTTTCTCCACTTAGGATGCCAAGAGCTGCTGGAGAAAACCAATCACTAGAAATTCAAGTTCTCCAAACTTGGGCTGGCCCTCGATGCCCTAAATTAAGCAATTCTTTTACTTTCCCTGGGGAGGGGCTTCATCTCCCACTGTCTTCCACAACTATTCTAACCTTCCTTGTCCTCATAAAGCCCCTACTCAACCCTTCGCCATTTCTTATACTCAGCAAGCAACCTGCCTTCTGCTTGATGGAGAAAAAAATAGGTCATCACCCGTGAGCCCCAACTTGCTACCTACACCCCATTAGATATTCATCTTCGTCCACAGCCACCCTCACTTTCCTATACAAGGCCAGGCCCTCGATCTAATCATCCTCTTTCCCTTATACCTCCCATTTGTCTTTTTCTGCTGGCAACTTCCTCTAAGGCTCTAAACAAAATGTTTATTTCAGGTTGCCCTCCATCTGCTCTGTAATCCCCCCTCCTTTCCTATTCATACACGTCTCCCGGAAGACTCGTTACTGCTTTACCCACGAGATCAGAACCAAACTTATTCCAACTATCTTCCCACAGAAGTCACAGGTTACCTCTATACCGTGCTCTGTCCTAATCCTGCTGGAGTTCTTCGTACCTTCAGCACTCCCTCCTCCTTGAAATGTTCTATTCCCTTCCATATCACTGCCCTCTTCCAGTGTCTTTCTGGGCCTACCTTCTCCATTTGGGAAGCCCCCTTTGCTCTGCCTGCCCCCTTGAAGATCAGCCCATACCTACTGTTCTTGATCTCCTGCAATGACCTCACCCTTTTTCAGTTTTAACTGCCACCCGTATGCCAATAACTTCTTGATCCAACCCTCCGGTCCTGACCCTCATCAACTCACAACAGACTCACAGTCGCTGAATGTTTCCACTTGACGCCTCATGGGCACCTTGAATTCAAATGGCTCTCAGTCTTCCCCACCCCTAAACTGCTCTTTGTTCTAGATTGTCTATCTCAACTGGTGGCCCCACCACATACCCAGTCAACAAATTAGAGACTTGAAAGTCATCCCTGAGCCCTTAATATTCCCAGCTCTATGCATTTAGTCTCTGACCCCAGTCTATCCATTTGACCTTCTCAAATCCCTTCTGCTAAACAGTAGCATGGAAGCACTTAAACATTTATGGGATTTCAAGTATTATGGGACTTCAAATAAATGAGTCCCATATCCCCAACTAGAAAGAGTGCAAAATAATGCTTTTCCAGATGAAATTAATATGGTTTCTTTCGAAATGTTGAGAAAAGTTCATACTGATGGAGAAAATATTCAAAATTGCATCCTTAATACAAAAAAAGCTCACACGATTACCAAGAAGCTGATAAAACTAGCTGCAAGGTTATTCACAAAGATGATGTTCAGAAAGGGGGTAGAATCAAGTTTTAGCAAGTGTCACTTTGAGTATCACTAGGAGCTATAATGCGAAAGGTGAATTTTTCTCACCCGTGTGTGTGCTAGCTGGCATTTTCTGTTGGGATCTAACCGACCAATGGTGCACACACAAAGCATAAATCTTCTCGAAAAGCACATGACATCTATATATTAGGGAGATGGTTTAAGTAACATTGTGTTCTCTTTACCTCGAAAACCCGGATATAAGAGAAGAGATTTTGCATACAGTAAATGATTATTTGAAAGCCTTGATATAGACTAGAAGCAGTCAAGTGTTCTGGAAGAAAGGGTGTGGCCACACAAAGAATGTCATTGAATGGTTGACCTTGACTGAGTGTTGAGTTAGGGTTTCCTTGTCTGTACCCCTGTGAGCCTTGTGCGTATCTCTGTCACTGCCCTCATTGAGCCAAGTTAGAATTCTAGTGGCTGTTCCTTTATCAGAGGGTGAGCTCTGGGAAGTTAGTTCGCTGACTGGCACACAGTAAGTGCTCCATAACGATTGCTGAATGAATGAACAAGGAAGTCAATCAGGATTCAGGGAATTGAAAGCGCGGTGGGTCATTTCTTCATAAACTGAAAACTAGAGGCATTTTTCACACTTCCCTGGGCATGCCATGTCCTTCTCTCCCAAAGAGAATGTAAATCACAAGACGCTGGGGAAGAAAGCTGCTGAGCAAAGTGGGTGGCCTCGGGTCTGGATGCGGAACTCCGGCAGGCAGCTCCCACCCTGAATAAGGCAGCAGTGGAAAGGGCAGGCAGGTCCTTGGGGAAGTTTCTCTCCCTCACTCCTGAGCCTGCCTCTGAGCAGAGTTCTAGATCAAAAGAGAGATGAATGCAGTCCACGTTCTATGTTACTACCAACATTACACCAAACACTGCAAGTTCTACCCATGCCTCCGAGCCACCTCTTCAGCAAGTGATTTTCCTTACCTCCCCTCCCCCTACTCACTCTTCCTTCCCGTTACATTAATGGTGCTCTGAGCACGCACCGTCACGGGCATCCAATAATACAGATGGGGTGTAACTGGGCCACAACATTTTCACCACTTGCTTCCGTCTAAGAAATATTTTTTGAATATGTTTTGTGTGTGGGTCTTCCCTCTAAGGATAGTTGCAGTGAAGGAGGGGGTTTTCTTTTCCTCCCATTGTGTCTGGCATGGAGCAGGGATCCTAGCACGGGATCGGGTTCTCCAGAAGCATTTTCCTAAGATGGCAATACATGAGCAAGCATCTTATGAAGGAAGCAGTCCCTGGGGAGACCAGTAAGATAATGGGGGAAGCAGAAAGGGTAAGGGGAAGAAGCCAAGTATGTGATCTTGACCTTGACCTGATCTGGACCTCAAATCATACCTGAGTTGGTCCTACCTCAAGGCAAAGGGCTTTCAGATTCCTGCCCCCGCAGTCTGGCCACGGGCACATCAGGCTCTCACCAAAGCTGGGCAGAGTGGTCCTGCGGTTGAAGAAGGTTGTGAGCTCAGTCCATTAGGAATGAAGCGTCTGAGAGCTGAGGGATGGTCCACAAACCTGTAACACGATCCATTGAGGGGGTTCGTTTAGACCAACAGCGGCGTCTGCGAGAGTGGGACTCGTGACAGTCGTGCCTAGGCTGCATGTTGTGTTGCTGGTTTAATTTTTTTTAAATTTCCGGATGGTTACATAAACTTCAGCTTTTTCAAATGGTTTGTATTTTGTTGTCAGTGTTCGAGTCCTGGAGGCTTTATGAGGGTTGAATATCTGCAAAAACAGGTCCCGGGGAGATGGAATCACCTTCTTTTGGCTTTAACAAGTAAAGGCGAGATATCTGAGCTCTCCCATTGGTTCCCTGTAAGCTCTGACCCAGGTCGCCAGCGGGTTCTACCTGAAGGCATCCCGGCGCCATCACCCCAGCTCCTGTGCCAGGTATGGGTAGGATTTCAGCCAGCTCATTGCCAATTGGAAAGTAGCTTGAAATAACTGGGCAGGAAATGCAAAGAGTGGTAAGAGGTAAACACCTACCCCCCCTCCCCAGGGTCATTGGGACTTCTGATTCTGAGGGAAATTTCTCACTGGCTCTGGAGAAACACAGCATATGAGGACTCAAGGCAGAAGCGTCCCCCAACTTTCATGCAGGGCTAGTCTACACGTGAGAGATGGCCTGGTCCCCCAAGAATAACCCCCCCCCCTCCACTGACGACCAACATCCCTGCCCGCAGCCAGGACCATTGGTGAGTCCTCCCTTGGGCTAAGTGAGGACTCAACGTCATTTCCTCTTGTTTCCTTGCCAACACAAAAGATTTTATTCTCTCAGGAGCTGCATCTCTTCCCATAATCAGATGTGGGGTTTCCAGAAGAGAAGGTGATTGTGGTCTGAGAAGAACGTGAAATTAACTGAACTCAAAAACTTGTCAAACTCCCCTAACCGTGCCTTTTTCTTTTGCCTTTTTTTTTTCCCCCAAACGATGAGCTTGGAGAAACCCTGGTTGCATTTTGCCCCAGCCTCTGGCTTGTTTGTTTTAGAAAGTCCAAGAGGCTTTGAAAGGAAATATAATCCATATGTTTGAATTCCTGTTAATCTAACTCATCGTCAGCTTGTTTATGGGAGAGATTTATTGTCTATGAAAATCGTATAGACCTCTTGGATAAAACCCTCTCCCTCATATACAGATGTGATGCGCTTTTCAAGGAGCAGGTTTACGCTCTGTGTATACACGCTTGGTTTCATCCCAACAGAAAAAGCGAATGTGGGCTCGTGCACCCCCAGGGGAGAGAAAGTCACCTTGCACTGCCTCCCCAAGCGAGACCCAAAGTGGCACTCGTTCCACTCCGTGTCAGAGCGTCATCTTTGTGAATAACTTTGCAGCCGGTTTCCTCAACTTCTTGGCACCTAGGAGCAGTACGTATCCTGCAAGAACACATTCACACAAAAGATACACACCCAGCACGACAGAGGGATATCTGTGGTGTGGACAAAGGCCTGAGGAGGGGACAGGAAAGGGAGTGTGTTCATAGAACAAGATGTCAGCTTTTAAAAAGGAAGGTAAAACCTTACTCATCAGTTTAAGTCTCTCCTTTTACCGATGAGGAAGCTCATTTTACAGATGAGCACGGTGAGGCCGGAAGTCACACAGTGACAGAGCCCGCGTCAGAGCTTGGGTCTGTGAACGGCCATGTCAGTGCTCTTCACAGAATCCCAGGCTTTGTCGGGAGGGGTTATTGTCCTTGCTGTTGTCTGAGGGTGCACTGGGCCACCCCAGCTAGACCCCAGCCCTGCTCGGGGGCTGAGCTGCACCTTCTTTGAGCCCTGCCTTCGAGCCACTGCCCCGCCCCGAGCAGCCATCAAGCTGAATAGACCCACGGTCTCTCGAAGCCCACACGGCCTCAGACTAGAGTTTGGTCATTTGCTTCTCTCGCCTGAGCACAGGTCCGGGAGTCATCACTCCCCCTGTCAAGTTAGAGACGCAGAACATTTAGAGCCAGAAAGAGCCCAGGAGATCACAATGTGGACCTGCCCCCTCATTTTATGAGTAACGAACATTTGGATAAGGTCACTTCCGCTCCGGGACATTTTGATGTGGTTTAAAGAGTGGACCATTAAGCTCCCATCTTAAGAAAAATCTGCCCAGTTTCACAAACCACCACAGATACCCTCATGAGCCCCTAGCGCAAGTCAAAGACAGGAGGAGACAGGCTCAGGGAGACAGGAAAAGGGACAAGGCTCAGGGAGGTCCTCAGTGACCTTGTGCAGAACAGTTTTCCACATGGATGGGTCATTTTCTTTAAAAAGCTTCTTAGCTTTAGCTTTTACTTTTTTTTTTTTTAAAGATTTTATTTATTTATTCGACAGAGATAGAGACAGCCAGTGAGAGAGGGAACACAAGCAGGGGGAGTGGGAGAGGAAGAAGCAGGCTCATAGCGGAGGAGCCTGATGTGGGGCTCGATCCCAGAACGCCGGGATCACGCCCTGAGCCGAAGGCAGACGCTTAACCGCTGTGCCACCCAGGCGCCCCTAGCTTTTACATTTTGGATCTATGATTCATCTTGTATTAATTGTTATATATGGCGGAGGTAGGAGTCACTGTTTGGGGTTGTTTTTTTCCCCACATGTGTATCCCATCATTCCAGGTCTATTTCTTGAAGACTTTGCATTTTCCGTTGGATTGTTTTCATATCTTTGCTGAAAATTAAATGACTATAGGGGCACCTGGGTGGCTCAGTCAGTTAAGTGTCCGACTCCTCAGTTTGGCTCAGGACATGATCTCAGGGTCGTGACACGGAACCCTGTGTCAGACTCTGCGCTGAGCGTGGAGCCAGCTTGAGAGTCTCTCTCTCCCCTCCCCCACTCACGCTCGCTCTCTCCCTCTAAAAAAAAAAGAAAATTAAATGACTATATAAGTGAGGGTCTATTTGGAGCTCGCTCTTCTGTTTCCTAGCTCTGTCGATTGATTCTTAGGCTGGTTGATTACTGTACCTTCATCGTCTTGAAGTCATGTAGCGCCAGTTCTCCACTTTGCTCTTCTTTTTCAAGGCTGTTTTAATATTTTTAGTTCTTTGCATCTCTGTATACATTTCAAAATCAGCTTGTGAATTTCTGGAAGGGAAAAAAAAAACCTTACTGAGATTCTAACCAAATGATGCAGCATTTTTGTGAGCATGTCAAAACTCCTGCCTCAAATACCATATGATTTCACTCATAATGTAGCCTTTAAAAAAACAAACAAACAAAAGGCAGAAAAAACAGGCCCATACTTACAGAGAACAAACCGATAGTTACCAGAGGGGACGGGGTGGGACGATGGACAAAATGGGTTAAGGGGATTGGGCGATACAGGCTGGAAGGAGTAAGTCATGCGGATAAAAGGTACCGCACAGGGAGTAGAGTCGATGGTACTGTAATATCCTTGAGTGGTGACTGATGGGAGCTACACTTGCCGTGAGCTCAGCAGAACGGACAGACTCGGCGAATCACTATGTTGTACGCCTGAAACTCACATGACATTGTGTGTCAACTCTATTTCAGCTAAAATAAAAACGTGCATGTAATCAATGTAATTAATGGTGAAACTGAGACCTAAAGGCAATCATGAGACTCGCCTGATTTCACAAGTTACATGGGGCCACAGCCGCTCCAGGTCTTTCAGCCCCCAGCCTGTTTACTTGATTCCCCATAACGCTCTGTCCAAAAAACCCTCAGCATCATCCCGCACGTGGGCAACACCCGCAAGGATAAAGGACTGTAGCTTACAAAAGCCTCAATCAGGGCCACCTTTGCTACCCACTGAATGGTTTTCCTATAGGGAAAAAATGCCATTAGTTTTCAAAGTGACAAAGTCTTATCTTGTCACCATGGTAACCCATCTTCTTCAGGCGTCCTGACTGGCCTCTTTCTTGAAATAGCTTTTCTTTCAAGCTTCCCAGGCCTAAAAAGCAGAGCCTGACCGCTCATTCTGATGTCCATGGGAGGAGGCCAGCACAGGATAGAACAAGAAGTCTTCGGACTTCACCCACACGGGGCCCTATTTGGGAGAGGGGAGTGTCTTGGACACTGCAAGGAAGCTGTGGACAGCAGGGGCTAACTTCTCAGAATCTTGAGTGAGGGCTGGATGCTGACATGCTTTGGTTCGAAACCATAATTCTTGGCTTCAAGGATGTTTTGTCAACTTAAATAATTCGGACAAAAGCAAAGCAAACCAACTTTTCAAACGGAGACATGACCATTCCTATAGGAAATCTCAGAGACTTTGACAGGTAACTACCTGTGGCTTCCAAGAAGGAACATGGTGTATAGAATTTTCCAAACTTACTTGACCATAAAGCTGAGCTAACAGAATGTTATCACTTTTACCATTCTCTTTCCAGAGCCTAGATACCCCTAATGATAAATACCACCCCCTTGGATAAATTCCATAGGCTGAACACTTGCTTATTCATGAAATACTCTTTATTAATATTTCCTGTAAGAACAGGTCACAGTATTACTCTCCTTCATGCTACTTTGAAGGCCCACTATGACTCTTAGGTCGCATGGATTTTGGTGACGTGGTATTACAGACCCAGTCCCTTAACATGAAACATTTATTTGAACTCATATAACAAAAGCATATCAAAGATGTCCTAGGTGTTTAGACTTGGGCCTTATATCCTGGCTAGAACTAATCTAGGCTAGAACAGAAACTGGAAGGGGAAGGATGAGAGAAGCCCCTGCCAAAGGCCCCATGGGGTAGTGTGTTTGGAGAGAGGCGAGGGCATCCCTTGAGGGAGATCTAAGTTAGAGGGACATCAAAGCTGAGCCCAGGAAGATACTTCCCATATCATGTGGTCAAGCGGGGAGGAGGGGGGGGGTCCCTTTCTTAAACTTGCCCTAGGTCTTGGGTGTCCCAGCCATTGGATTTTGAAGAAAGTGCAGTAAAGATCCCATTTAGGCAAGAGATAGAAAATCCTAACCTCACAAGAGTAACTGATCCACTTAGAATGTTAACTGAAGCCTAAAAGAAACAAAAAAGAAACATTGTTGGGTTAGAAACACCTGCAGAGGACATCGAAATTCCCTGAGTCCACACTTGTCCCCCCCAGCAGCCTTGCTGGTAACTGTCTACCAGTCTGCTCTCCTGGCCCTGCTCTGGCCCCCGGGCCATCCCTTTGTTGCCAGAACATTCCTTATATGTAGTAGTTCTAGAGGAGAATAAGTTGAACCCAAACTCTCTAATTCCATTGATAACCAGTCAGGATATTCGGGCCTTTATTTGGACACTGCCTCTGGCCCAAAAAGGTGCCGACATCTTTTAACTCTTCCTGGGGCCAGGATACCCAGTCTGGGCTCTCTACCTGAGAAACCCGAACAACAGAAGAGAAGCTGGGTTATACACTGGGCACTTACATTGGAACCGCACATCCTGTATTCCCTCAGCCAACCTGACTTCCATCTGAAGAGAAGAGTTTTGGGTGTCTGAGCGGCTAACCCAGAGACTGAGAACTCTCTTTGCTGAGGACACCCCCTCCAGGGAGCCCGCCCTGATTACCCCAGCCCACAGCATTCCCATCTCAAAACCCCTGCAAAATGTACCAGGACCGGTTGTGTCTTGGCCTTAGACCTTTATCCCAACTCCTCACCCTTAGTGTGGACAGGAAGGGAGGAGAATCAACTCACTCTAGAGTAGGACTGACAAACTCCCATTATTGTCTGTGACAGACACTATTAATCAATCATTTGTTCTTCTTTTCTGAGACCAGATACGTCCTCAAAGTCCTTCTGCACAGTAATCGATAGGAGCTAGAATCTAAGATGAAGCACATTTTCCATTCCTGTTCTAGAGATTACAGCATGCTGGGGCACCTGGGGGGCTCAGTCAGTTGAGCACCTGACTCTTGCTTTGAGTTCAGGTCATGACCTCATGGGTCGTGGGATCAAGCCTGCATCAGGCTCCACACTAAGCGGGGAGTCTGCTTGAAGATTCTCTCCCTCTGTCCCTGTCCCCATTCTTGCACGCACTTGCTCTCTCTCTTTCTCTAAAATAAATAAATAAATCTTTGGAGATTATAATGTTACAATAGTACTGAGGAAGGAAAGGTTGTTTCATTCACTTATTTAATTTATCAGGTATTTTTTGAGCATTTACTCTGTGCTCAGCAGAGGAAGGTCGAAAGTGCCATGAGAGGACAGACTAGGGGCAATCAATCTGACTGGTGGGGGCGGGCGGTCAGAGGAGGCTTCGTAGGAATGGAAATTTCTAAAGAAGTAAAGAAACCAGGTACATTTGGAAGCAGGTTAGGGGAAAGCATAGCAGACAGTAAGAACAATTCATGTCAAGACACAGGTGTACAGCAGCTACGGAGAAGTTTTGATGACTAAAGTAGAGCATATCAGATAGAAATGACAGAAAATGAGTTTTGATGCGTATTTCTTGGAACCGTGCAACGGAGAGTGTGGTTTGTGGGCCAGCAGTATCAGCATCACCTGGGAGCTTGCTAAAAATGCAGATTTTCAGGCCCCATCCCAGACCCAGAGAATAAGACACTCTAAGGAAGAAGCCAAGGGATATAGGGATTTAATAAACCTTCCAGGGGATTCTGATGCCCGCGGGAGATCCAGAAGCACTGCTCCAGAATAATGATCCATGCTACTACAAATCATTGATTTCACCTCTGTGTTCCTTGGGGACTGTCACCATCCCAGCTGGGCCCAGCATTTCCCCCACTGCATTCAGCATCGCTTCCTCCCGTTTTACCTGACTCCGTGGACGCTGGTGCCACCCGGGGTTTCAGACTCTACATTTCAGTACGACTGAGATCCCCTCCCCCACACCATCTGACACATCCCATCTGCCCTCATGTCCTGGGAGCTTGTTAGTCTGACTAATAACCTGAATCCTCTCAATATGGATAAAGCGGGACGAGATGACAGTGGCCATTGCGAAGGAGGTCATGTCAATCTCTTCAACCAGATGGACCTTTTTTCCTTAACCCCCTCACCGGGCAGGGGTGGAGGCTCTAAGCTGGCCTGCCCAGGCCCACTTGCTGACTTCTCCCTCTGCTCTTTCTTGCTGTGTGACTTTGAGTGGGCTGTTGGAGATCTCTGTGCCTCAGTTCCCTTAGCTGTAAAATAGAGATAATAATGGTTTTTATCTCATGGGGTTGTTGTGGGGCTGAATGAGTTTATACAGAGTAAAGTACTTTCAACAGAGCCTGACTCAATTTTATAATAATAATAATAATAAAATTATAATAGATAAAATTATTAAATCATTTAAAATTATTAAAAGGAATAATAAAAGTTAACAAAATTGAATACTGGGTGTTGTATGCAAGTAATGAATCATGGAACTTTACATCAAAAACTAGGGATGTACCGTATGGTGACTAACATAATATAATAAAAAATATTTTAAAAAATAAAATAAAATTGAATATTATTTAAAAATGCTATTAAAGATTAAAATCATTGAAATAATAATGTTTTTAAATATTAAAAGTAGCAGTGGTAGTATAGACATTACATCATTCACCTATTGCTATGTTCTCCTGTCCTCCAGTCTCCCTTCCCTGCTCTTGGCCTTGCAACCTGGCCCACTGGACATTGTGAACATGGCAGCCTTGTGTTGAACAGGTCATTCCCTTCCTCCAAAGTCTGCAGAGGCTCCCCTTGCCCATCATTATGAATGATTTTGATTCCTTCCCCTTTGATGGTAAGGTAATGGAACCCTTTGCTTCCAGTGGACCCTTACAGATAATAGTGGACCTGCTTTGATTGAAGTCAGGGGGTTGGAATGCCCTTCCAGCTCCTCCTTTAGCCCTTCCTTGCCCCCCAAGAGATATCCCCATGGCACCCTGGGATCCGAGGAGGGCAGCACAGAACCATTTGGCTTATGAAATGCAGGCAGCAATCAGGTGGCCCATTTGCTTCAGGATGACGGTCTCCTTCCCAGGAAAGCAAACCACCAACCTGTGCCTCGCACCTGGCAGCTTTGCTCCTGCTGCCCACCTGGTCCACCCAGCCGGGTGTTGGGCTTGAATTTCCCACCTAAGCCTGGTCTCACGCTGCTATGTATGTGTCCTCCCGGTCAGCCCAGTCCCCAAGAGACTGTTCCTTCCTCTTGACCCTGGTCTCCCTTGTGCTTGTCAGACACCCTCCCGCAGGCAGGGAACAACAGACCCTGGGGAGCTCTGAGAACAGAAGCGCCTAGGAGGAGCTATTTCCAACCCAGAATGTTCTGGCCAGCTGCCCAGGCTTTGTTCCGATTTCTGATGTTCTTTAGAATCTTCTCATTACATCACTGAGAGAAGCACAATTAAGTGCTGCTCTCTTCCTTTCTTTTTAATAACTTTCACCGTGTTTTCTGATTATAAATGTAACATATAGAGACTATGTCGGAAGAAATTTGTAAAATACCAATTTTTTTTTAAAGAAAAGAAAGATAAACTTAGTTTTGAGAAACAGTTTTTTGGGGAAGAATTACTGCATGCTGGGGAGAGGAGGAATGGTAGGTGGAAAGAGGAGCCCGAGAAGATTCCATGCCCTAATCCCTGGGGCTGTGAATCCACTGAGATCCCACGCCAGTGAGACGTTTCCTTACGTGCGTGGCCTAAGGGATTTGGCAGATGTCATTGTAATTGTATTCACTTCTCAGGGCTGTGTAACAAAGTACCACAAACTGGGTCACTTAAAACAATAGAAAAGACCTGAATCAAGGTGTTGGCAGGGCCCTGCGCTCTCTCTCCTAGCTTCCGGTTGTTACCAGCAATCCTTGGCATCCCTTATCTCACAGTTCCATCACTCCCGTCTCTGCCTCTGTCATCACCTGGCCGTCTTTCCTCTGTGTTCACACGGCATTCTCCTCTCTGGGTTTCATTGTTTCTGTGTCTCTTTTTATTAGGACACCAGTCATATTGGATTAAGGGTCCACCTTACTCCTCATCGGACCCCATCTTGAGTCCACCTGCCAAGACCCTACTTCCAAATAAGGTCATATTCACAGGTACTTGGGGTTAGAGCTTCGACACGTCTTTTGGAGGAGACACAGTTCAACCCACAACAGTGTTACTGGTGAGTTGATCTTAAAATAGGGAGATCGTTCTGGATAATCTGGGTAAACCCGTTGCAATCACATGCACCCTTATAGGCAGAGAACTTTCTCGTGCCGGAGTCAGCGAGATGCAGCACCAGGGGAAGACAGAAAGATTCCAAGCTTGAGAAGGGTTCCACATGCCATCGCTGGTTCTGAGATGTATGGAGCCACGTGCAAGGAACAAAGAGAGACCTCCAGGAGCTGAGGCTGGCGCCTGGCTGACACCAGAGAGGAAATGGGGGCCTCGTTCCCACAACCACGAGGAACTGGACTCGTGCAATGACCGAAGTGGGCTTGGAAGTATACAGTCCCCCAGAGTCTCCGGAAGGGAACACAGCCTTGCCAACACCTTGATTTCCGCCTTGGGAGACCTGGAGCCGAGGAACGAGCTGAGCTCCACTGTGCCTATGGAAGCAGAGAGATGATAAACGGGGTTAAGACTAAATTTGTGGTAATTCATTAAGCAGCAATAGGAAAGGAGAATGTAAGAATAACTCTAGGTTTCTGTCTGGAGCACCCGGGCGGGTGCAGTGGTCTTTACCTTGGTGGGGAAAACCCGAGAGAAACAGGTGAGTTGGGGCAGGGCGCCAAGGACAGCAGCATTTGTGAGACCTAGGAGAACGTTCTGTGAGGACAGCAGGGTCACAGCTGGTCTCACGAGCCTGGGCTTTAGCAGACGTCGGGGGTAGATTTAGCAGCGTGAGAGCCACGGCCCAGACACAGTGTTCTCAGTGTCCACTGTGATCACCCGGAGGAAGGGGCGGAGAGCCTACACTGAGCCTGGGAAACTTCCCCCCTGGCCGAGGGGAGGGGTGAGGGGAAAAAGGGGAACCAACAAAGAAACTGGACAACATGACCTCGCAGAAAGGAGAGGTTGATTACAAAGGGGCACCATGAAGGAATTTCAGGGTGGTGGTGGAACCATTCTATATCTTGATTATTGTGGTGATGGTTACGGGACTCCACGCACGTGTCCAAACTGAACTTACGCTTCAAAGTGTGAATTAATTGAACCTTAATTTTGGGGGTGAAGGGAAAGATAAATTTAAAAAATACCCTATGAATCCCGCCATACGGAAGTCAGTGGTGACTTACAGAAGAGCTGTTTGGGGATAACAACAGGCCTGGAAAGCAGCCGGAGGAGGCACATGAAGACCTGGGCAGGGTGAAGAAGCAGAGACACAGAGCGCAGACACAGGGTTGTCAAGGGGAGGAGGAGGAAGGGCAGAAGCTGGCAGGAGACCGCGGGCTGGGGAACAGCCATTGCTCATCCTCAGGACCCGAGGGTTAAGTTGACCATAGCCCTTGGTTCATGACCCACTTTCAGCTTCAGTTGGTCCCAGGCCCGTCTCTGTCATTTCCCTTGAGTCTCTGACGCCCACGGGCTCCCATGCTACAGTGTCTGATTCACACTTGAATATGTATGTATGCAACTGTAAAATATGAGATGTTCCTCTACTTGTATGCTTTTCATTTACATAAATGGCATTATGCAATTGGCCTCATTCTGTTTCTCTTCTTTCCCTCATCACATTTTTTTTTAAGATTTTATTTATTTATTTGACAGAGAGAGACAGCCAGCGAGAGAGGGAACACAAGCAGGGGGAGTGGGAGAGGAAGAAGCAGGCTCCCAGCGGAGGAGCCTGATGTGAGACTTGATCCCAGAACGCCGGGATCACGCCCTGAGCCGGAGGCAGACGCTTAATGACTGAGCCACCCAGGCGCCCCCTTCATCACATTTCTAAAAAGATCTGTTCTTTCTCATGGTTCTACAACACTGGCTCATTGTTCTGGGAACTAGGTAGTATTCCTCAGTGAGTGTCCACTGCACTGTGCCCTCCATTCTCCCAGGGATGGACTTGAAGTTGCCTCCATCTGCTCTGATGGACATCTCTGTGCACACTCCCATAGGACCATGGGACAATTTACTTGTAATATGTCCCCAAGATTAAGACGGCTGGGTCAGAGTGTACTAAGCCTCGGTCCTAATGACCTGACTCCTTCCCTGATGGTTCCGTCCATCTACACAGCCACCAACAGTAGAGGGGCACTAAGACAGGGACCAGGTTTTCCACATGGGATCGTGGGTAGATGGAATCATTTCTTCCTCCACTTCTCAAGTTCCCACAGAGAGAGGCAAGTTCTACTCTTCTCCCCAGGAGAGAAATGCACCTAAGACTGCTTCTTCTTGCTCTGCCTTCCGTTCCCAGGAGGAGTGGCCTGTGGGGTTGATAGATTTGTGAGCATACAGAGTGTCTGTGTGAGGCCTGCAGCTCCTGAGTGTTTTCTCTTTGGGGTCCCCACCCAGGAGATGGGTCTCTGGCACTTCTCACCTCCACATGGTTTACTTACAAGAACCAGCTCCACCCCAGGCGTGGGAGGCCGACAGCTCTGCTATCAAGGGAATGAGGTATTAGGAAGCCCAGTTGGTCAAATTTTCATCCTCAAGTGTAACTGCAATAATCAATCTCTTTGTTTGAATCCTGTGGTCATCTCCCAATCGGTATCAAACTCAGGGATATATGGGGGAAAGGGTATGATGTTCTATTACCTTAAATCCCTAACCCATTGGTGCACAGACCTGAAACCTTACAAATGGGTGCAAGGTCAAGCATTTGGGGTTTAAGTGATTGAGGCTCGGGTTCATCATAAAACAAGGTCTCACAATCCTTAGACTTTAGCAGACATAGTAAAATCTATCTATTTATCTATCTATCTATCTATCTATCTATCTATCTACCTACCTACCTATATCCTATAACTATGACATTCACTACTGACTCTGCTCCCCTCTCCCTCTATGGGGGACTTGGCCTGACAGAATCAACACAAGTATTAGGTAAACCTGAGTCTGAAAAAACAGGAGCAGGGGGAGAATTGAGGAAGAAGACATTCACAGCCACCAAACACTGTTGACTCTCTATGTGGAGTAGAAGGACAGGGATCCAGTTAAGAAACAGGTCAAAATGCTAAAACTTATCCGAGACTGCCTGATAAAAGTCAGAGGGAGATGAACCTGGAGAGTCATGTGAATGTTGCTGCATGGCGGAGAGCCAAGTGGCAGGAGAGAGATTCGTAGCTGCCACCCACGTGGCACACATTCAAGGGAACATCAGATGACAGTGTTGTTCCCTACCAGGTCCCTGGTAGCTTAGGACTCAAAGTGCCTCCTGCAGCTCCAGGTCTGGAATCTCACAGGGAGCTACTCCAGCTGAAGCAAACATGGCGACAAGGGGGCATCCATCCCTTGAGATGGATTTCATGAGCTTGAGAAATTTAATATGGCCGCTCATGAGAGGTGGTAGAGGCTCTGTGTCTAAACAGAGTCCTTACTGAGTTCATCTTTAAATGTCAGGATTATCAAATTGAGAGGGGATGTAGAAACAAAGACATCCTCTACTTACAAGATGTTAAAAAAAGGAATACCTCAAATGACACCAGGTGACAGGCTCTGCCCATTCCGTATATTTAAAACTTTTGCTGAAAAATCAAAACATCTGAAAAGCCTCCCCATGACGGAGAAAAGAGTCTGTACAATGGACTTTTCCCCACCGGTCTGAGGTTGGGCGACCCAGAAGCAGAGCCTGAGGCAAGGATTTTGGTGAAGGTAGTTATTTGGAAGATGGTCCCAAGAAACATCAGTCGGGAATGAAAAAGTGGAGTGGGGAAAGGAAGAAAATCAACAGAGGGTGCTTCTACAGGCACCTGAGACTCAGGCCTGCTGGGAACCCTCTGAGAGACTGGTCGTGTCCACTCGGGCAGTGAGGAAGCTGGAGTGCTTACCCACCAACTCCTCTTGCCCAGCATCTCATTAAGGGCACTACTCCCAGGGCTTCAGCTCACTGGCTCGTCTGGACAGCCTCCCACGTAGTCCGAGCACACTCCCACCACCAGAGAAAGCCCTCGGCCGGAGAGTTTCAGGTGCTTGCATGAGGAAGCCAGCCACATCACAGCCACTGAGAGTGCGAAGAGGATGCAGAAGGGGCACCAACTACATCTGGAAAATGGTGGGCTCTAGCTAGCCTCTAGAAGTTAGAAAACTTCAAGTTAGCCTCTAGAAGTTAGAGTGTCATTCTCAAGACACCAGACAATGTGTAGCTGGAGGCTGGCATCATGATGACGCTGAAACCAAGATTTTTTTTCCTGTCTACCCTCCTCAGACACTGCTGAATCAAAGCTGTTTCAGCAGGTGGTCACATGTATTTGGATTCATAGAAATAATGGGCTCTGCTTGTGGTAACTGCATTTGGGGCATTTCCCCCTCGTATTTCTGAATCTCGTGAGTGTGCGTCCATTCTGTGACGGCCCCACGTGTCCTCTTAAACCTCTCTGCCATAAGATGCGAGCACTAGACTTTGGGTTGCATGAATCAGCTTGGATGTCCTGAAGGAATTGCAGGGAAAGACACCCAAACGATGGCAGGAGAGGGACGTAGACTCTCTCCAGGCACGTGAGCGAGACCCTCCAGGGGAGGCCACAGAGTTAACACTGGCAAGGGTGATCTGAGATCTTAATTTTTGTGAAGTTCTTAACAAGTTTGATTTCTGATATCTCCGGTTTCTATTTACAAGCAGGTGTTTGAGTGATGGAAATGTGAATTGAATCCTATTATGCAAGTTTGGGAGAGTTTTCTATCACCTCCATTATAATAACAGAGCTTTTAAAATCTATCATGTGAGCTCATTTCCTGACCTCGGCTGAGACCTTTGCACAGCGAGGCATCACCTGAGCTGGGAGCGCAGAGGGAGCGGACCGCCAGCGTAGGATATGGGTCTTCGAGTTGATGTTGTTAATGTGCAGTGCTGACGCATTTCAGAGCCTTTAGGGAAAGAGCGAAATTGCCCACCCTCGTGTTTTAGAAAATTTAAAGATTCTTTTGATGTTAGGACACAACACAATGACACTCAGAGGGATGAAAGGCAGAACTCTTTGTTGCTTACGGCTCCGAATGAAAGCAGGCTGCCGGGCAGAGCCACACACAGAGGAGGTCCCGCCAAGCCAAGGTGACAGCCTGAAGGAGGGGGCAGCTTGTGCCTGGCGAGCCGTGTGGGCTTCGCTAGTTACCGGGGCTCTTGGCGGATTGGCTAATTTGAGTGATTTCCTGGGCTCCGGGGCATAGGTATTGTCCCCGCTGGCCCAGGGCTCCTGGGGCTGGTGCATGTGGCCAGAGTGTGCAAGCCGGTAAAGGAAGAGGAGGGGAGTGTGGGCTTAATCGGCTGCTCAAAACAGGGGGACTGACCAGCCTCCAGCCAAGGCTTCAAGACTGGGTCAGAACAGCATATACAACGACCTATATTACTCCTGGTCTCAGGATGATGAAAAAAATAATGGCTGGGGTTGGGGAGTGGCCACAGGACTGTGGCCTCAAGTGTGCCCTGATAGACTGCTCATCTCCTCCCCTGAGGAGTGATCACACCCCTGGGGGACGGTAAGTTTAGACCCAGTGTCAGCGGACAGAACTTGGGTATTTCAGAAAGCGCCATTCCCCCCCCCCACCTCCGCTTCCCTGCCTTTACACCAGGACGGGTCCTCAAGCCTGTGAAGACACCAGCACATTCTTGGGAAGGGTTAGGGTTAGGGTTGGGGTTACAGATCGGGTGGAGCCCTCAGGATGGGAATAGTGCCCTTAGAGAAGAAGAAAGGAAAGAGCTTTCTCCCTCTGTCTCGCTCTATCTCTCTGTGTCTCTGTCTCTGTCTGTCTCTGTCTCTCTATATGTAAGGATATAACAAAAAGTCGGCTATCAGCAAGCCAGGAAGTGGGCTCTTCCCTGGCACTGGATCTGCGGTACCTGGATCATGAACTTCTCAGCCTCCAGAAGTGGAGAAGTAAATGTTTGTTGTTTAAGGCGCTCTGTCTCTGGCATTTTCATTATAGAAGGGCTGAAGTGCCCAACGGCACCACGAGATTCCCTTTGAATGCTCCCTCCATCTCTACCACATGCATTTCTTCAAAGCTTGGTTCGTTCTGCAGCCCTGCTCCTGCCCCCGCCCTCACCGCCGCGCTCTTACTGCTAACAGCACCGTGCATGTCTATCTGTTTCTATGCCTCGTAGATCTTCTGGGGGAGAATGTTGTCTGTATTTTTCTTGGATCTCCAGGGCCTGGCATTGTGTGTGACCCCTATTAGGTGGTCAATAAATGAGGGAGTGGACACTGTGCCAGCGAGAGGAAGCAAAGGGCGAACTTGACTCACAGGTGTTGGAATAGATGCGTTTACTCGGCGTGTCCAATGTAATTACAGGTCTCGGGTGATTTAAAGCCTGTTTCTGCAGGAGCCAATAAATCTTTTATGAAGGCCTTGTCGTCCAGCATCATCGCCCAGCTTGTCTTTGGCTGCTTAAATGCACCGGATTATACCATCTGAGACTCTGGGATTTCAACCAGTGATTCTGCACCGCAGGGAACACTCAGGCATGAGCCTAGAGGGGACAAGGCCCACTGTGGCACCTTGACAAAGGCTCTCATGGGACAGAGGGTCCAGGTAGCCTAGGAAAACTCAGGGGCCGGAGAGTAGGGAATGTGGCAAATTGCATTAATTGCCCCAATCCTTACCCTTCCCTGTAGACGCGTCATCTGTGATATGACTTAGTGAGAGTACTTTCCCACCTCCAGACTCTATTTGACTGGGGGACCTTCCTTGGCCAGTAGAAAGATGGATGAGTAGAGTCTAGTCCTCCAGCGGCCTTACCTGTTTCGTCTTGTTCTCTGGTACCTTTGCCATCACCAGGAGAATGAAATCCCCTGGCTGGACCCCTGCTCCCAAGAAGAGGATGAGAGAAGTACATGACCAATAAGCCTTCCCATGGAATGCCATTGAGGTTTTGTGATTTTCGCTCTCCAGCATTTGGTGGCTCTGGCTGAGGCCATTACCCAGGGTGTAATGATCCCTAGAAACACAACGGGGACAGAGGGCAAAGACAGAATGATGTCAAAGAGGGTTGACAAATGTCGTCATCGAGAAGCCACGTGCATGCTCAGACCAGGCATGCTAGGAGTGGAGAAGCCAGGGGAGAGGGCACGCCTCAGAGGAGCACCCTCCAGGGCTGGAGGCAGGAGCAGAAGCCTGAGGAATTTTCCCTTGAGCAGCTCATGTTGTCTGTCTAGACCTTGTTTTGACCAGTGCCTGAAAGTAGAAGGCTGGGCATCATCCATCCACGCTCCCATCAGGTACACCATTCAGGCTCTGGATAGCTGCTTGCTGGGGGGCAGGAGAGCTGGGTCCCAGCTGCAGATTTCCTGCAAGGTCTCTGGGTGCTCCAAGGCAGTCACTGCTCCTGTCTAAACGTCAGTGTTCCAACAAGAAGCAGGGCATTGCAAGAATGTCCGTATCTTTCAGGATGGGCTACGTTATGCAGAAATAATCTCCCCCACCGCTGCAAATTTCTGTTGCTTTCAACACAGGCCAAAAAGCTTTGAGGTTTATTGGTGATGTCCTCACTGAGGACCCAGGGTGACAGAGCAGTCACTCTCTAATTGTTGGCAGTCACTGAGGCAGAGGAAAAAGGACAGGCAAGGCACACACGGGTTCTTGCAGCTCCTGCCTGGAAGGGACATGCTTCCACTCACTTTCCATGGGCCAAGGCCGGTCCATGACCAATTTCACTTCAAACGGGTAGGGAAATGCAATTTTACCCTGTGTCTGGAAGGAAGAAGACACGGAACATTTGCAAACAGCCCTCATGATTACTATGCTCTCCATACAGCTGAATACTTTCAATGTTTTAAAATATTGAATAGATCCCTCTTCCAGCCACAATCATCATAATTGTCCCTTCATCTACTTCTCCTATAATGTGGTTTCTCAATTGTGTGTTTGTAATCCGGATATTGACTGGGGTCACCTGTCTTTGAGATTTAAATTAAACTGGCTGGGGGCGCCTGAGTGGCTCAGTCAGTTAAGCCTCCAACTCTTGACTCTTGATTTTGGCTCAGGTCATGATCTCAGGGTCGTGTGATCGAGCCCGGTGTCCGGCTCCATGCTCAGCAGGGAGATTGCTTGTCCTTCTCCCTCTCCCTGCTTGCTTCCCCCACCCCCTCTCTCTCTTTCTCTCATTCTCAAATAAATAAATAAATAAATAAATAAATAAATTTTAAAAATCTCTTTTAAAAATGTAACTGGCTGAATTCCCATCTCTCTTCCTGTGGGAAGTCCATTGTCATGCTACAAGCATCCTGTGCATTCCTGGGGACATCACCAGGGCCATCTCCAGCAAGTCTTGTCCCCACTTGTCTGTTACCTGCAGTGGCATTTTTCTCCTCCCTGCTCCCTTCTGACATGAAAAAAAAAAAGCCCCCTTTTCCTTGATGTGTTCTGAATTTATCCACACTAAGTGTTTTTGTGCAGAGCAGACTTTGCTGAAGGTTTGCACGGGGAGAAGGATTACATCACGGAACATATACAACCTAAAAATGAACATCAGATGTTCCTGTGCTCCTGAGTCTTGGGGTCACCTGGCCACTGGGACGTCCTTGCTGTGCTTTGCTCTGCAGGTGAAACTCTTTGCCATTGAGTATAGCCCCCCTCTTGCTAGCTTCCACCCACGCTTTATTATGGCCAATAACGTAGTTCTCTATTTGGCCCCAGGGATATGTTACATACACTCAGTGTCTGCTAAACAAAGTACGTCTACTGCGGGTCCTGGGCAGCTCAGAAGACCTGGCAGAGGCTCTGAAATTCCAGTCCCCACCCGCAGCCCTGGTCCCCTCCGTAAGTAGGAGGGAACAGTATAGAGATTTATGTACCCATGGACACAGGCATTGCTGCCTTCCCCTCGCTCCATCCCTTAAATGGCAGAAGTTGCTAGAGTCAGTTTTGGTTTTAAATAACTCTCTCTCTCTGTTAAATCCAGTCTCACTTGTTTTGTGAAGCCCTCGTATGTGAATGCCAGGTCATGTGTGTTCCCCCCCCAGCCGCCCACAGGGACGGTACTAGGCTTCTTTTCATTTTACAGATGAGAAAACTGAGACTCGGGAGGACAAGCTGTTGTCCGGGTCTCCCACTCAGCCCCCACGTGGAAGGCAAACCTGGTTCGTAGAACAAATCCCCCTTTCTGCTCGGTCAAACCGCATCTCTCTGACCTCACACCCTTTACGAGAAAGGTCTCTGCTTAAAAGAATTCAAGAGAAGCCGCAAAAATTACCTGAAAGAGTGTTTCCAGCCATCGTTTGCCTTTTATCTTCATCTTGAAATACATTTTTAAGCCGACAAGGGGGATGGACACCCCCACGTCTGCACTGGGTGTGGGGGGAGCAGAGAAATGGAGAAGGGCTTGTATCTGAGCCCGAGGAGGGTACCGCTGTGCCCAGAGAAGCAGGGCTTCCAGATGCCCATGGGCCCGTGGAGGCCCCCAGGCCCCCTGGGGAGTGTCAGGGGAGAGGTGAGTGGGGGCCGAGGGCCAGTTGTGCAGTGAACTATTCACAGTCACTTCAAGGAGAGCTTACCCAGCCAGTTCCATCCGTCCCTCCGGGGCAGTTCATAAATGTTCCCTTCCATTTCCCTCTCGTTCCCCGAGAAACTGCTGCCCAGTCCTACTGCAAAGTGTGATGGCTTCTCAGCTCGGGCATGCTGGGGGCAATTCGCTGGCCTGACTGTGTAGTAAGGATGAGCCCTTCCCCTGGGCTTTACACCTTGAGAAATGCTCAAATATCCCCATTTCACAGATGGGGAAACGGCCCCGGGAAGTAAAGGACTCACCTCAGATCTCCCAACTCCTTGGTAACAATGGTGAGACTGGTCCCCACAACACCTGCCCTCCAGTCCTGAAAAGCTCCTGGACCCCAAGCCTACCAGGATGTGGCAACGAACGGCAGTTCCAGGAGACATCACAGTCAGAACCAAGCTCCCAGTGGCCGATGCCTTTGGCAGAGTCTCGTTACTGAGGGTAGGATTGTTTCCCTCTAGGGGTATCTGGGACTGGCAACAATTTTACCACAAAATAATGTTATTCTCTACTTCTTTGAGAGGGCTGCCCATTGTGAACCAGTGGTGTCGTTGTTTTGAAGAATTGCTTTGCAGATAATTTATATAGGGAAAATTCCTGGTCTAGGGCTGTATCCATGCTACCAGGACGCCCTAATAAATTATACTGGATCTGAAAACACCATGTGTTTTCCTTACCACATTTACTTTCCAAGTTCTTTATTTTCTAAGAACATAAAAGAATGTACTTCAGAAAAAGCCGGATACTAAAGAAAGCGAAAATGCTCCAAGATGATAACACCTCTCTGTTTCAAAGGGGCTGGTGTTAGTGGTGACCACTGCGAAGTGGCTTTAAAGACTCTCATTTTCAAAGTATCTCCTTCCCAGGCAGCTCTCGTCCAGCATCCCTGCTGTGCGGGAAGCAGAAGGTTCCAGATTTCCAGCTGTGCTGTGAATGGGAAAGCAAATCCATGTGGGGGGTGGTGCAGCAACTCACTGCGGGGGTTCTGCTTCCCAGGCGTTGCGCCAGGTCAGGGCAGGGTATCTCTGGTCAACCCTCCTCCCTCTTTGTTTTCCTTGCCACAGGCATTACCATGTTGCAGGGTAACGGGAAAAGCTCTGAAGATCTGGGTTCAAATCTTGCCTCTGCCACCAGCCGCTGAGGGATCTGGGCAGTTTGCTCACCTTTGAGGCTCAACTTGCTCATCCCTACAGTGAAGACAATGGAACCAAGGCCAGGAATGGAGGAGAAAATATGGGTTCATCTTCATAATGAGAACATTTACTCATCCTTGAACTCCTTCTGAAGGATTTGTCTCTAAAGGTGGGGGCAGGGCTGACATTTTGCCTGCCCCGAGTCTATCCAAAGGAACGGTAGGAGGCAGCCCCACTTCCTGCTATGGAAATTGGGGAAATGTTTCTTTTTCCATGTCTCCTGACAGCTAAATATGGGTTCATGGCTTAAACATGGCCAATCAGATCTTCAAGCCCAGGATTTTGAATCTAAAGAGAGTGACGCAACGGGGTAGGGTCTGTTGGAGGTTTTTCCACGTGACTGTGTGGAAGAAAGAGGATGCCAGATATGGTAACATGTGGACTGTGGTGGGGGTGTCCGCTGGGGCAGGGACTGCTGACTTCTTCCCCGTTAATTACCAATTTTCAAAATAACTATTTCAAACGGTGATGAATTCAGGATTTTTTCTTCCTGTTCGCTTTTTTTGAAGACAAATCAGCAGTCAATGACACGATTGGGTCATTTGGGAGAGTTTGAATACGGTCTTGATATCGATGATACAAAAATGTACTATAATAGAAAGTGCAGATTGTAGCCTGAAAAAAAGGATATTAACAAAACACCATGATTCATTTAGTACGTATATGCACAACACATACACAAGGAAAGATCTGGAAGGGTATGCACCAGTGTGTTGCAACGGAAACATTGGTGGTGAGAATGTCCTAATTTTTAAATGCTGCTTATCCATATTTTCTGATTTTGTACAATTTACCTGTACTGCTTTGGTGCTAATGAAAGGCTATTTTTAAAAAGAAAAGAAAAGTGAAATAAACCATCTAGCACAATGCCCAGCAAAAGCTGGGTGCTCCAGAAATAGAAGCTATTAAGAAAGGTCTCCTTACTCAGACAACTCCATATAAATATTTGGTAGTTACCAATTACTTAGAAAAAGATGATACACCACCTAGAACAAATTTGGAGACAATAAATACTTGGATACAACCAGATAGCTCAGCTGTCCCAATCACCGCGTAGCCTGACTTAGTTTTGCTGCCTCTGATTTATAACCAGTTACTTTTTTTTTTTTAAGATTTTATTTATTTATTAGACCGAGAGAGACAGCCAGCGAGAGAGGGAACACAAGCAGGGGGAGTGGGAGAGGAAGAAGCAGGCTCATAGCGGAGGAGCCTGATGTGGGACTCGATCCCAGAACGCCGGGATCACGCCCTGAGCCGAAGGCAGACGCTTAACCGCTGTGCCACCCAGGCGCCCCCACCAGTTACTTTTTCTTCGCAATATTTTCTGGCTGTCTTTCAATAAAAGGAAATATACAGCCTCATATTTAATAGATAAAAAGTTTTTCATTCCATGAATGTGCCATCGTTTATGTCAAGGTTTCTCAGCCTCGAAACTGTTGATCTTTGGGGTGGAGAGTTGCCTGTTGTGCCGGGTGTTGTGGAATGTGTAACAGCATCTCTGACCTCTACCCATACAATGCTAATAGCACTCCTTTCTCCCCCAGGGTATCAATCAAAAATGTCTCCAGACATTGACAAACATCCCTCAGTGGGAAAAACCACATACACATCCATGCTTGACGATCACTGCTTGAACCATTTCCCTACTAATGGATACACAGGTTGTTACACATTTCCCCTACCACAAACAACGCAATGCTAAACCTACCTTATATCTATCTGTCTATCTATCTATCTATCCATCTATCCATCCATCTATCTATCCATCTATCTAGATATCTATATCTATATATCTGTCCACTGTCTGCTTATTTTCTTAGAATATGTTCCTAGAAATAAGTCATCCGGCTGAAATACGCTGACACAATCAGCCTCCCTGTGGGTTGAATAGATACTCCCACCTACATGTCTATAGGTGCTAATAGACCTTGCTAATCTCGCTAATATTTGCCAACCCAAACGTTTAATGATAGTCTCTAGATACTATTTTCCATACGAAGGATAGCATTTTTGTGTTATTAGTTATTTGTATATCTTCTTTTTTCAACTGTTTACGGCATTTACCCGTTTTTCTCATGAAGTGCTCATCTAGCTATTTAAATATTAATGATGCTAACTAACCCTTTATTTATTACCCATTTGCAAGAACATTTCTTTTTTTGAGAGAGAGAGAGAGAGAGCACACGCATACACACACACACACACACACACACGCACACACGCGCCAGTTGTGGGTGGAGGGACGGAGGAAGAAGGGGAGGGAGAACCCCAAGCAGACTCTCCACTGAGCAGGGAGCCCAACGCAGGGCTCAGTCCCATGACCCCAAGATCATGACCTGAGCTGAAATCGAGAGCCTGATGCTTAATTAACTGAGGCACCCAGGCTCTCCTGCAAGAACATTCCTAGTTCACTAATTATATTTTAAGTCAATTGATTTTTGTTACTGTACCGAAAGTGTTATTTTTAATTCATCAAATCGTACCAGTTTTCCACTTTGGGTTTCTGGATGTGGTGTCTGCTTAGAAAAGCTCTTTCCTACCCAAAGATTGTTAAATGGTCAGCCATTTGTGTCTACACGATATTTTGTCCAATGATTGAAAATATCGACACTTATGACATACTGAATTCTGTGTCTGGATGTCCTAATCTATTTCCTTGATCTATTTTGTCCTACCACATTCTTATCATTAACTTGGCTTTAAAATGTCTTTTAATATCTGACAGGGCAAGTCTCTTTATATCAATTTACTGTTAAAAATTGGATGTTCATGGGGCCCCGGGGTGGCTCAGTCGGTTAAGCGTCTGACTCCTGATCCCAGCTCAGGTCTTCATCTCAGGGTCGTGAGTTCAGGCCACATGTTGGCCTCCATGCTGAGCATAGAGCCTACTTTTTAAAAAGTTGGATGTTCTTGCGTAATGGCTATCATTAACACTTTTTCAGAATAATATTTTACTAGTATTTTTCCCTTTTAAAAAAATGGTGCATGTTTTTTAAGGTTTCAATAATAGTGAAAATGTTCAGGGAATAACAGCTTGAGAACTTGTGCTAACCTCGCCTCTCTTTGCAAAATCTTTAGAACTGAGAGAAAAGATATTTTTGAAAGAATAAATCCGTGGACACACCAGGGAACAAGGGGTGCCAGGTGGACCGGAAATTATGAGGCATACCTGAATGATATAAAACACAGATGGAATTGGATTGAAAGAGGAAACCACAGACCAAAATGTGTTCGGAGAAACTGACTTCAAAAGGTAGGCATACCCTATAGGCGCTCCAAGTTAAGAGTCAGTACGTGAAATGAGCAGATCGAAGACATACCAAAAGGAAAGTTCTATGGGGATCCCCTCCATCTTCCTCCTGTCCCTCTCCCTGTCCATGGTATAGTAGCACTGAGTGCCCAGTGCTTTGATCTTTGAAGCTGGTGATTCCCAAAAGGAGCAGGGAGCCACCAAGCCCAGGGAATAGCTCATGGCAGCCTAGCCATCCCTGCTCCCACTGGAGGCAAGCCACAGATGACAAAGGTACCCTTTACAAAGAGACTAACAGGAAAAAAACAAATAAGCACACAAATAAGAGTAATCAAACATTTGAATCAAACTTAACACCATTCACGAAAGGAACACAACTCAACAAAGAAGAACCAGCACCTAGGGAAACTGAATTCATGTGGCAAGGAGAGGCATAAGAAACGTCTACCCAACAAAAACACGCTCTCTGATAAAAGAACCAATTAGGGATCTGGGAAATGAAAAATATGATTAAGTAAAAAACAATAAATTGGATAACAGGAAGGCCATAGCCAAAGAGCACGTTAGTGAACTGGGAGAAAGAGCCAATGTACCTTCCAGGAAAGAGGTCAGAATCACCTGTACTACTCGAATACACAGACGTGCTATGAACAAAGTGTGATGTTCAAACACATATCGCTGATCTCAAAGGTTAAAATGGGAAAGAGTCCAGGGGCGCCTGGGTAGCGCAGTCGTTAAAGCGTCTGCCTTCGGCTCAGGGCGTGATCCTGGCGTTATGGGATCGAGTCCCACATCAGGCTTCTCCGCTGGGAGCCTGCTTCTTCCTCTCCCACTCCCCCTGCTGTGTTCCCTCTCTCACTGGCTGTCTCTCTGTCACATAAATAAATAAAATCTTAAAAAAAAAATGGGAAAGAGTCCAGGTATCAAAAATGAAGAGAGAATCTATGGTCACAGCAATGAGTGAAAATTGATCCACACTCTCCCTCAGTGAATTGAGGACAGGGAGTAAGATGGGGATTTACGATCCCATGGGTTTGGGATTTGAGCCACAGGTCCTGTGCAACACAAGGAGCCAGGAAAATGATGTCTCCCATGAATGAGGACAGAAAATCCTTGCCTATTTATCCTTCCCAAGCCATACGACGAAACAGAAATAGTCTCTAGTGAGTGACCAAAACATGACTTTGTGCCAAGCTTGGGCATAAGCTTCATGCTCCTGGCCATACAGGGGAAAAAAATAGGTAGGGGGGGGAAATAAACATTTAATGTTTACCATTAAAAGACACAGTTCTAATGACTCGTTGCTTGGAGAAAAATTCAATGTGAAAATCACCAAATATTTAGGATGAATAAGTGTGAAGAAGGCAAAACGTATGGAACGCAGCATAAATGAGACTGAAGGAGAATGGGTCCTATTAGATGTTGGAGCTTCTAGACAGATCGTCTATGATATTTATCTGTTCTCTTTATCAAAGAGTAAAAAGATAGATCTTTTTCCTCTCCATTTGGGGAAATTTCCTTGACGTTAACTTCCCAGCTCATTTATTATTTTTTTTTATTTTGCCAATTACCTATTTAATTTCCAAGAGGTTCTTTCTGATTCTCTGATTATTCCATTTTATAACAACCGATACTTCCTTTATGGATGCCATGTCTTGTCAAACATATCTGTTAATTTTAGGGATGTGTTATGGTTCATTTTGTTCACTGAATTATTTGTTTCCTCGGGAGTCTGTTACCAATGAAAATACATTTTCTCAACTGCCTACATCTTGCCAGACACGGCTCCAGGCACTCTAGGGAAGAAAGCAGAGTCACTGCCTCCTGGGAAGCTTATATTCTGTTTGAGGGAGGCAGAAAATAAACTTATAAACAAATAAATAAGATAATTCCAGGTATTCATAACTGTTATGAGAAATAAATGCAAAAACTGGTTCAGAACCTATGACTCCAACATGGCTTGGTCAACAGCCACGGGGAGTAACCACCCAGGACACACCGCAGAGAAATAAACAGATGGAAATACAAGAAGAGACATTGGGTAGGAACATGATGGATTAAGAAGCTGCAACACATGTTAACTAGGAGTTCCTTTACTTTTCCATATAAGTTTTAGAATAATCTTATCTGTATATAGGGAAAAAATATCTTGCTGGGATTTTGATAGGTATTGTGTTAAAACAGTATATCAATTTGGGAAGAATTTACATCTTGACTATGTTGATTTTCCTAATCCATGAACATGGATTATTTCTCCACTTATTTAGATTTTCTTTGACTTCCTTCATGAGTGCTAGGTAGTTTTCAAAATCAGTCTTCTGTATGTCTTGTCAGATTTAAGCCTAATGTAATTGTTCTGTACCTTCAGCAATAGTAAATGAAATGACATTTAAAATTTTTGTTTTCCATATATTCACTGCAAGGATAGAGAAATGAAATTGATTTTTGGTTTTTTGTTTTATTTTAAAGATTTTATTTATTTATTTTTTGACAGAGAGAGAGGGAGAGCACAAGCAGGGGGAGTGGCAGAGGGAGAGGCAGAAGCAGGCTCTCTGCTGAGCAGGGAGCCCAATGTGGGGCTGGATCCCAGGACCATGGGACGATGACCTGAGTCAAAGGCAGACAACAGACTGAGCCACCCAGGCACTCTTGAAACTGATTTTTGAGTGTTGATCTTGTTGCTTGTGAAATTGACGAATTTACTTATTAGTTCTGGGAGGCCTTTGGAGATTCTGTGGGATTAGTATTTATTTAGACCATCGTGTTATTTGCAAAGAGAAGTAGCTATATTTCCTCCTTTCTGATATTTATGCCCTTTATTTCTCTTTCAGTCTTTATTGCAGTGGCTTAAAATTCCAAGATTATGTTAAATAGTGGTAGTTTAAGTCTTTTGACAAATTGGGGGATTTTCAGCCACCATTTCTTTGGATACTTTTTCAGCCTAACTCTGTGCCTCCTCCCTTCTGGGGCTGCCGTGATACGAACATCACATGTGTTGTTAGAGTCCTACTTACCCTTGAGGCTCTGTTCATTATTGTCAGTCTACTCTCTGTTGTTCATTTTGGGTAATTACTCTTGTTCTATCTTCAGTTACACCAATTCTTTCCACCGGTCTCTGGATTCTTCTGTTAAGCCCAATTACTGTTTTTTTTTATTTCAGTTATTGTAAAATTTGTAAATTTCATTTGTAAAATTTCCACTTTGTTTTTCTTTGTTTTCTATTTCTTTGCTGAGACTTACTACTTTTTTTTTCATTTGTTCCAAGCATGTCCGTAATTGCTCATGAAGCGTGTTTATGATGGCAAATACCAGATAATTCTATCTAAGCATCCGTGTCATTTCAGTGTTGGGATCTGCTGATCGACTTTTCTCATTCAGTTTGAGATACTCTTGCTTCCTAGTATGATATACATAATTTTTTATTGATCCTGGACATCTGGGCACTATTTTTTGAGACGAGATCTTATTTAAATCTCATGTGGTAGCACGTCTCTGACGACACAGCTCTCATGGGTGAATGAGTTGCCATCCCCTTACTTGCAGCTGGGTTTAGAAATCCAGGCTCTCCAGTCAGCTTCCAATTACACCCAGGTGGAAAGACATGCCTCATTAAGGCATGGTAAGGGTGGTAGTCTAGGCTGTCCACATGGTCTCCCCAGACTTTGGTGGAGGGAGCGGGGTTTTCATTACTGCTGAGCAATGGTGAAAGTCCTGACTTCCTACCACGTCTCCCTTGATACCACACTAGTGGGGAGGGACGGGGTGCTTCAGTATTGCCAGGTGCAGAGGGTCCCCATGTGCTATCAATTGGCAGTGTGGCGGGGAAGGGTTGCTAACCTAAAGGCTAGGTTCCCCATTTGACCTTCTCCAAAACTACATGGTAATCATGTGACCCATAGTGACACCAAAACAGCTGGAGCATCTCATAACAACCTTCCAATGGTACAAGGGTAGGGATTTTTCTGGCAATGGTAGAGATGTGGATATAGCTTTTTCTGTGGGGTTTGACAGGAGTAGGATTGTCATTGTCTATAAGTTTTCTGTCTTGGGACTCCTGGGTGGCTCCAATCAGTTAAGGGTCTGCTTTCGGCTCAAGTTATGGTCCCAGGGTCCTGGGATCGAGACCCGCATCAGGCTCCCTGCTCAGTGGGGAGCCTGCTTCTCCCTCTCTCTCTCTACACCTGTCTCTCTCTTTCTCTCTCAAATGAATAAATCAAATCTTTTGGAAAAATAAATTTAAAAAATAATAAAGGTTTTTGGTCTTCCTAGACTGCTTCTTTGACTAGAGAAAGCAAGGTTTTCTCGGGGCTTCATTGGTCCCCATTGGTGTTTCCAGGTGTCAACTTCTCCGTTATCCTAGAATCTGGGATATAAATAGGCAAAATGAACACATGGAGAACTCAACACCAGGTCATTCCCTGGGTTCTCCAGTCCCTACTTGGTCTGCCTTCTTATGTTTGTTTTATACATGATGTTTGGGAACTTTAGTTACACTTAGGAGTAGAGAATGGGGGAAAATATATCTATTCCATCTTCCCAGAAGTACAAGTCCCCAGACTAAATTTTCGCAAGCAAAATCTTGTTATATGCTATCTAAAAGATATACCCAAAACAAAAAGGCACCTGAAGGTTAAACATAAAGAGGTTTAGAAATGTATACCAAGCAAATCGTAGTCAAAATAATCAATATCAAATAAAATACAATTTATAGTGGAAATCATTAATAGACACAGATAATATTATATAATGATAACAAGGGATATTCCATCTAAAATGTTATAATAATAATGTGGCGCCTGGGTGGCTCAGAGGCTGAAGAGTCCAGCTGTTAATTTCAGCTCGGGTAATGATCTCAGCATCATGGGATCCAGCCCTGCATCAGGCTCTGTCCTCAGTGTGGAGTCTGCTTGTCCCTCTCCCTCTGCTCCTCCCCTGCATGTGCTCTTTCTCTCTCTCCCTAAAATAAATAAATAAATAAATAAATAAATAAATAAATAAATAAACAAACATCTTTTAAAAAGTATAATAACAACTGCAAATATCTAATGATACCGACTTGAAAAACAGAAAAATGGACAGAATTTCACAACAAAAACGGACAAATCCACATTCAGAGATGCCACTACTAAACACTTTGTTCTCAAAAACTGATAGATTAAGCATGACAAAACAATTTTAGAATAAGTAGTCAACACAATGCAAACACTTGATTAATGGGTATTTAGAATCCTGCATCCAAATTTAGTGCTTTCCCCTTCCTTTTAATCACACATAGAACATCTGCTTAAGAAGCAAGCATTGCCCACATGCCCAGGGTCTCAGCCAGTTTGAAAGAGTGAGTAGCAGACATTATCAATTTATCTGATCAAAATGCAATGAAAATAGCAATCAGCAACCAAAACACCCTTCAAAAGAAAAGAAAAAAAAAAGAAATTCTTTATATTTAGACGCTAGAAGGCATAGTTCTAGATGACTCATTGCTTAAGAGAAAAGCACCATGACAATCTTACAATATCTAGAGGTGAATGACAGAGGAAGAAAGCAAATCCGTGGGGAGGCAGCAATGGAACTCCTGGATTAATTCTCAATGGTGCTTAACTGTTCTTTTTATCAGAGGATGAAGCCATATGTCTTCTGTCTCTCTATCCTGGGAAATTTCCAGACATGATCTTGTAGTTTCAACCATTACTTTTTTTTTTATTTTACCAATCACAAATTTAACTTCCAGAAGTCCTTTTTTTGCTGTTGCTCCCTAATTGTTCCATTGAAACTGCAGCTTGTTCTCATTTTATAGCTGTAACATCTTGGTATGTGTATCTGTTAATATTAATTTAAGCGTAGTGGGGGGCATGGTCTTTTACATTGTTTCATTCACTGAATTACTTGTTTCCCCAGGAGTCTGTTATGTTTGCTTTCCTGGGTTTCTGTTTTCATACTGCTTGTTTTCTTCATACGTGTCTTAGTTCGGTTATCTTTAAAAAGCAGATCTTGAGACAAGGATTGAGTACAAGTAGTCCAGTTGTTAACTGAGCTGATTCTAGTCTTTTGCTTTTACAAATAAAGCTGTGACAAACATTTGTATAGAGGATATTGTGAGAACATAAGTTTTCATTCTTAGGGATACATTCCTGAGTGCAATTGCTGAGTTATACAATAATTGTATGTTTCATTCTATAAAGAAACTGTCACATGGTTTCGGAAGTGGCCAAACCATTTTACATTCCCACCAGCAATGCATGAGCGATCCAATTTTTTTGCATCCTGGCCAGCATTTGGTGTTGGCACTATTTTTTATTTTAGCCCCTCTGATAGGTGTGTACTGGTAGCAGTGGTGGTTCTAACCTGCATTTCCCTGACAGCTAATGATGTTGGACGTTGTTTCATGTGCTTGTTTGCCATCCATACATTTTCTTTGGATAATTTGTTTTTCTTGCTTGCTGTCCATGTGAAGCCTGCTTAGAATTCTCTCTCTGCCTCTCTCTGCCCCACTCCCATGCGCACGCATGCGCACTCTCTCTCAGATAAATCTTTTGTAAAAAACCACATAAGCTTCCCTCCATCATGACTTGATGTAAATACACACCCATAAGTGCAAATACACCTCTGTCAACCTCCTCTTCCCCTTAGGCTGAGCTGAGACAGCCTCCGGCAATCCTCCAGCATCCTGCCTTCTATGGATTACTTCCTATATTATATTTCTTAGAAACTGTTTTCTCAAATAATTCAAATCCTTTTGCCCCATAACAGTCTATAGCACCGTTTAGACTAAGTTTTCAAACAGAGCGTTAAAGTGGTCTCATAGCAACATTGCAAAATTATCTCTCAGCCTGCCTGATAATTGTCATTTTGGTCCAAGGGAAGCCAGGGACGTTGCCCAGGGACACGGAGGGTGGGCGGCAAGAAGAGAATCTTCAAGGCCTAATTCCTGGCTCACAGTTCTGAATTTGAAACACCTGACCTGGCTGCATTATTTCGGACAAGCTTAGTTCACACTTTCTCGAATGGCTTTTGCATCTCTTGGTTTAAAAACAAAACAAAAAAAAACACCTAACATTCTTCAGAAGGAGCCCTTGAAACACAAAGCTTCTCAATTCTCCCTTGGTGGGCAGTAATTTTCCTATTCAGTTTGTGCTATGTGGGGAAAAATCATCACAGTTCTAGAAATTACCATTTTTAAGCACCAGTACCATGCTGGGTATTAATTGAGGCCCTCTGGACAATGGCTACACCTGGATGCTGGTGGGCGAGGCAAGGACAGCTGTTCTCGGAGTCCTGCCCTCAGGCCCCACTCTGCTGGAAAGAGCAGGTCCCAGGAGCTTGGCACTAGGAGGCTATGGAGAATGTGTTCCCAACCTCCATCACCTTTTTATGTTAAAACTATTAGGTACACAAGACTCTGTGTGCTCTCAAAACACTTAGGGAAACCTAAATATAAATTAGTGGCTTTCCTTTTACTTCACAGAAGATACAACAAACTTCTAAAAGTGAATTTTCTTACTATTAAGAAAATAGACCGACACGGAACGCAGGTCATTGACTCCAGTGACCTTGCGGTCTAGACAGATGCTAGAACGATGTGGCCAGGTGTCAGACAGTGGGTCAGTCCTTAGGTATGTGGCCAATAAGCTCAGGTCAGTTGTCACCTATGACCAGTACCTTGAGATTTGAACACCTTGAGTCTAAAGTAGCTTGTACTACCATCGTGGTTACCAACCACCCCAGTTTCTAGAATCCCTGCCATTTGCATTGTGTCTGAACATTCTCTTCAAAAGCTTTTCCTTGGGGAGGGAAAAGGAGAAAAAAAGGTAGAAGTAGACGGTGTGCTGAAAGGGGTAAGAAGAGTGCATTTTCACAGAGACCGAAGGGCAGCCTACACTTTTGCTCTAAGGGAGGGCTTTTAGGCATGGGGAGTAGATGCTGTGGGAAGCTGATGACTTCTCCATGGAGGTGGCAGGGGAGGGGAGCATATTTAGCTGCTCTCTAAATTCTCTGATTGATCACCACTTGCCCATTCTGCTTACAATGGCTCCAAAGTGTGGCTGGGAGGAAAGGGGTTTTTGTTTTGTTTTGTTTTGTTTTGTTTTTTAAAGATTTTATTTATTTATGTGACAGAGATCCAGCCAGCGAGAGAGGGAACACAAGCAGGGGGAGTGGGAGAGGAAGAAGCAGTCTCCCAGCGGAGGAGCCCGATGTGGGACTCGATCCCAGAACGCCAGGATCACGCCCTGAGCCGAAGGCAGACGCCTAATGACTACGCTACCCAGGCGCCCCAAGGGAGGAAAGAGGTTTTACAGTGCTTCTCAAACATAAGCGTGCACAAAAAATCACCAGGAGGGCTTGTGAAAACATAGGTTTCTGCTCTTCACCTGCGAGAGTCTGTGATTCAGCAGGACTAGGGCAGGATCTATGATTTGAAGTTCTACCAGGTTCACTGATGACGCTGGTCCATGGACTGATGGCCCTCTGACGAGCCCCGGAATAGGGGACTTGGGCCATTGCTCCCAGCTAAATAACTGTGGGCCATCTCTTTAGCGGACTCACCATGCTCTCCTTCTTTCCTGCTTCTTCTGCCCGCCCCGGCCAGAATCTCATACATTTGATTCCAGGCAATTGGAGAAGAGAGAGGAGGCGGAGGGAGAGGAGGCACAGGAAGGCAGGGAGGGAGAAGACGCCACCACACTCCATTCTGGAATGCTGCAACTCATTAGCAGCTTTCACTTCAGGGAGGAGATGGCCAGCTGAGGCCTCTCCACAAAGCAACTGAGGTCAGGGGTCGTTTCTTTATGGGAAGCTTGTTACTACCAGAGGCTTCTTCCAGAAAGATTCAGTTCTTCACGTTCAAAAATATTTTTAAAAAAATCAGAACTGTTGGCAAGACAGAGAAAAGGCAGGATGTTGTCTTGTTTTTAAGAAGTCACCATGTTTTCATATTGACTAGAGAGCTGGGAAAGAGGACACATCCTTCTAGGAAAGTCCTGCAAACAACCAAATAACAAATTGTAGTGCCCCAGGCCCGGGCTGTGAGCAGACTCAGGTCTGCCCCAGAGAGTGGGTGCCAGTAAGGAGAGAGAACGACTGCCCAGTGAAGAGTGGGTGACTGCAAGGGACACAGGGCCTGACTTAGCCTAAAGGAGGTGAGGCAGAGTTGGGATGTGCTGTCCAGAGCCACACTTCATGGCCAAGGCACTTGCTGCCTCAGCTGCCAAGTGTTGACTCTCTCTCCTCCCTGGGATCTGGACACAGGTCCAAGGGGCTACCTCCCCAAAGGTTACATCCCTTCTTGGGGGCAGCCATTTCTAACGACTGACCAATGCGGGGCTTCAAAGACTGGATCCCTGTGGTGGTAAATTGTATATGTGGACTCGGCTGGGCCATGATGCCTAGATATTGGGTCAAATATTATTCTGAATGTTTCTGTGAAGGTGGGGTTTGGAGTGGGGGATGAGATTAACATTTAAATTGATGGACTCCCAGTTTGAGTAAAGCACATTGCCCTCCATAATGTGGGTGGGCCTCATCTAATCAGTTGAAAGCTTACTAGAACAATGACTGACTTTCCCCAAGCAAGAAGGAATTCTTCCAGCGGATTACCTTTGGACTCGAACTGCAAAGATTCCCTGAGTCTCCAACCTCCTGGCCTACCCCATCAGATTTTGGACTTGCCAGCTTCCATAATGGGGCAAGCAAGCCAATTCCTTAAAATCAATCTCCTTCATATATATTTTTTAATCCCCAGCCTGAGGGGCATATTCCATGCCCTATTCTGGGATTCTGTAGTTAGAGTGATGCCCAAGGGCCGGCACCCCTCATAGGAGTCAACTTCATGCTAAAGCTACATTCCTTCTCCCTGCTGGCAAAGAAAGCTCCAGGTGACCTTTCCACCTCCCCGCAGTGCATCTCAGAGATTAGAGACACCCTTTGTCTCTCCCAACACAAAGCCAAACCCAGCAAGAGCCCTGATTGGCTGGGTTATATGAACAATGTTCTCATTGGCCAGCTTGAGTGTGTGCTCCCACCCCTTGGCTGACGAGGTTCTCCAGAAGCACGTGGCATGGAGGAGGGGCCGTTTCCCAAAGAGAGGACATGGAGACAGACAGAGTAAGTATATATATGCCTTTGTGACCAGAGAAACTGGCCTGTTCTGGAGCAACGGAGCAATTGCTTTCTGCCTAATTTGCTCTAGAGTGTAGGATATGGAAGGTTCTACTGGCCCGTCTCCCACAGTTGTTCTTTCTCTAGCGTTCTGGCAGCAGGTCTGAGGCTGGCTGGGGGAGCGAGCTGAGGACTTTTTTGGCACAGGTCCCAAGGTCTAGATTTGGAGAAAAGAGTGGGAAGGTCCTACTTTGGCTTCAAATCTCATCCAGCTTCTCCAGTCTGTCTGATACCAGAGAATTCTGAATTTGGTGGACTGTCGGGTATTTCCCAGCCATTGATGAGGCTTTGGTTTTCATGTGCGTCATGACCCTCTATCATCAGAACCCAGAACGGAGAGGGGGTGATTCTTGGGCCCACGCCCCCAAATGTTATTAGCTGTTATCATCTTGTCTTTACCACTTGCCTCAGAACAGGGCCATCTGACTTGGCTGCCACTCTACCCCCAGCATCTAGAACAGACTGGGTGCTCAATATATGTACATTACCTAATGAACCAGTTTGGCCAGAAATGCGTCCTTCGATTTTGTTTTCCTTCTTAACGGTGACACGTTGACAAACATTGGAAGCAAAGCATTTAGCCCACTGGAAATAAAAGGCATACCTTGCTGCTGCCAGAAATTCTTTGCAAAGTTTCCCTTGCCAGAGAGCCCTGTGTGGGAGTTTTCTGCAAAGCAATAAATAATAACTTACACCCACCCTCCACAGGCACATTTCATTTTATTGGCTAAATATAAACGGGTAACTGCAGGCTTCTTCAGGGAGGCCCACGCTGTAGCTCTCCACCTTCCCTAGATGGGGTTGTGCCCCAGGCCACCTGCCTCGTCCCTCCCCAGAAACAGCCCCCCCGAGACCAACCCCCCCGGGACTCCTGGGGCCAAAGGAGGACTGGTTCTGTCAACTGCCAACATGCTGTCACTTTGTCTCACCCTGTAGATAACATCATCCCTTAACCCAGAAGAAGGGCGGCATCTCAGAAGATCCCTCAGGGATGACTCAAATTCCGAGTCCCCAGAAATGAGGCCGAGCCGGAAAGAAGAATTTCCCATAGAGACAGCCCTGCTCCTCCAAGAAAGGAAACCTCCTCCAGCTTCTGTGTCTGCTCTTCTGTCACGTCCTGAAAGGGACCTCTTTCATCACGTAAGCTTCAGCTTCCCAGATTCATTCTCAGGGACGCTCGCCGTTACCAGCCCTTTCCTCCTGCGGAACAGCTCCTGTGTGCCCCTAGCTCGTGACCTCGGCCCATGATCTTGGAATTGGTGGAACGTGTGATTCCCCCACCCGACTTTGAGAACATCGTGAACAGAAACCATGTCTTATTTATCTTTAAATCCCCGGAGCCTAATACATAGCAGACCCCCATAAATATGCTCTCCATGAAGGCTGGAGGCAGACGTGTGTGCGAGCATAAAGGAATAAATACTCTGTCCCGTGTTCTTTACAGCCATGATATTGCAGACTCATCATATCAAGTCTGCAAAGAGGAATGCTCCTCCGTGTCCTATCCCCATGATATTGAAGGAAGAGTGGCATCAAAGACATTGAACTATTTGTGTAAGTCCGCCCAGCGAGTGAATGGCAGAGTCAGGATTCTGGGGAGTCTGGCTTCAAAACCGATCCCTCTTCCCACCCCTCAAGACACCTTCAATTCAGTGGAAAGTTTTATGGCCCCAAATCCTACCCAGTGGACAGTGACCTTCTCGGAGTGTTGTTTTTCTACAGGCTCACCTGAACATCTGCTGGTGAGACTTGGAAGAAGGGAGAAGTGACGACGACGGGGAGGGGTAACGGATGGGTAAGAGGCGGACTAAGTCCTCTCACTGCTCGTCAGCCTGCTTTAAAATGCCAAGCTTCAGTGAGGCTGGAGGGGGTATTGAACCACGTGCAGCCACTATTCCCAGTTCTTTCATTCCGTTCAGTGGTCAGGAGAGAGGCAAGCCTTCTAGAGAAATGAAAACAGTCTGATGGAGGAATGTGGGAATGAAGCGGATTCAAAACACTCTCTCTGATCCAAAAAAGCCCATGCTGTAAAGAGAAAGAGGAAGGAGTAAGAAGCAAAGATGCGTCCATTTTAAAACCACTTAGCTTGGACCCTGCTCACTCTTTAGTCTACACCACTGCCACCTCCATTTTAAAAAAAAGTTTTTCATTGACATGAGAGATGTTTTTCTAAAGGTATATTTTACTCTACTTGACAGATTAATCTTGTCAACATAACATTAACCATTTGGGGGTTCCTTTGCATTCTTTGCAAATTGAAATCTCAAGAGCATGGGCCAGAATTTGAAAGAAAAACAAAAACTGGTGTAGACAGAACAGGTTCTAACCCTCTACTTGCACTTCTCCCTCCTACACGCACGGTAGACATGGCTGACTGGTCCCAGTGCTGAGCTCACCTGAGGCCCCAGAACCATGCTCCACGCATTGCCGTAGAAAAACTCCAGTAATCTGTTAGAATATCACACCGGACAATCATCCTGCCATTTCTGGTCCTGAGAGACATGTCGACTTAGGAATTGGGGTACCCGTGCTCTAGCTGCAAATTTCATCTAATGGTTATATGACTAGAAACAAGCAATTGACTCTATTCGGCATCGTTGTTTTCATACCTAAAATAGAGTTCGTCATAGCTGTGCCAGAATTGGTTCAGGGAAATAGATGGCCCCAAACTGCAAGAATGACAGAAAATTATATACAATGTGGGAATGAGTCTATCGCATCCCGGAAAATGAGACGGAGGTCACTGGATTAAAAATATTGACTAGAAAGTTGAGGGTAGCAAATCAGTGAGGGAAAGAACATCGTAAGCAACACCGACCAAAAGCACAGGCGGAGAATAAACTCCAGGGAAGTGGCAGCGTCAGGGAGCTCCAAGTGAAAAATTAATAGACACAAGGCACGAGCTTGGGTTCTCAAGTGTTTGCCAGTGTGACTATTTGGGGAAGAGGGTGTTTTAGCTTCCTAGGGTTTCCGTAAGTACCGCAAGTTAGATGACGTAAGCCACAGAAGTTTTTTTTGCCTCATGGATCTGGAGGCTCAAGTTCAAGACCGAAGTATCAGCAAGGCCGGCTCCTTCTGAGATCTGTGAGGTAGAGTCCGTTCCATGCCTCTGCGCCGACTTCTGGTGGTTGGCTGGCGATCTTGTCCGTTGACTTGTGGAAACATCACCCTGATCTCTGCCTCCGTCTTCATGTTCTCCCTGTGCACGTGTGTGTGTCCAAACGTCCCCTTTCTGTAAGGACACTAGTCCTCTTGGATCGGGGCCCACCCTAATGGCCTCGTCGTAACTCATTACATCTGCAGTGACCCTATTTCCAAGTAAGGTCACATTCGGAGGTCCTGGAGGTTTGAGCTCCAACGTATGAATTCTGGATGGACACAGTTCAACCCCGTAGCAGGGAAGTGTGGTCAGAGCCACTCCGTAGCTGGGCCGTCCTTTTCCCCTGTCTGTGCAAAGTAGCCACAGCTGGGCACCTACCCTGCACCAGAGCAGGACGTGACACAGGACGGCCAGAGGAAGCAGCGTCGCAGCTGGTTACTTCCCCTCAGACAGATGCGGGACCCCCCCCCCCGCCCCGTGAAACAAGCTTTTAGCGGAACACACCCAGGAGTGAGTCCTGTCCTCGCTTCCACAATCACTAGTGGAAGCCTGTTCATCACAGGAAGAGTATTAGAAAGTAAAAACCAGCCATTCTAATTATAACAGTAATAATGGATCAAGACAAGCAGGGTTTATTCCAAGCATGCAATGATGTTTCAACAATTGAAAATTTACTCGTATAATGACGTACCATACCAGGGTGGGAGACAGAGTCTATAAATATCTCAAGAGATGCTTGTGACCAATTGCATTCCCCTTCCCAGTTTTCTGTCCTTCCCTGTATGCACACTTTCTGCCATGTGACTTTGAGTTCCTTCCTCCAGAGGCAGAGTATCCCTCCCCCACCTTCGCTGTGGTTGGTCTTTGCCACGGGACTGGGTTCCACCAATGAGAATGGGGTGGAAGTGGGACTGTCCCAAAGCCTAGCTCTTTTGTGGTATCGTGTGTTTCTGCTCAGCCCCTCTTCCACTTCTGCCATCATCGTAGAACATTCCCTGGCAGATCACGGGTCCAAGAAGGATAAGGGACTATTGAAACAGTCTGGATTTAAGCTGGATGAAGTTTGTTGCCAAACCAGTCAAGCTAAGTAGCCAAATCCCAGTCAACCCACAAATGTGTAAGTACTAATTAATATACTAATCCACTGAGTTCGGGGTGATTGTTACACAGTGTTATTGTGGCAAGAATGGACTGATACAATGCAGGAAAGGCCTTCAGTAGCATTCAGCACTGGTTTCTGACCTAAAACAGCCCCCCCACACACACACATAGTCACACAACTGCCTGCAAACTGCATTCAGCTAATAGTAAGAAAAAAGCTTCCTTAATATAAGAAAGTTTAAAAAAAAATTTTTTTTGCAAGATACTTGAAGCAGGCTGAATGGTAAAACATTAGAAATAGTCACGTAAATGTCAGGAACAAGACAGAGATGCTAGCCTTCAAGGATATTTTGCAATAATAGGTCCTAGACAAAGAATAAAACCAGAAAAAAAAAAAGAGGTATAAATACTGGAGGAAAGTGAGAAAAATGTCCTTGTTTACAACAATACAGCTGTTCATCTAACAAATATAAATCCACCAAAACCTTTTAGAACTAACACCAGAGTTCAGTCAGTGATCAGACACAAGATCAGTAGATGACATTCAAAAGTTTTCTTCTCTATGAACAAAAACCAAATAGAAAATTAGAAAGTATAATGGTAAAAAAAAAAAAATCCCATGTATGACAGTAACCAAAAAGAAAAAACAAAACAAAACAAAAAAAAACCCCAAAAACGCAGTGATGACTTTTCTTCCACAGGGCTCGTAGGTGTGTAAAGACTCAATATTGATGGCAGTGCCTTTCCAGATTGACCGCTACATTCGGTTTGCTCCCAACCTTGGCCCCAGTATTATATTTCCTTTTTAGAGGACCTGACAAGCCGATTCCAAAACCATTGCAAAGAACAACATGTGTGAAAAAGCCAAAGTAATGAATATACGGGGGGGGGGGGGGGGG
>NW_024424675.1:18374713-18449604 GCF_017311325.1 Ursus maritimus
GAAGAAAGGAGTCATACATATCCCAAAACATATTTAAGAAAAAATTTTTAAAAGATTTATTTTAGAGAGAGAGAGAACACTAGCGAGAGGGTCAGAGGAAGAGGGAGAGAGAATCTCAAGCAGACTCCGTGCTGAGCACAGGGCCCGATGCAGGGCTCAATCTTACAACCTGAGCCGAAACCAAGAGTCAGATGCTTAATTGACTGCACCACCCAGGTGCCCCTAAGAAAAATTTTAATTATAAGGCTACAGTAAAAAGAATGAAGACAAAATTAAAGCATTCAGATAAAAATAAGCTTAGAGCATGTAATACGCACAGGTCCTTCTTAAAGGAAGTTCTAAAGGACGTGCTTCCAATAGAAGGACCACGATCTCTGGAGAAAGGTCTGAGATGCAAGGAATGGAGCACAAGGAAAGCGAGAAAACTACGTGAGCAAATCTAAGCAGAAACTGATGCAGAAAACAATAACTATGTTAATGCCTGAGTTGTGTGCCGGAGTACTAAACAGAGAACTGAAATTCTGGATATAAATTACAAGTAGAGAGGTGGGTGTCACAATTAAAGCCCTCAAAGGTGACCGCAGGGCCCGGAAGGAGGGTGAAATTCTTGACTGGGAATTCATGGAGTTAAATGAGCAAGTTGAAATTTCAGGAACAAATGTAAAATAATGGCATAGAGCATATAACTTCAGAACCAAGATGAAAGAATTTCAATCAGGAGAAGTAAAGACCTCTCCCACCCCAAAAGTTGACAAGAAAGAGAAGGAAAAAAACAAAACAAAACAGAAAAAGTGGAAAAAATAAAATGTCCAAAATAAAATGGTCGAAAAACTCAGTTATACCAAGAATAACAATAAAAGAATATAAAGTAAAAAGCTCTTATTAAAAAACAAAGCTGGATTCTTTTCCACTCCAACTACGTTTTATTTACACTCAATGCGTAAGGCACAGAAAGACTGGAAGGAAAAGTAGATACCAGGCAAACAGCAACTAAAGAAAGATAGTGTTGCTTTATTAATACCAAATGCAATGGAGTTCAATGCGGATCATCTTTCTGGAAAGAAGCTTAGTGTGTATTAATGAAAGAAGAGAAAAACACTCTAAATTTGTATGCCTCGACACCAAAGCTTCAAAATGGGCGTGCTTGGGGTGCATTTTTATGCCATTAACCAAAAAAGCAACCTTAATAACACAACTGGGTGGGACTTTTCCTCCTGAGCACACCCCTACCTCCCCAAGTCCCACTTCCCAGGAACATCTCCAGGATAAGCCACCTGCACCCCCCTTGTGGTCAGGCCCGGCTCCAGGGAAGCCCTGGCAGGCAGAATCAGCATGGGTGGGTGTTTCAGGAAAAGGTCCTGAGAAGGTAGGACACAGCCCAGAGAAGTTTGGACGGGGTCTGGGAAGGGGAATGAAGAGGGTCAGGGCCTACACGGGAGCCTCGGCCCTGGGAACAGGCCTCGCGCAGCTGGGGAAACAGAGAGTTGGAGGATGTTTGGGGAAAAGGTGGGGGTTGGGGGTGCCCAGAAAAGGAGAAGGGCCACAGAGACTGCCCTTGGCATCCTCCCCTCCTGTCAACTCCGGTCTCCCCGAGGCCCTGGCAGGAATTCCACCCCGCTCTTTCTGGCTCCCAGCCCGCCTCGCATTCCAGCAAGAGCTCGGTCCGGTGGAGAAATGCAACCCTCGCTTTTGTGTGCAGGTATCACAAAATCAGAGGCGTCTTCTAAACACCTGACATTGTGTTTCAATTTGTTGACAAAGTTCGCTGGAGTCCCTGAGCAGCCAACGCAAACGAACAGCAGACTCTCCCGGGCAGAAGGCCCAGCCCCCGGTCGCAGCCGTTCTCGGGCGGCCTCCGGGTGAGGAAGGTCTTGGGCCCAAAGGCGTGGGTTCCAGCCCCAGCTGAGGAGGGCCTCCTGGCTTGGTGACCTCGGGATCGTCACTGACCCCCCTCTTGGCCACAGTTTCCCAGCTGTGCAGTGGGAAGAAGAGGACCCAGTCCCCTCCCTATCCCACAGGGTTTGCTTGTGTGAAGGCTCACGATGCTGGCGTTTGATGTGAAAGCAAAACGCTCTGTCAGGGACCTCAATTTATATCCTGAGGTTCCTTTTTCCCTTCAAAACACACGGGATAGCTGCTCGCTTGATGTTTCATTGTGTGCTCGGCATGGTGGGAAATTCCCAATGCCACAGCCACCCCAGCGAGAGCCTGCAGATGCCCCTCTTTTCACCTTAACAATTAGCTGGATTCTTGCCCCCTTCTGGCCTTCCATCCTTTCCTCAAGCTCTCGCGTCCAGCCTTGACTCCACCGTGCCCCTCCCTCAGGATGCTGACTTCCCTTCCTTCCCATCAGGGTCTCCAGCTATACTGGCTCTTACCTCTCCTCCCCTCCGGGCCCTCCTGTTTTTCTTATTCTAAAGAAAATCTATCTTTCCTGTTTCTTTGTCACATCTGTCCCCAGCATTGTCAACCAAGCTATACTCTCAGCCCTCAGCTCAGTCCAGACCAGGAGACTGCAAGCTTTTTCTGTCAAGGGTCAGAGAGTAAATATTTTAGGCTTGGCAAGCTATGTGGTCTCTGTCACAACTACCCAACTCTGGCATTGTCGCGCACGGGTGGCCACAGACGACACATCAACATGTGGGCACGTCTGTGTCTCAATAAAACTTTGTTTCTAAAGACAGGCTGGACTTGCCCCCAGGCTGTCATTTGTGGACCCCGATCTTCCTAACTGTTAATATTCACGTGAACCAGCTGGGCATCTTTTAAACCGCAGCCTCGAGTTCAGTATATCTGGAGAAGTGTCTGCGTTTCTTACGAGCTTCCAGGTGAGGCTGATGAAGCTGGTCCCAGGAGAGAGGCTCTTGATGACTTCCGTGACAGGTACAGCAAGCCCCTTCTCCCCGGCTGCCTTCCAAGAGAGGGGCTGGAAAAGCGAAATAAGCACTCTCTCGTCTTCCCCGGCCATCGGGGTGTCCATGTGGACCAGTTCTAGCCAATATGAGGCAAGCAAAAATGTGCGGGTCTTTCAAGAGGCTTCTCCCTGTGCTGAGTCCTCAGTAACTGGGGAGTTAGGACAAAGGAGTGGCAGGTGAAGGCTTGAACCATCACCCTTATTACCTAGAAAGGCTGTTATTGTGGAAAGCACAGCTGCTTGTGAAATGGGCTTGATAACTGAGTTGTGGGCGGAGGCAGACCTACTTAGCCCACACGGACTGGGACCGACCTCCCCATCTGGGTGGAGGGATGGGGCTAAGACTTATGGCCCAACGGAGCAGACGAGAACTGGTTCTTGCAGACCGGCTCCCTCCCTAGCGGAACACTGGAGTTTATTCTTCCCAAATTTAGCCGCCAGCCACATTCCACTTGCCCTGGGACTGGGTAAATAAAGGGCAGAGAGAAGCTGGAAGCAGATCACAAGGAATGAAACCTTTTCAAGTGAGACACCCCCTCACTCCCTCTCCAGGGATTGCTACACTTTTGTTCTGTTAAGATATTGGGCTGAACTATTAAATCCTTAGTCCGGAGAAAGTGTGTAGTCTAATAGGGAAACCCCACACCCACCTTCACGAGACCGTACCAACCACTTTTCTCATGAGACTGTAACAACTGCTTCTTTGCCTTGGTATTTTCTTGCGAACACCAGTGGGGAATTTCCATTTTCCCCCACAAGGGTCTGAAATGTGTCAGAAGACTACATTAATTAAACCCCAAGTTTATTCTGGACACGGGGTCCCAAATTCATCCTCTATTTGGTTTGTTGCCCAAATTATATCCAGTCGTGTTGTCCGTATAACTAATCAGAGTTCATGAATTCATTCATTCAATAAATATTGAATGAGCCCTTTGTTCCAGGCTGTGTTCTAAGAGCTAAAGATGCAACAGTGAACAAGGAGGAATATACCTGTCCTCATGCAGTTCAGATTCTGGCAAGGGGCATGGACAAGACATAACCAGCATATAAAGAAGTTTTATTGCATGCTTGACGGTGGAAAGCATCGTGGAAAAAAGAAAAAATAGAGCAGGGAAGGGGGACCAGGAATGCTGGGGGAGAGGGGGAATGCTACAGTATGAAAGATAGTCAGGGTATATACTGGAATTAAAATTAAATTAAATTTAAAAAATTTTAAAGGTAGCCGGCATGGGTCTCCTCAGGAAGATTACATTGAGCAATGGCTTGGTGTGAGGAATTAGCAAAGCAGATAATTAGAGAAATGCATCCTGTACAGAGGGACAGTCGTTGCAAAGGCCCTGGGGTACAAGTAGGTTTGGCCTGTTCAGTGAGGAGCAGATTGGCTGGAGTGAAGTGACCAGAAGAAAGGGGCGATGAAAGAGCTCATGCAGGGTCACATCAAAAGGGGTGGAAATGACCCCAAAGAGGAGGCTCTTGCAAGGTGAGAGAAGATGATGGCTTGGACCAAGATGATAGCCATCAAGGAGGGGAGAAGAGATCCTGGATAAACTTTAAAGATAGAACCAGAGGGATTTCTTGGCAGGCTGGGTATGTGAAAGAAGAAGCAAGAACTCCATGGTCATCCTTGCACTGAAATTAAATGGTAATATTAAGATACATCAGAAATAGCAGAGTGAAGAGACTGGCTGACTCTTTTCACAGAAAAACAATGATTTGAATGGCAAAAAATACTTTCAAAAATATTTATAGTCTCTGGAATCATCTTAAGGGCATACAGTAAGTGGAGAAACATTCTTGAAGAAAATCTATGAAATCTCAGGAAGGACAGCAAGAGTCTGTGGTATTTGAGCCATGACCTGCTCCCTCCTCCTCCCCCAGCTCTGTGTGATGGAAACTCTCCTCCAGGTGAGTGTGGCCAAGGAGACAGGGACTCCCTTTTCCCTCAGTTCCCAGCCTCGGGCTGCAGTTTCACTCTGAGAAGCGCGAGGCTCTGGTGTTCCTCCAGCCCCGTGCTGCAGAACCTTCAATCTGGGTGGGAGTAGATGAAGGAACTGGGACCTCCTTTCCCCCCATGAGTCCCTACTCGGGGGGGGGGCAGGCTGAACATCCTGAGGCCCCCACTGTCCCTGCCCCAGCTCATTCACCGGGAGGTTCCATGCTGATCCAGGAAAGGTAAGAAGATGAGAAGTTACCACCCCTCCCGTGGTCTGCTTGTAGAGCGAGTGTTACTCCAGCAGAAGGAGGCCATTGTCTTCCCAGGGGAAGAGACAGGCCAGAAGGAGGTACTGCCCGGAGGGGACTGACTTTATTTGGGAGAGAATGTGGAGAATTCCTTGCTTACAGCTATTGTTGAAAACCAGGAGATCTTGGTGAAGGGAGATTGAGAGTGTGCCCTCCCGTGACACTGGTAGCCGCCAGTGAAGTGGCAGAGGGGCTGAAAGTCGAACAAAAAGAAACAGGGTAAAAGACAGCTAAGCAGAACACTCCTGGGGTCACAGCCGACCCTGCGGGTCAGGCAGGCTGTGCACCTGCAGTGGTCTGCACGTACCTGGGAGCGATGGAAGCTGGGCGTGGGGTCAGACGTGTAAGCGTGCCCCACATCAGACACAGATGAATCAACAAGGGACAGAAGCCTCCCAGCACAGGAGTTCGAGCACAGTCTCTGATGAAACGCTGGTGAAACAGTGAGCCCCTCAAGCCCTGGGGGACTCCCCGGAAGCCAGGAGTAAAAAGAAAGCCACGCACATCCGCACATCCGTAGAAGTCTTGATAAATGCATGCAAGGCCAAGCTGTACCTTCTCGGGAGTGATGGAGGAGGACTTCCAAGCTAGCCCCTAGCTGAAGGTGGGCCCAAAGCATGGAGTCCCTGAGCTGTGAGAGTAACGTCCAAGCTACACACACACACACACACACACACACACACACACACACACAATCTAACTGACTAAAGAAGCCTGAGCACAACCTTTGACCACAAGGGAGCTTCTGCGGATTCCAGGGTGACCCCTAGGTGGCCAGAAGAACAAATCTGAGCAGGGACATGGGAAGCTGCACGCTGCCAGGGACACAAACTTAACAAAATTAGTTCAGCCAAGTCACTAAACAAATAAACAAACGTCAGGCAAACAACAACAGTCAGAGGAGGGCGGAGGGGAGGCAGTAGCCAGAGTTCCTACAATAGATTACCTAAAAGGTACTGAAGCTAGTGACACTGAATGGTAATACTGAAAAATTAAAAGCACCAGTAAAGATAATTGTGGAGATAAACTATACAAGATGGCATAAAGGCATACTTCTTCTCTTGTCTTTAGCTGATATAAAGAGTGATTGTATAAAACAATATTATACAATTGTATTATTGGACCTGTGAAGTACAGAAATGTAATGTATCTGAGGGGCGCCTGGGTGGCTCAGTCTGTTAAGCGTCTGTGTTCGGCTCAGGTCATGATCCCAGGGTCCTCGGATCGAGTCCTGCACCAGGCTGCCTGCTCAGCAGAGAGTCTGCTGCTCCCTCTCCCTGCTTTCCCTGAGCCCCTCCCCCCCCACTCCTGCACACTCTCTTTCTCTCTCTCTCTCAAATAAAAAATCTTTTTTAAAGAAACAGAAATGCAATGTATTTGATAGTAACAGCAAAAAGAAGGTAGATGGGAGCAAAGACACACCGAAGTAAAGAAATTGATCAAACCAGATGGTAACTGGCATCCATAGGAATGAATGAAGAACGCTGGAAATGGAAAATAAGATTAATTTAATAAACTCTGGATATATATTACTTTTCCTTTCTTCTCTTAGCTTCAATAAAAGACATGCAGTTATGTGAATTAATAATTACAGCAATGTGTTTCTGGGTTTGTAACATATATAGATGTAATATTTGTAGCAATAATAGAATAAAGGGGGAAGGGTATGGAGTTATACAGGAGAAAAGTTTCGTAATTCATTGGATTTATGCCAGTAAAATCTGAAGTAACTCTGATAAGGAAGCTGTATATGGTAAGCCTTAGAGTCATCACTGCGACAATAACTTTAAAAATAGAGCATGAGACGCCTGGGTGACTCAGTCGGTTAAGCGTCTGACTCTTGATTTCTGCTCAGATCATGACCTCAGCATCATGAGATAGAGCCCTGTGATAGAGCCCAGTGTGGAGCCTGCTTAAAATCCACTCTCTCTCTCTCCCTCTCCTTCTGTCCCTCCCTGTCCCCCTTCCCCGCTTGCATGTGCTCTCTCTTTCTAAAAAAAAAAAAAAAGGAAGAGAGGGAGAGATGGAGGAAAGAAGAAAATAGAGTTAAACAATCATTAAAAGAATTAAAATGTTATTCTAGAAAATATCCACTTAATACAGAAGACAGTAAAGGAGGAACAGAGGGGGACAAAAGAGAATGAGGCATAGAAAACAAAAAGCTAAGCTGCAGTTGTAAATATAAACGTGTCAATAATAACACCAAATATAAGTGAATTAAACAATCCAATCAAAAGGAAGAGATTATGGAAAAACCCAGACCCAATCTGTACCGGCTCCAGGAGACACACTGTATTTTTTTAACTGCCTTTGTTTGCATTCTATACACATAACAAAATGTTATCATTTTAATGACTTTTAGGTGTATAATTCAGGGGCATTAAGTGTATTTACATTATTGGGCAACCATCCATCTCCAAAATATTCTCAGCATTTCAAACACAAACTCTAAACCTATTCAATAATAACTCTCCATCCCTTCCTCTCCCCAGCTCCTGGCAACCACCACTCTACTCTCTGTCTCTGTGGACGTGACTACACTAGGTCCCTCATATAAGGGGAATCTGTCCTCGGGTCTGACTTATTTCACTAAGCATAATATTTTCAAGGTTCATCCATGCTGTAGCATATATCAGAATTGCACTCCATTTTACAGCTAAATCATATTCTGTTCCTTGAGGGGAGGGTGGTACTTAGCTATTGATTTGTTTATTCCACTTTATTGAGGTATAATGGACAAATAAAATGGTATGTATTTAAAATGCACAACAGGACCATTTGAATTATGTATACTTTATGAAATTATTACCAGAATCTTGTTAAATAACACACCCATTACCAACTAAAACATACTTTTGTTTTTGTTTTTGTTTTGTGTATATGTTGGTGAGATCCCTTAAGGTCTTGTCTCAGCAAATTTCCAGCACACAATGCAGTGTTATTAACCTCGGTCATCATTAGATCCCCAGAGTTTATTCCTCTTATAACAGAAAGCTTATTCCTTTTCACCAGCGTCTCCCCATCTCCCCCATCCCCTAGCCCCTGGTAACCACCTTTCTACTTCCTATTTCTGATATCAACCTTTTTTTTTTTTTTAGATTTTACATGTAAATGAGATCATACAGTGTTTGTTTTTGTCAGGGTAATTTCACAATGGGGAAAGAATAGTCCTTTTAACAAATGGTACTGAGATCATGGGAATCCACATAGAGAAAAATGTATTACACAAAAACTAACTCGAATCTAAGCAGTCATAGACCTAAATGTAAGAACTAAAGTCGTAAAGATCTTAGAAGAAATCATAGTTGTAAACCTCATGATCTTGGGTTATGGTTTTGTAGGTATGATGCCAAAAGCACAAGGAATGACAGAAAAAAAATACCTAAATTGGACTACATCAACCTTGTGCTGCTAATAAATGCTGCTGTCAACTAAGCGAAAAGATAACCCACAGGATGGGAAGAAATATTAGCAAATCATATCTCTAAAAAGAAATATATCAAGCATTTATGAAAAACAACTCAACACCAAGAAGATAACCCCATTTAAAAATGAGTGGAGGATTTGAAGATCTATTTCTCCAAAGAAGATGTACAAAAGGCCAATAAGCACTTGAAAAGATGCTCAACGTCATTAGTCATTAGAGAAATGCCAATCAAAACTACAGTGAGACACCAAGTCATACCCACCAAGAAGGCTACAATCAAAAAGACAGGTAATAACAAATAATGAATCATGGAACATTGTATCAAAAACTGGGGATGTACTGTATGGTGACTAATATAACAAAATAAAAATTATTTTAAAAAAAGACAGGTAATAACAAGTGTTGGCAAAGATGTGGAGAATTTGGAACCCTTGTGCCTCGTCGATGGGAATTTTAAATAGTTCAGTCAGTTTGGAAACAGTTTGTCCCTCAAAATGTTGAACACAGAGTTACCATATCCTCCAATAATTCCACTCGAGGTTTATAATCAAGAGAAATGAAAATATACATCCACGCAAAAACTTGTACGTGAATGTTTGTGCAGCATTAATCGTCATAGTCAGAAAGTGGAAACAACCCAACGACTAATGAATGGGTGAACAAAATATAGTATATCCAACCAATGGAATGTTATTCAGCAATTAAAAGGAATTAAGTATGATATATACCACAAAAATGGATGAACTTTGAAAACTTGCTAAGTGAAAGAAGCCAGTCACAAAATACCACATACTACATGATTCTATTGATTTAAAATGTCCAGAATAGGAAAATCTGTAGAGCCAGAAAATAAATTAATGGTTGCCTTGGGCTGGGAGGAGGGGGTGGGGACTTGGGGAGTGACTGCTGGCGGGCATGGAGTGTCTTTCAGAGGAGATCTACACTGACATCGTATTCGTGGTTGGACAACTCTGTGAATAAACTAAAATTCCCTAAATTATACACTTTAACTGGGTGATGTTTGCGTTACATGTATTATATCTCATTAAAGATGTTTTAAATATTCATATGAAGGTGCTCCATTAATTAAATGCATAGGCATTCCAATAGTAAAATGCTAACATACAGCGATGCTCTGAATTTGAGAATATTTCTCCAAATATTCATTATATCCAGCCCTGCACCTTACCTGAATCCCACTCCACATTTCCTACTGCCTGAAGCTCCCCACCTGGGTTTTCTGTTGGCCCCTCAAGCTCACAAATTCCCCTCAAATCTGGTCCTCCTCCCAGGTGCCCCTCCCTGATGCCAGCATTGCCACTTCTGCATGCTTCTAGACTGAAAATCTCAGTACCACCTTTGACTCCTACAGCTCCCTCGTGCATGAGTCCAAGTGATTTCACTTCTGCCCGAGGTAACCCATTCCCTGCTGCCCTGCCATGCCAGCTTCTGCTGCCTTAGTTCAGACCCTCAGTTTTGCTCCTGAATTAGTGATGACCTCTGGCTTCTCCCACCGACCTGCACCAATGCCAGGTTAATACTCCCAGGAAGACCTGTCACACCAAAGCTCAGCAGCTCTCCGGGGCTCCCTGTGCTTAGTGAATCAAGTCCAAACTCCTTCTTCTAGAAATTCGGGACTTTCTAGGTGCTCTTTCCCCCCAAACTATCTTCATCTGTCCCTGATGCTTCCCTTCACAAATGCTCTATATTAAAAACCATCTGCTACCCCCTTTGAGCGTCACAAAACTTCCCCCACTTCCTTGCTTTTGCCCGTGCTGTTCCCATCCACCTTGCACATCACTTCTCCTTCTGTGAATGGAGGACCATCTATGAATGTCCAGATTCCCGGTCAGCCTCCTCCAAGAAGTCCCTCCCAAGCTGGTGGCAGCTTCCCCTTCATTTAAACTGTCCTCACATTCTGTCGTATGCCAGTCATGCTGCAGGTAACTGTCCTCAGCTCCTGTAACTCTCTAAGTGCTTTACTTCTTGCATTGCTATCTCTATCCTCGTTCTTTACCTCCTCTCTCCTCTTCCTTCAATATTGCAACCAGTCTTGGCAGGGGTTCTTCAGGGTCTAATCTGTGCTCGACTTAGAATTCTCAGAGCTTCTAGCACAGGGCCGGGCACTTAGTAGGGACTCAGTCAGTATCCATGGACACAAAGCAGGGAGAAAACACAGAAAGTGTACATCCTGGCTTTATGGAACTTACGGTCTCACGTGGAAACTAGACTGAAATTATTTTAATGCAAGGCAGGAAGAGGGAAGTGAACGATCAGCGTGTCCCCAAGTGTGGTGGAGCACAAAGGTGACATTTAGCACAACGGAGAGGAACCAGAAGAGGCTACTGATCGGGGTGAGTGAGATTCTAATAGGTGGATTTGGGACGAAGAGCATTACAGATTAAGGGAAGAGCAGCAATAGATACCCAAGTAGAAAAGTGTCAAACACATTTGCAAGAGGTGAACTGGGGGAGATGATTGATGAGGTGGGTGCGTGCCCAGCTGAAAGGGGAACGGGTGCTATAGCTGCAGACTGATCGCAGACAGTGATGGACTCCCGACTAGAGAGTTTGGATTTCATTCTGCTGGCAGTGAGCAGCCCTGAAGATACTTAGTTGAGCAATGAAAGAGCTTGGGGGCTAAAGGGGGCTGAAAGGCCACTTCCTGTAAAGCAGGCTGTGTCTCAATGAATAATCAGCAGCTGATTTACCTGATTTGTAAATCTGACTCTTCAGCTAGGAATGCCTTGAAAAATGGCGGCAGATGGTGATTAATTTTTAAAGGGACAACAAAGAGTTTCGCTCACTTTTTCTTAAAAACAAAAACAAAAAAACTGTGAATACCTCCATTTTCTTGAAGTATATGTAAGTTAACCAAAGAGTCCAGGGTAAGTTTCTGTTTGGATAATGTTTATTTTGGTACCTTGAAAGCTTGGCAGTTGTTGAGAAATTTCAATTACAACTCGCCTTGAAACCAAACCACCCTTGGGAATGGTGGGTTTGAGCCGATCTCACTATAACAAGTTGATATTATGAGGCAGTTATGTGCAGGTTCAGAGGGTTGATTCAATCTTAAAATGAGTGCAGAACAGGGGCCTAAAACACACACTTTGTTTAATTGGCTCTTTCAATAGACGAGACAAAGGGGGGAAAATCAGCAGTATAAATGGAGGCTATTTTTATTATTGTTTAAAAGGAGGCCTTCTCTATGTCAGCTGGGAAATCGAGCATCGGCTCCCATGGCTTTTCTTCAAGACCGCGGACACAAAAAAAGGCACAAATTGAGAGGCAGGGCTAGAAGGAAACTGAGGCTTCGTGCCACATGCCAGCCAACTGGGAGGAGGAAAGGAGTTATAAATACTGACCAGCTGTTCAATCAAAACTCCCATCTGCTCTAGCAATTAATCAGCGTGTATGCATATACGCATGTGCGTTTTTATACACATACACCTTGAAAGCTTGGCAGTTGTTGAGAAATTCAATTACAATATATATATAAATATATATATAAAACTTCTTGGCCTTTCTGAATTCAACAGTTTTAACCCATGGCAGAGAAACCTAGGTATTTATTGTTCGCCGATAATAATCCAATGCCTGCCCCCCGTTTCCCAGCCTCCCTGTCAGGTAGATGGAGGTCAGGTGATGAGTTCTGGCAAAGGCGCTGAGAGCAGAAATGGGCCCGTCACTAGTGAGCTGAAGCATTTAGGAGCCGGTGTCCTCCCTGGCGTCTCTTCCCTTGTTACAGTTGTCCTGGGTTCTGGGTGATTCAGCTGAGTGATGGTAGAGTGTCTGTCAACCTAGATCCCTGAGCAAGAAGTAAAGCTTAGTTATGTCAAGCCACCGAGGTATCACGGTTTAGTGGTACCACAGCATAGCCTAGCCTATTCTGACTAACCCACCCCCAGTATCCATCCTTTCTTTTATTGCATCAGATCCCCTAATTTTTTTAGCTGGACACGTGGCTACCCAAAACGAAGACTATATTTCTCGATCGCCCTACTGGCTGAGAGAAGCGATATCCTTAAAATCCAGCCAATGGAATGCAAGTGGACATAGTATCTCCTCCTTAAGAAGCAGCAGTAATATCCCCTTTTCTCTTCTTCTTTGGCCTGTTCTTTCTCCTGCTACCTGGAATGTAGATGCTGCCATCTTGGACAAGATGCTGCCATCAAGGCCCCAAGTGGAGCAGGAACAGTAGAGGAAGCCAGAGTCCCTGAGAGCGTGGAGCACTATACCAACTGTGGGCAGCCTGCCCACATTTTCATGTGAGTAAGAAATAAATTTATACCTTCTTCAAGCCACTGTTTTTTTCCAGAACCTTCCATATATTTTGACTATGTCACCAAATTATCTTTTTCACTGCTTCTGTAAATGTCTTGGAAATAAGGGGCAAAGAAGGCCAGAATCAGCGCCAGGACTGCCCAATAGACTGGATATTTTAGACAGATCACTCGGGTTGCCAGGAGATCCTGACAATTCTTCAAGCAAAAAGATCCTGGAAGAAGCAGACGACATGTGACAATATATGTATGGTTAGCAACAGTCTCTGATTTCCCTACCTAGGAGGTCGAGACCGAAACTGTTAATAATAACTTAGAGTCCATTTCTCTTCTTCTTCTTGACCCTGAAGTAAACTCCTGGCAAGAAAAAGCCACTTCCTCTCTCTGATTTGACTTTATTTTTATATTTTTAGGTTTCCCACTTGGGAGATGGACCTCCCCCCCCCCATTTTGAATGAAACTCATTGCTACTTAATACGCGAGTTTTCATCCATTCCTTACTTTTTCCCTTCATGGTGTGGTTCCTTCCACATACTGAAGTCTCAGTGGGTGTGAACTTGCCTTATTCTATTTCCCTCTCATAATCCATGGTTTGATACTGAGAGTCCTGTTCCTCTATCCAGCAAGTGTCCACTAAAAGGCAAGTTCCATGAAGGCAGGGATTTTTATCTGCGTATCTCTAGCTCCTAGAAAAGTAGGAATTCTATAAATATTTGCTGAATTTAATATCTAACAGTCTACTGTATCGACCTCATTACCACATCCCTATGGTCTCTGAGTTACATCAGCTTATGTGTATTCAATGCACAAAAATATCCTGTGTGACCAACTGCCAGAGTCTAGAAAAATAAATATTGAACTTAAATAAACTAATAGGCGTCTTTTTTTAGAGGAAACTTTGTATATGATATTTAAAGCCATGGATAAATTAAAATGTGAGTTTACTGTAAACCATAAAGCCTTGAGAGTACATTTCTAGGTGTACTGGCTCTCCCTAGAATCATGCTGCGATAAAAACCATCTCCCGAATTCAGTGGCATACAGCAAAAAGCATTGAATTCTCATTGCCCCACAGCTGCAAGTTGGCTGGTCTAAGGCAGTATCAGCTGGGCTTGGTTCCAAGCTACAGGTCAGGTCCAGATATGCTCTATGTGTCTCCAGATTTTCCATGTCCAGCGGTTACCCAGGGAATGTTCTTCCCATGACCAAAGGCATCAAGCACAGAAGGCAAGTCCAACTGCACAGGCACGCTGCTTGTACCCTGTCTGGTACCATCCCATTGGCCAAAACAATTCCCGTGATCAAGTGGTCGGGGAGTAACTCTGACCACCCTGAAGCCCTAGCAACGGGGTGAACGCATAAAACAGGGTGAACGCATAAAACAGGGAGTGAAGAATTGAGATCAATGATTCACTCTACCACACTGGATTTGATAAATATCAAACATGAAATATGGCTATTTCCAGATACAGGTACAACTCTGTTAAACACTATAAACTGTCACAAGAAAGGAAAATGGCGCATGAAGTCCCCAGAACTGAACTCAAGCGTCCCTAAAGCTGGGAAACATTCTTTTGTTTCTGAATGAACAATATACGTTGGGTAAAGGTGGTGAAGATGTGCTTCAGGTTCACACCCTCTCCCAAGCTTACCATGTTCCAGATCTCAGTCCTAACTCCACCCTTGTCCAAAGCTTTTAACTCTTCCACTTGAGAAACTCGCCCAGTAGAAGAGTTGTCCAGACCAATAATAGTAGTAAATGGCAGGAGAAGTTAAATTAAGAAATTTTATCTACTACCTTCATCATCATTGGGATGATGGTTCCATGTCCCATTAAAAACAAAGTACCTTGAATGCCAGCAAGAAGGATTGTAGAGTTATGCAGGTAGGAGATATCAGAGACTCACATGACTCCCACCTATAGTATGGGTCCTTTGACGTCTGACCCAACAAGTGTTCCCCAGCCTTGTTGACTGATGACTCCTGACTGTGGTCACCGTAGGGATCCTTAACCTGGGGTCTTCAGATTGAATGTGGACAGAATTTTGGGGATCCCTGAACTTGGGTGGGAAAAAAGTTAACTGATGTTTAACTAAGCTAATATTTAATTAATATAATAATAACATTTAGCTCTTTCTTCAATTATGAATATAGGTCACAAACCACAGTAGTATTAGCAATACCCATGCCTTTGTTACCAAATCACACATTTTTTTCTTTTTTTTTTAAGATTTTTTTTATTTCTTTATTTGACAGAGAGAGACAGCCAGCCAGAAAGGGAACATAAACAGGGGGAGTGAGAGAGGGAGAAGCAGGCTCCCAGCAGAGCAGGGAGCCTGATGCGGGGCTCGATCCCAGGACCCTGGGATCACGCCCTGAGCCAAAGGCAGACACTCAATGACTAAGCCACCCAGGCGCCCCCACACATTTTTTTCTTATCATATGATGCTTGTACATATCTTTTGTAGATATCTTTGAATAAAAATATTTATGTTTAGCACTACTTTAAAAATGCAAGAATTATTAAATCCACTGCTAGATACGGTTCTTTAATATGTCATACTGCATCACAGTTTTGTTTTTCTAATATTTTGATGACTGTACTTATAATCTAAGTATTTTGTTTCATGAATGTAAAAACATTATACTGAAATAGGCCCATTAGCTTCACCAGACTGCCACTGAACAAATAAGATTAAGAACTTCTCCCGAAGGTTTCCTTCCACAGCTGATGTCCTTAGACCCTCAGGAGATGCATCGTGGGTTCACCAGGTGCTTGTATGCAACAGCGGGTGCTGTGCCCCAAAATATCTTGAACATATGGGTTCAGTTCATTCCCTTTTCTCCATATTTCAAATCCTTCCCCTTTTGATCCTTGTGACTGTCCTCTGCAGAAACTCTCCCAACCTCACCCCAGTTTCTTCTTATAGTTTCCAGAAAAATCTGTAAAAATCTCCTTTATCATTCTTTCATCATATCTTTAGTCCCCAACTACAAGGCGAGGTCAAGGTGAGTTTAACTTAGCAATATCTCCGTATTTAATTCCTCCGGATCATGTTACATCTCTTAAGCTGTCAGCAGGGAAGTGAAGTTCACCCCGCTCCCTTGTCTAGCGATTCTTACTTTAGAAACTATTGTCTGATATTGATACAAAGTCTTCCTTCCATTAAGGTTGGTTCTGCCTTCTTCCCTAGATCCACTATGAGACTGTTTCCATGACTCCTCCATAAAGTCTTTACTCCTCTATACCAAGCAACCATTGACTCCTCAGCCATGGCAAAGACAAACTTGATCTCCACACCTCTCCTCACCCTTGTTCCTTCTATCAGGCATCTATCCGGCATGTGCCATGTGCCACCCAAGTCAAGACTTTGCTCTTTTCATGGTGGATATGTCATGTGTGTCTGGGCAGTCAAAGATGAGTGTCTTTCATAGATGCTTCATTGATCACCAGTAGGGATGATCCAGTCAACTAACCATTTATTGATTCACTTCACATTCAGAATCTTGTACAGAATGTCCTTATCTAGCCATACTTTTTATCACTACCTACTATGGTCTCAATGTTTGTGTATCCCCCTCCCCAAATTTTATATGTTAAATTCTTAACCCCAAGATGATGTCTATTAGAGATGGGGCCCTTGGAAGGTGATTAGGTTCTAAAAGTGGAGTCCAAATGAATAGGATTAGTGCCCTTATAAAAGAGGCCCCAGAAAGATCCCTCACTCCCTTCCATCATGTGAGGACACAATGGGAAGTCAGCAGTCACAACTCATAAGAGGGCCTTCACCAGAACCCTACCATGTTAGCACCCCGATCTTGGACTTCCAGCCTCCAGGACCATGAGAAACAAATTTCTGCTGTTAATAAGCTTCCCAGGCTAGGATAATTTGTTAGAGCAGTCTGGACACACTAAGATACTACCTGTAATGGACATTACGATGTAACACCAGATTCCCCACCAGAACTTATTGTCCCAGCTGCAGAGAGTGCTTCTGGCTGATTGCCCTGAGCTGTTTTCTCTCCCTGGAAACTACCCTTAGGTGGAGACAGCTACCTCACCCAAGAGGACAGTCACAGCCAATGACTGGTCACTGGGAGGCTATAGAGGCTCAGAACTCTCCTTGTGACATCAGACAACTGTGAAGGGCCATTCCAGTTTCAGAGCTCTGCATAGGTCAGCTGAGGTCTTTGTTGAGACTGCATTGCAGCTCGGCTTCGCCCAGTACCTGATCCTGCTTCCTCTCCTTTCACCGAGTTTGATCCCCGGAGCTACAATAGATCCATATGCTAACATCTCGTCTCAGAGTCTGCTTCTGGGGGACCCCAACCTGCAGCACTCCCCCCCATTCCAGGCCCCTAACCCCACCAGACCTTAAATATACCCCTTTGTTCTCCTATTTACTGCCATATCTCCAGTACCCTCTACGGGGCTTGGCACAGAGGAGGAATTTAATAAACATTTAATAAATTGAATTTAATCTGCAAATTTGACCAGGCTGCCAGCAGTACCCTCCTCCAAATCTCTAGTAAGAATCTTGGCAATCAATAGACTATTTGCCAGTGGATCAGATTAAACAACTTGCTGCCTAAAGAGCCATGTAGTGATGCTCCTGAGAGCAGGTAGGTGTCCTGGCAGGTGTCTCGGGCCACACAGCCAACCACCAGAAGGCCAGTGCCAAGAGCCTGCTTCCCTAGGGTCCCTGTCACCCCAGATCCCAGGATTCAGTGAGACCAGCTTAGAATAGGCAGGTGGGCACCCAGCCCAAAGCACTGCTTCTTGTCCTGCACAGAAGGCTTTCTCTCTGAGGCTGATTCTTAACCTCTGATCTTGTTTTGCCTTATCATTAAATCTTCTGGTTTTTTTTATAAAGACTTTATTTATTTATTTGACAGAGACAGCCAGCGAGAGAGGGAACACAAGCAGGGGGAGTGGGAGAGGAAGAAGCACACTCCTACTGGAGGAGCCTGATGTGGGGCTTGATCCCAGAACGCAGGGATCACGCCCTGAGCCGAAGGCAGACGCTTAACGACTGCGCCACCCAGGCGCCCCTAAATCTTCTGGTTTTTAACCACATTATTTTTGAGCCATATGAATTTGTTACTGTTGTAGGTTCCACATGATCAAATATTGGGTATTTCATATACTCAACGTGAGTATTATCTCAACTTAATTTTTAATTACAAACATTTATTTATTGCATCTAATTTGTCTTAAAATTTGCTTTTTTGTGTATTAACTTACACCTTTTTTTTTTACCATTTTACCACTCTGTTCTTTTATTCTTATATTTTAGTTCAATTTGCCGTTTTATTGATTAGCATATCCTTTTAAATTGGCTTCAGATTACAAGGCCATTTTCTGTCACCACCGCAATCAAAGAGATGAGTTCCTACACTACTTTCCTTAGGACCCTTGAGGACTTCTGGGAATATGACAATTGGTCTCTCCTTTAGGAAAAAATTATGTCTTCCTCCTCTTTACCCATGTCAAGTATTGCAATTAAGAAAAAAACAAAATATTTTTTAAAGGTTTTATTTATTTATGTGACAGAGAGACAGCCAGCGAGAGAGGGAACACAAGCAGGGGGAGTGGGAGAGGAAGAAGCAGGCTCCCAGCGGAGGAGCCCGATGTGGGACACGATCCCAGAACTCCAGGATCACGCCCTGAGCCGAAGGCAGCCACCTAACGACTGCGCCACCCAGGCATCCCTAGAAAAAAACAAAATATTAATCCATATGCTTGATGTTCTACTTTAGAGCACTGGGTTTCGACTTTGCTATACATTAGAACCACTTGAATTTTTTTTTAATTCCAGTGCAGCTGACATACAGTGTTATATTCTGCAGGTGTACAATATAGTGATTCAACGCTTCCATACAGTGCTCATCAAGTGAAGTGTCCTCTTAATCACCTCACCTATTTCACCGATCCCCCCCGCTTACCTCCCCTCTCGTAGCCATCTGTTTGTTTTCTATAGTTAAGAGTCTGCTCCTTGGTTTGTTTCTATTTTCCCCTTTGTTCATTTGTCTTGTTTCTTAAATTCCACATATGAGTGAAATCATATGGTATTTGTCTTTCTCTGATTGACTTATTTCGCTTAGTATTATACTCTCTAGATCCCTACATGCTGTTGCAAATGTCAAGTTAGTTTTTCATAGCTAAATAATATTCCGTTGGGCAGATACACCATGTCTTCTTTATCCATTATCTATCAATGGACACTTGGGCTTCCATAATTTGGCTATTGTAAATAATGTTGCAATAAACGTAAGGGTGCCTATATCCCTTGAATTAGTGTTTTTGTATTCTTTGGGTAAATACCCAGTAGTGCAATTACTGGATCATAAGGTGGTTCTAGTTCTAATTTTTTGAGGAGCCTCCATACTGTTTTTCACAGTGGCTGCACCAGTTTGCATTTTCACCAACAGTTCACGAGGGTTTTTTTTTCCTCCACGTCTTCATCAACGCTCTTTTCTTGTGTTTTTGATTTTAGCCATTCTGATGAGTGTAAGGTGATAACGCACTGTGGTTTTGATTTGCGTTTCCCTGATGATGAGTGATGTTGAGCATCTTTTCATGTGTCTGTTGGCCATCTGGATGTCTTCTTTGGCGAAATGTCTATTCATGGCTTCTGCCCATTTTTTAATTCGATTGTTTTTTGGGTGTTGAGTATACGTTCTTTATATATTTTTGGATACTAACCCTTTATCAGATATGTCATTTGCAAATACCTTCCCCATTTCATTGCCTTTTTGTTTTGTTGATTGTTTCCTTAGCTGGGCAGAAGCTTTTTATTTTGATGTAGTCCAGATAGTTTATTTTTGCTTTTGTTTCCCTTGCCTCAGGGGACTAATCTAGAAAAAAGTGGTTACGGCCGACCGATGTCAGAGAAGTTACTGCCTGTGCTCTCTTCTAGGATTATTATGGTTTCAGATCTCACAGGTAAGTCTTTAATTCATTTTGAGTTTATTTCTGTGTATAGTGCAAGAAAGTGGTCCAGTTTCATTCTTTTGCATGTGGCTGTCCAGGTTTCCCAACACCGTGTGTTGAAGATGGAATTCTTTTTTAATACCAATATTCAGCCATTCTCAATTACATGAGAATCTTGGGGTGGAGTCCAGGCATTCATATTTTTTAAGTTACCCCAGGTAATTCCAGTGCAGTCATGTTGAAAACCACTGGTCTATGACTGCTATTCAAAATGTGGTCCACGGACCTGCAGCACCAACATCACGTGGGAACTTATTAAAAATACAGAACCCTAGGCCCCACTGCAAACTTGTTGAACTGGAATATGCATTTAGCAAGATCCCCAGGGGATTTGGGTGCATATTGAAGTTTGAGAAGCGTTGGTTTAAAACACACGTTGATGGGGTTTCCATTTTCACCCTTCTGTTTTTGAAAAAAACAAAAGCATGAAGACTTGAGAATTCTGCATCTCAAAATTTACAAGGTTAGGGGCGCCTGGGTGGCACAGCGGTTAGGCGTCTGCCTTCGGCTCAGGGCGTGATCCTGGCGTTATGGGATCGAGCCCCACATCAGGCTCTTCTGCTATGAGCCTGCTTCTTCCTCTCCCACTCCCCCTGCTTGTGTTCCCTCTCTCGCTGGCTGTCTCTATCTCTGTCAAATAAATAAATAAAATCTTAAAAAAAAAATTTACAAGGTTAATCATTTACATTCTCTTCTTGATTCACCCTATCCCATAAGAGATAGTAATTTGGCTAATTGATGACAAAATGTCTCTTTCCCAGTTTGGCTAAATTGTTTCTAATTAAAGTGATGGAGATAGTTGAATTTCTCAGAAATCCTCTTGGGGAGAGCATCATGTTTCTTTGGAAGGTTTGCCTGCAGAAGCCTGCTGGGGTAGAACAGAGCAGCCATGGGCAGGACCATCAGCAGGTGCCAAAAGCTGAGTGGAGGAAGAAGAGCACTCTGTTAAAACAAGGGCAGAGAGAGAGAGCGTGAGAAAGAGAGAGAGAAGGGGGAGAGGGAGACACAGGCAGAGAGGAGAACTTTCAAGATCAGTGGAAGATGGTATGTGACCCCTCAAACCTCCCATAAGGGTCATAAACCTATGGATATGATAGCAATTTGGGGGGAAACAGTGAGAGGTCTTAGTGTGCCCAGATTGTAACATGGGAACAGAGTAGAATTTGATGTTTGGATGCAGAAACGAGGACCAAAAGGACCATCGGGGAAGGTGGCCCTCTAAGGTCCACAGAAATCACCCAGCGAATGCTTTGGGCCATCAGAGGCCATGGTGCTAGGGGTTAAGTTCAGTTTATTTGGCTCTATAGGGGTAGGAAGGCCTTAGCTGAGGCATGGGTTCAATGTCTTGCTTCCCCCCAGATTGCTGGAGACAGGATAAGTCCCCCCACTGACAGAGGCTGCCTGGAAACTGTTTTGGAAAAGCAAGCAATTCCTGGCTTCCCGCAGAAGCTCCTATTATATTTCCAACCACATTTCTACTTCCTAGAGGGCCCTGAGGACAGCGAGAGCTCTTCCCCATCTGACCCCAGGCTTCCTAAAATTAGATGCCATGTTTGCTCTTAAAGCCTTGGCTAAGGGCGGGCCAGGCTTCCAGCTATGGACAGGATGCTGTGCTGGGGAGGACTGCAGTCCTTCCTCCCGCTAGGAGGACCTGAGACTGTCTCCTCTCGTGGGGAGAAAGCTGGACTATCTCTGCAGCATTGTCCCTTCTCCAGCCTTTCTCACTCAACCAAACTGATCATTCCCTTGCTGCAGAATTTGGTAGGAGCAAGAAAGTTTGTGCCCTCCTCCCCTACTCAGTGGGACTCAGGACAAGCCCGGCCTTCATACCCAGCATGCTTCTCTTCAGACTGCGCCTGTACTGGCCAAAACACGTCAGCAGCAAGCACACCATCCTGGTGCCAAGGGGGTGTTTATAAAAACTGTCCAGATGCTTATTTCTCTCTTCCAGAAATTGCCTTCTGTCTGATCCAGTTTACAGATTCGTGCCAGAACACTGGGTCTTGAAAAACTGTAAAGAATATTTATCAACGTCCTTCCCAGAAGTTTTCTCCTTCAACCATCCACTCTTCAAACCCCCAACAAGTACATTATTCTAAATTATTGGGGGTGGGGATTTCAATACATAGATATTTCCTTTTTTTTTTTTCTTTGTTGTTCTTTTTTTTCTTTTTTTTTTCTGCATCTCTTAATTGTGGTAAAAATATACCTAACATGGAATTTACCATTTTTAAGTGTACGATTCAGTGGCGTTAACATGTTATTTCAATGTGGAGTCAAGTGGGATTGTTGGCCATCTTCCAAGAATTGCCGGCTTTGCTGCATCCCTCTAATTTCCAGCCTTATTTTTGCTTATAGGACAATGACCAGAATGGTGCTCTCTAATGGAAAGTCTGTCTTCTAATCTGGCTTAGGCTCCCTGCTATCGTGTTGGTGTGTCCAGCCAGACAAGGCTGACTAGCAGGCCCCCCAGGGAAATCTGCGCCTCTCATCTCAGAGCTCATTTGTCTTTGATGTGTTCTCTCTCCCTCTCCCTCGCTCCACCCCACCTTCTTTTGGGTTCTGCCTTCACCCGTGACTCATAGTAAGTGAGGACTTAGCGTGGGCTCCTGTGATTTCTGGTTCCGTCTTGATAGGCCTCTGAAGGATATAGCATTGCTTACGTAGGGAAGGAAGGTAAGGTATCCCTCATGGGATGTGGCAGAATACAGAGACAGCGAACTACAAATTAAGTGCTCAGGACACACTGACTGAAATAGGACATAGAGCTCTGAGACATAAATCTGAAGAGGGAAATTAGAGTTAAGACGAAGGTTCCAGAATAAGACAAGTAAGTTTCGTCCTGAGGAAAATAGGGAGCCATGACGGGTGGATGAACATCTGAATCACCCTGGGTAGGGAGAGCTTGTTCATAAAGAAGACTGGATATGGTCTGAGGTGCAGACCTCCTGGGTCAAGGCTCTGCCATGAAGGCAGGAGAGGAGGGACCGAGGGAGCTGGTGGGTGAAACCCAGGAAGGACTAACCCAGAGAAGGTGATTGGTGACTGGGAGTCGGGGAGGAGAAAGGTCTCTAAGGGGAGCAAGACTGAGAGAATGGAGGAGCAAGTCACAGAAGGGGACAGCATACTGAAGAACTAGCTCGAGCCATGGAGTGGATATCTGTCAGTCCTTGCTCATCTCGCTTCCACAGTCACCTCTCCCTCCACACTGAAGGGTGTGCCTCGGGAACACCTGCCACTCACTGACTGTGGGCTTTTCTGACTGTGGAGCCCACTCGGCCCACACGTAGGAACAGTCCGAAGTGCTTGAAAGTTAAGTACCCCAGCAGCAACCCTCTATCCCTAATGGACAGGAATGGCAAACAAATACCCCAGCTCCCTCATCACTCAGGTGGGAAGACTCCAAAGTGCACTGTCTCCCAGAATTCTCCAGCAGGACTGAGCCCCAGTTGTCCACTTGGGAGCTGACTCAGGGGCACATTCCTCGCTGGCTGTCTTCCTTTTCCTATAAGAGTTTCTTTCACCTCCCAAATAAATTAGTCATACCCTAATCCTTGACTCTGGCCTCTTGCCAGGGGAACCCAACCCAAGGGAAGCTTCCCTCGCAGTGTGTCACCAAAGCCCCTAGATGTCCACTCAAGGTGTGCGACACGGAGCCCTGGGCCTCCTCTCCCCTCCACCAGCCCTTTACTGTGGGCTTCCTGGTCTGGTTAACCCAGCGAGGGGAGGAAACGGGCATGGGGGCTCCACAGGGGTAGGGTACGTTGACACGTGCCCCACCTCCACAACCATGGCCATGGAGGGATTCGAAGCTGGGAAAGGGCCCTGGGGCCCTGGAGCCCCCTTCACCATGCTCCAGGGAAGACAATATGGATATGGACATCGAGGGGCTCCCCCTGGGGGCAGCCGGCAGACTTCTCTTACTAACTTGTCATGACGCCGAGATTGCTTTGTTTCTCTTCATCAGACTGGAGTCTTGGGACTCTGTGGGTCACCTGTCCACCACCTCAGCAGTGCTCCCCACTCCCAACCCTAAGGCAGAGAAGAAAGAACTTATTACTTTGACCAGAGAGGAAAAGGGGAGCGATACTGGGACCTCCCATGACGGCACTGGGGCCGCCCTCTCTCCAGCTGGCCCTCGGTAATGAATGGCCAGATTTTGCCCCTTAATTTGCCTTGGTGCTGAGGAAGGAACTGACGGGCTCCCAGGCTGCTGTCCATATCAGCCATTACTGGGAACTGGTGCTGACCCCAGTGGCTTACTGGAAATGAGTGTGGAGAGGAGAGGTCAGCTGGATGCAAATAAGAGGTTCCAGACCGGTGAGTGGGACGCGGCCGCTAAGCCCAATCTCAGTCCCTCCTGGGCTGAGCTGGGCGCTGCCACTGGGGGCTGAGCAGCCATCTGAGCAGTCATGGGGGCTGCAGACCCTTGGAAGAGATTCAGCCTTTCTCTCAACCTGGCCCCTGACACTGTGCTGCCCATCCCTCAGCTCCCGACCGGGATGATGTCAGGGAGGCCCCTTGCCTGCCATCACTGTGACACCCTGGCTGGCGTGTTGCCCCTCAGTCCCCTCCCCGCCACTCTCCAGGGGCCACAGGCATGTTCCTGGATCTCTTCCAAGCCCTACAGGGCTCGTGGGAGGCTGGAGCAGGGCTGGGCGGGGAAATCTCAGGGCCTTTCAGCACAGCTGAGCCTCACCATTACTTCTTTATCATCACCTCTCCCTGGTGGTGCGGGCCGCTCTCCGAGTAGGGTTCTGCCTCCTCTCCCAGGGGGCAGCAGTGAGCTCCCATCTGCTCTGGAGTTTCCAAACCTGTCCCATCAGGTGGAGACCCCCAGGATTTTGACCAAGAGGGAAACCAGGGAGCAGGTCTGAACTCTTCAGTTCCCCTTCCCCTGCCCATAGCTCCTTTCCTGGAGCCCAGAAAGGGTTCTGCCCCTGACTTCCCCACCATGTGACATCACCCACACGTCCCACACTGTGACTTTGAGTGGGACACCACTGAGCCTTCCCAGTACTGAAAGAGAAACTGGGAAATTGAGAAAGCCCTTTCATGCCCCAGCAAAACCCAGCTCTGGCAAAAGCACAAATCCTTGCCTTCCATAATTCTTGCCCTGGAGGGGCTTCCTCGACAGCCCCTACTGAATACCAAAAGCTGAACACTGACTCCTTTGTCTTCCTCTGGGTTCTGCCTTCACCCGTGAATCACAATGAGTAGAGGCTTGGGAACCACAAGAACTGTCAGCAGCAAGGACTGCATCCTTGCACGTAAAGGATTAACATCGGTTCCAGGCCTGCTTAGAAGTAACCTCGACCTCCCTCTTTCTCACTGCCTTGTTTCCTGGAACTATGGAAAAAATATTAAACATTACGTGTTGGCTTGCAGGCCTTGCGCCTACCCGACTCACATGATATGAAAAGCTGGTGAGGAGCAAAAGCCATGGGTTCGTGTCAAGGTGACCCACAAGCACCTTGGCTCCCAGCCATACACACCCCATGTGATCAAGGAGACCAAAGAAGCTATGAACTTAGGGAGCTGCTGGCCATCCTGAGACAGAGATCTTGGGTAACCTGTGTCTCCATTCCTCTATCATTCTACGAAGACAAGTGTAATGGTCAATGTTCTCCAGAGAAACAGAACCAATGGGGTGTGTGTATACGTAATAAAGAGAGATTTATTTGAAGGAATTGGCTCATGTGATTGTGGAGGAATGATGAGTCCAAAATCTGATGGGGGAGGCTGACAGGCCGGAGACTCGGGGAAGAGTTACAGTTCAGCTCCAAAGGCAGTCTGCTGGCAGAACTCCTCCTTGCCCAGCGGAGGCCAGCCTTTGTCCTATTAAGGCCTTCAAGTGATTGGATGAGGCCCACCCACATGGAGGGCAATGTGCTTTCCTCAGATTCCACTGATTTAAATGTTAATCTCATCCAAGAAAAACACCTTCACAGAAACATTCAGAACGTGTGACCAAATATCCGAGCTCCGTGGCCCAGCCAAGTTGACACAAAAATTTGACCATCGTGCTAAGTAACCACATGAATTTGACCGGCAACTTCAATTGTGACCGCAGTCGTAACCCATAATACTGTCTAAATGCAATCTCTGCTGGTTCTCTAAGTGCCGTTCTGCTCCAAGGGTCTGTGGGAGGCACATTGGCCCAGGAAGGGACTACTTCCTCCCCACCTGCCCACGGGCATCTACAGCCCTGCCTGCAGCTGTGCAGGGAGACTTTCCCCTACTCTTTCCCTGGCTCTCGTTTCCCTTGCAGACCACACAAGCAGCCGAGCTTGGGGATGGGCGCCCAGCATCTTGCTGACTATCCAAGAGTCGCCCCTGGCTGGCCTGCCCTAAAAGAAGGTCCACCACTCCCTGCGAAGACAACAAATACTCAACTGTGGTCTTAAAAATGAACACCCCCTCTCACGATGCATGGCACTTTACAGTTTGCAAAGGGCTTTCGCATCCAGTATCAATTTGAGCCTTCCCAAGGAAGGTGAGAAAAGTCTCAGTTCTGGTCTCTACTGCTGCCTGAGGCAGCCAAAGATGGAGTGTTCCAGAATGCCCCCACCCTAACGCACTGAGCTTGGTCACGCGGGCATGGCCAGGGGCGAGATGAGGGTGAGGCTCAGAGATGGTGGCTTTGGAGGCCCCTGCAGCTCCCAGCCCCCCACCCCAAAGATAGCCCCGGCTGCCAGCCCCGTCCTGAGGACAGAGAAGCCACACACGCCCAGGCACTCATTCAGCCGTTGTGTCCTGAAAGGTCAGGGTGTCTGGTCTGGCTCACAACCTTCAGAAATGAACTTAGCTCATGTCGTCAAAGCCGGCACGTGGCCCCTGGAAGTTACAGCAGCTCTTCGGCCCTTTAGCCGGCAAGACTTGGCAAGGCCCGTAGGCCCCAGGAAACCCTGTGGTCCCTGCCCTTGGAGAGCATCCGCTCTGTGGGGCAAGTGGACACACACCAAATACTCAGATCCTAGGACGCTGTGGGGACTGTTCTGGTTCAAAACCAGAGTCAAGGCAATGGAAGAACTTCCACGGGCAAGACTGTGCATGTGGCCCCAGAGCCGAAGGGATGTGGGAGAGACTGTCCTGCCCTCCAGGGGTATCGGACTACTGCTGGGTCAGCCCCCGAGACAGCACACAGAACAGCGATCAGGGGCACCAAAGGGTCCCAACGAGGTGCTACATGAGAGAGGGAACCGCGCCCAGAAGGGCTGGCCAGCCGTGTCCACGGGCTCACTGCCACACGGGGTGGGTGCCCAGGGCACAGAGAGCGGCTCACTAAGAGCCCAGGTGCTCAGCCCCCACCTCTCTGCTTCCCATCAGCCACAACCTGGCAAGAGACACCATAAGCCCAGAGGCGGGTCTGCCCCCCGACATTTGTGGGGTGGTGAGACAAGAGGCCAAGGGGAAGCCCCCGACTTGCAGCCCACGTCCTTCTCACGCCAGCCCTGCACCACACAGGGCCTTGCCTGCTGGTATGTGGACACCTGAGCCTTTAAGCCCAAGCTCTGCCCATAACCCCGCCTCCCCAGGGGAGCCTGCCAACCGCCCGGCTAACCGTGGGAGGACAGACCCCGAGAAGATGCCTACACAGGGCACAGAAGCAGGAGGAGGCCATGTAAACAGGGAATTCCAAAGTCCTGCTGATCCCGAGTGTGGCCCCAAAGTAAGGGAGGGGACAGGGTGTCACGAGTTCCTGGTGGGCAGGTGTCCTTGGCACAGCAGGGAAGGAACGAGGAGGTCCTCTAAAGCAAGGCCGTCCAAAATACAGTCCTCAAGCAGTGCCAGCCCAGGAGCTGCTTGTCGCGGGCCCGTGACGCGGTTAGCGCCAACACCAAGTAAGTATTTAGGAACTTCGTAGGCGTCTGACCACCTAACTTTGTCTTTCGAATCTAATCAAACAAAAATCGATGCTTTGTTTCACGCATTTTTTTTTTTTTTTACATTTCGTCTCTCCAGTAATTCATTTTTTATTGTATTTGACAAAAGCATCGGTCCACAGCAGACTGGGAAATGTAAAATCTGGTCCTTCAGCACAGATAGCTTGAAAAGTTCTGCTCTGCGGCCCTGAACACGGTCGGAGGCCCTGGCTGCCCAGGTCTAAGGACAGCACTTCCCAGAAGCATGACTGGGGTACAGGCAGCCCAGTCTCCCCGCTGAATAGTCAGAGGTTTGCCCCAATCGGCCAGTCCTTCCGAGTGAGGGCAGCAGGTGCTCCAGATAGCATCTATGCTTTACATGGGAGCCCCAGGACGTGAGTCTCTGCGGAGCCACTTGCCAGCTGGGCCACCCCAGCCAAGGCATCTGCCCTCGAGGAGCCTCATCTGCATAATGGTACGCGTCTTAAACAGGGCAAAGCATAGGGCACGTTCGGCCCACCCAGCACCATGAGACCTTGAGAAGCCGTGACCTCAGAACCAGTTTCTCCCGCTGTGCTCACACCCAGGATGGCAGGAAAGACGCTGGATGGGGGAGCAGACATCGATAGGCCAGACCCCGACCCCTATGCCCTCTACCCAGGAACCCGATCTCCGGTAGCCCTCAGCCCCACCAGCCTCCTGGATCCCTACAGTCACAGGGCCTGCTGGCAACTCTGCAGGGAACACTCCCACCCGGGGTTGGGGGGGCTGGGTCATTGCTCCCGTGAGCCCCCAGAGAGGCAGGAGGCTTAGCAGGACCCTAGGATGCCACGAGGAATGTGGACATTCAATGTTTCCCATATGGTGAGCCCCGGAGCAACAAATACCAGAAATACGGCTCAGCCCCCGTAAGACCCCATACCCACAGTTGGAGTGAGGGGGCAGGGCTGAACTGGTGAGAGCAGAAAACTTGGAGGTCGAGGATCTGGGGTCCAGTTCTGGCCACCTGGCTCACAAGCCGTGTGGCTTTGAGCTAATACTATGGAGGATTCATCTTGGGTCAGGTTTCCCAGAAGCAGAGCCTGAGACAGGGATACGGGCGGACGCAGATTAGTGGGTGGAGGGAGGGGTTCTCAGGTGAGAGGAAATAAGGGACGCAGGGGAGGGGAGGGGAGGAAGCTGAGCTGGGCTGTGCTCTCAGCTGGAGTTTAGCTTCAGCCTGACCCCACGTGGAGCTCTGGAGCCTGAATGGTACCACGGAGTCACCCCCCACCCCGCCCCGACAGGCAAGGAGGCCGAGCTATTACACACCCAAATCAGTAAGTCATTGACTAAAGAATGCCCACAGGTGTGGTCATACTCTCCCCGGCTTCTTCCATAAGGCAGCTCCCGTCAGCCAAGATTAGTCTCCCAGAGAAGATCCCGGGGTGAGCTCTCAGCAGCCAATGCCCACAGCTGCTGGGGGTGGGTCCTGTGGCCTGGGCCCCCCTAATACCCACTGCGGAGTTGTTGTAGGAATTAGTGAGATGCTTGATAGGAGCACAGCAGTGCCTACACACATGTGGCACTCAATAAATGTCAGTCCCATGGTGTCACGAGATCAGAATCCTGCTATTGGCTGTGCGATGTTCAATATTGCTAATTCCTATATCTTTGCCAAGTCCTTTTCCCACCCCATCCCCCTTGGCCTGAAACACCCTATAAGAGGGGCGGGGCCTCATGGTTGTGCTCTGAAGTCCCTTTCAACTCTCAAGTTCAGAATTCAAGGTTCTACGCACTTCTGGATTGAAGACCCTATTTTAGGACCTCTTACTCTCCCAGATTTTAGCATACCAAGAAATACAGTGAAAACGTTCTAATGATACGGGAGGTCTCACAGAATGCCACCCACCCCGACCCACTCGCCCCAAATTACCTACATCCTCACTGGCCACCCATGTTGTCTAATTTCCCAACATTCCAAAGAGTTTCACTCTTTTCGTAAGGCCTGCCCCCTCCATGTTTATTTATATTTCAAATGCCCTTGAGAGGGGTAGTATATTTAGTATGTGATGGCTCAGTGATTTAAAAAATAAGTTAAAAGTTATGATCAACAGGCTTCTCCACAACTGGAGGGTCCTGGGAACTCATTGAGAGGGAATCAAAGAGGGATGGAAGGACCGTTGACAGTGGGGTCCAAAACAGTGTCTACGGCAGAATATAAATTGTGGAGCTTTCTCAGCCCGATTCCCACCACTTACACCCAGACCACAGCTGTGCTGCTCTGCTGGACCCCAGGCAGTACCCTGGCCTCTGCTTCTTCCCTTCCATCCTTTCCCGCACACCAAAACTTACCTCTCCCGTGTCCCATCTCCCAGCCACGCAAGGGTCTTTGCTCTGTCAGGGACTGAAGGTGAGTGGGCAGGTAGGTTAAAGCAAGACATTGCATGATCAGCAGCAGAGCGCAGTAACAGGACCCGGGGCACTGAACTGGGGGGTCACACTCGGACTTTATTCCCGCCCCCGCACATGGCCCCAGGGGGCCACAGCACTGTTTGTAACCAGGGTCGGTTGGAAAAACCCTTACAGAGTGTGCTCGTCCCATTGAGAGGTGAGGTCTTCCTCCACTCCTGGCATCTGACTTGGGCCATGTGACTTGCTCTGACTCATGAGACAAAGGTGATGGGAGCAGTGACTTGAAAAGGGCTATGAGGCAGGGTTGCTCCTTCTGCTGCTCTCAGGAAAACTACAGCCACCACCCTGTGAGCAAGCCTGGGTCAGCCTCCTAGAGGAAGAGGGACGATAGGGTTCAGTTACCCCATGGTCACGCCTGCCAACGGCCAGCTGATCACCAGTCACGTGAGCGAGGCCACCAAACCTCAGCTGACTGCAGACTCACAGGTAAGTTAAGCCAGATCAACGGAGCTGCCCAGCCGAGGCCAGGCAGAACTAGCAGCTCCTAGAGATCATGAACTAGGTGCATGCGGTTGTTTTAATCCACTCAGTTTTGGGGTGGTTTGTTACGCGGCAGCAGCTAACTGACAAAAGAGCGAACTTGCATGGTCAGTCAGAGAGACAGAGAAGCACGGGGCTGAGTCTTGGACTGGGCTTCCATTTCTCTCTGGGTTGTACCACATTCCTGAATGAGTCATATCACACACACACACACACACACACACACACACACACACACACACTGAGCCTCCGTTTCCTCATTCTTAAATGGAGACAGGGTAACTGCCCCTCTTAGAGTTGTGATGCCTGTTCTTACGTGGCCCCAGAGCATCGCCCATCCTCAACCTTCCAGGTTGCCTGTACTTGTCACAGAAACCTCTCCCTCCCTCACCCCCACTGAACTCCAGGGGACTCCAAGAGAATGTGTGACTTCCACCACAGCCCAAGCATCCACCCTTCGTGGCCGATCTAAGAAGGGTCAGAGGAGCTTGGTATCTGGTGGGTGTGAGTGTGGGAACGGTTTCTAGAAAAATTTATGAAAAGCAAAACACAAGCTTCTCCCCTGGGAAAGTAACAAGGAAACACTCAACTCCAGTTGAAAGAGAAATTTTTGAAAAAGGAAAGTTTATTTAGAGAATAACCAAGCCCCTAAATCAACAAACTGTGGCCTTATCTCTGAGTATGTGGGTCATTCTGATTCTCTCTGCTCCGCTGACCACTCTTGGCCAGGCTGGACCTTGGGGCAGAGCCCTTGGGCCCAAGGTGCCTGAGGAGGCAGGGCCCTGGGGACTGAGACTTGGGTCCTGCCATGCGCTGAGAGCCAGGGGTGGGGAGGACAAGGTGCCAGCAAGGGGGATGCTGCAGGCTGCTCGGCTGGCTTTTATTTTTAAATCTCCTTATCATTTCTCTGGAGATTTTTTTTTTTTTACTGCCTGGGGCTGCGTGCTGAAGGAGGTCCAGGCTGTGTGCCACGATCATCCTTCTGTGTCCCCTGGGGCCCCCACCCCACATATCATTGCGCTGTGAAGACAGAGAGATCCTAGGCACTGGGCTCATTTTCAGATTTTTAGGACTGGCCAACTGCAGGCGGGACTCTTTTAAGCAAACCTTATGTTTGACCGGTGGATAGACTAAAAACAGTAGATTCGAGGTAATTTTTCCATTTTCCGAAGAATTTGTAGTTTCACAAAAGGACCAGATATTTATTCTCTTTCATGGGATATAAACAAGATCATCTTATCTGACACTACAGACTTACCAAAACCAATCTACCTTCTGGAACCTACCTTGGGGTGGAAAGCCAGGATCTCAGTGGGCAGCGGCACGGAAGGACGGCACCTGGGGTCCACTTGTGGTCCACCTCCAGGAACAAGTGTAGTGGGCTCTGGCAAGGCCCTTCTGTCTCTAAATCTCTTGCCAATCTGCTCCCCAAACTACCCTCTCTGGGGCCTGTAGCCTTCCCTGAGACTTGCCAGCTTACTGACAGGGAAGAATTGCTCTCTTATTTGGATCCCCTCAGATGCAAACCCTAAGACGAGGATTCCAGAACAAGGTGGGTTCCCATCCCACCTGTTGAAGAGAGAGATTCATTCCAGAGCGCAAGGCAGAGAAGGGTGAGGCAGTGCAGGTAGAAATGTCACTTTGGTACAGGAGGAATATCGCTAGACGAGGAGACGGGAGTCCTGGTTCCAGGCCTGGCTGTACCATTGGCTTGGGTGATTCTCTTTCCACACCTCGGTGTCCTCTTCAGTGAAATGAACTTATTAGATGAGAACCATCTGATCTTTCAATATTCTGCAAACATACTATATTAACCAGGGGGCAGTTGCGAAAATGGAAACTACTTGAACTGAATTCAGCAAAAATGGATTTAATGCAAGAAACTAGGTACTTAGAGAACTTTGGGGAGGGTTGAAAGAAACGTGACACTCAAGACAACATGGCTGAACTAGCTGAGGGGAGGAGCTGTTTCCCATGCCACGCGCACAGGAACACAAGACCTCACTGATAATCAGCGGTCACAAGTCCCCCATGGAATGCTCGTTCTAGAGTAAGGGCATGCTCTCTAGACTGACACCAACAAAACATGGATGCTCTGAGCCCTGCCTCTCAACACCCATGAAATTACTGACTAGCCACAGGAATGTACTGCAGAAAACCCCAGCATCTCAATGGCCAGCAGGACCAATGGAAGCAGCAGGAAGTTGGTCTCTGTTTCAGTCTCGTTCAGAACCTTAGCTTCATGGGAGTCTGGCAAACGTGGACTTTGGTTTCCCAGCCCCTCTGTATAAAAAGGGCACTAGAAGGAAGTCGACATGGACGGTGAGTCCAGTGCACTCTGTCCCTCCCAGGTGCTTTGTGCCAGGCCCTGTGCAACACACCTGAGATTCAAAGAGGTAATGGACACAGTCCTGCCCCCAAAAACCTTATAGTCCAACTCTGTAGCCTAGAAGTGCAATGCAGTGGTGCTGTTCCCAGTTAAAAATCAGTACTGAATGATGTGGGGGAAGATAGGCAGGAAAGGGTCCAAGGCAGGGGATTGGGCAGTTGCTTCCAGGATGACAAGGAAAAGTTCAGAGAAGAAAAGTGGCTTGTATCACTCTCTTAGAAGGTCAATTAGGGAGAGGGGTGGTCTAAGGAGAGGGAGCAGCAGAAGCAAGGGCACAGATGGATGAGTAGTCATTTGAGAAACAGAGCTGTGTGATACGCAGGGCCAAGGCAGGAGGTGCACAGGGTGGGGCGACTGGCTGCAGAGGTGGGGAAAGGTAGACCAAGCAAGGAATGGCAAGCTATGCAGAAGACCTTAGAGGATGTGGGACACCAGGAAAGGTTTTAAGCAGAAAAGATATAGAGGCACAACAAGACTGGTATCAGGATCCCCGTAAAGAGAAACTAGAATTCCAGAAATCCAAAAGACTGGATCAGGAGATTCCAGAGAAAGACTAAGCAAAGAGGAGCAGGAAGGAGGAGTGGGCAGAACCACAGGGAACTGGGGCCATGCAGGACACTTCTGGTCCAAGGGGGGGTTTCTGCAAGCACAACTGTGCTTAGCGTCTCATGTAGCTGGGTCAGGGTGAGAGGACACAGGTCAAAGTCCGTGCCCAGTGCCATTTCACTAAGCAAGAATACCCTCAGTGACTTGACCCTCCATGGAACCCCTGCCTCACTCAAAATGGATGGAAAGTTCTAGAGGTGAGGAGTGAATTGGGGAAAAGAGGAGGGAAGGGGGACAAAGAGAAGGGAAGAAAAGCAAAGACCTGCGACCTAGATGTATTCCCAAACCACGCTGACTTGTATTGGGACATAGTCCCAGCTCAGAGCCCAGCCCACATGCCTTCTCCCAGAGCTGACCTTGGCCCCTCAAATCCTGCGTAGTTTTCTGCAAACCCCCGTGACTTGCACAGAGAACTTTTCAGTGACTTTTGCCCCCCAGTCTTTGGGAAGCTTATTTCCATCCATGAAGAAAGAGAACTGTGCCTCCCCTCTCCCCCATCCCACTGCCCGGGAGCCTTTGTCCTTTCTTCACCAAACACTTCTCCAAGCACACAAGGAGAATGAGTGTGCTCCCTGGGAGCACATCTGAGATGGAGATCGGGCACACATAATCTAGTGGAGGAGGGATCTCAGGAGAATGGGAACAAGAGAAGCAAACGCAGCTGAGGACAGAGCCGAGCAAGGATGTGACCTCAGCTGGTGTCAAGCGGGGAGCTCTGGGCATGAATGGCACCACTGAGCAGACATATCTTGAGAAAAGAGGGCCAGTCTTTAGTACCATGTCAGTTGTTGGCTGAAAGTTGCCCTTCCCCAGCAGGGGACATATAATCTCCAAGAGGAGGTAGTTTCCACTCAGCAGAGGGTAGTTCTTGGGAGAAGGAGCCCCTTGTGAGCCTTTAGCAGCCAACACAACAGCTCCACAGTGATGGAGAAAACAGGCCCCTTCCTGGTAAAAGGAATCTGGGCAGGACACCAACAGCATTCAGTACAGGTGAGATGCTCATTTTGTCAAGCTCACTGCAATGAATTCTTTTCTCCCCACCATACCTCTGTCTTCCAGGAGACTCCCTGTAAAAGCCAAAAGAGCTCTGAACCTTGAGGTGAACAAGTGAAGAGCACAAGTGGTCCCACGGACCTCTTTCACATGGCTGTGGGTATGCCATGAATCCAAGCAGATCTTCTGGAACACAACTTCTCCCATCCTCCACTCTCTGGCTGAGCCCAAGTCTCAGGAATCTATACCCCCCCAACTCAGCAGCTGATCCACAGAAGAGTTCACTGGAGTCGCTCTGTGGTCCCATGGGTATTCCACTTGGCTGCCCCAAGAGCTGGGAGAGATGTTCCACCCAAGTTGAGAGAGTTCTCTCAGATAGTTTTACATGAACAGGGTTCTTCTGGCTAAGCTGCAAAGTAACCATGTGAGCTACTTCCCCAATTCAGCATATGATAGAGAGTACCGCCTTTCACACTGTCTTAATCATTCAGGTCCTATTAGAAGAAGTCCAACATTTTTCTGTCTCAAGCCAGCCCCTCCTTGCAAATTTTCCAAGGAACGTGGAACCTGAATCATTTTGAAGAGGGTTCATTCTTGCTTCCAAATGCCAGGGAGAACTAGAGTCCCACCAATTTCTGGGACTTAACTTCTCATTTTTTGTCAGTGTCCAAGATGGGGCCTTTGCATCCTTGTCCATGGCTGATGGACTTCCCCGGCCCAGATGCAGCAAAGGCCTCATGTTGGGATCCAGGGCTGAGTCATCTTCGTTCCCAGCCCATGCTCACTCACCAGATCCCAGGGCTGATCACTGTGAGAGAGGGCTCCCAGCTCCACATACATTGGGTGGAACAAGTTTTCCTTCACCAACCCCTTGGCCTTCATACTGAGTCCCATTATCCTCAGCTTAGTAAATTTCAATTCTGGAACCTCACTGCTCTTCCCAGCCCCTGGGCTTGGTCCACCCCAACAGATTTCCATAACTTTGAATCTCCAGGAACAGACAATGAAATCCGTGTCCTTTTTCTCATGAAAGATCCTGAGACCTTTATGCGAAGAAGGTCTTCTATAGCCTAGAGCTCTGCATACCAAGGGGAAGCTTTCCCTCAGTTCCGCAAAAGGAAAGACTTAGGACAGGTAGTCTGTAGTCCTCTTCTATGTTGTTCATCAAATGTTCTGGTTCTTTCTGGCTCAAAATAGAATTGCACTTCTCTGCCCTCTTGTGGTCCAGGTGGGACATGTGATCAGTTCTGGCCAATAAGGTGTAAATATAAGCGACACATATCACCAGGGCTGGCTACATAATTTATTGGGCCTTGGGCAAAATAAAAATGTGGGGCTCTGGTTTTAAAATTATTAAGGATTTCAACATGGCAACAGCAGAGCATTAAAACAAGCATGGAGGGGCGCCTGGGTGGCTCAGTCCCTTAAGCATCTGACTCTTGATTCTGGCTCCGGTCTCAGGGTCATGAGACTGAGCCCACATCAGGCTCCACACTCAGCATGGAGTCTGCTTGAGATTCTTTCCATCTCCCTCTGCCCTGCCCACTACCTCTCCTGTGCTTGCTTGCTCTCTCGTTCTCCTCCTCCCTCTCAATAAATAAATAAATAAATAAGTGATTAAATAATTAATAAAAATAAAACAGGCATGGAGCCCTACGCACAGTTTACACGCTCACAAATCTGGCTTCACAGACCAGTTGTGAGGTGGAGCATTTAATTACCTATGTGAAACACTCCAGAGATCTTTCTTTTCCTCCAAAAGACCAGCAACATTTAAGACTGTGGCTGCTCCAACAACCTGGATCCCTGGCAGCTACGAGGAGCAGAGCTTCCCCCCTCCCCAAATCATGATGGACGTGTAGCACAGCTCTCAACAAGCCTTTGTTGTGGGGGTTGCTTGTTACTGCAACGTACGTACCCCATCCTGATTGAGGCACACCCTAACCCAAGACCATTGGTTTCTTCTTGCCGTGTATTTACCCCAATAACACAGCCACTCATTTACCCTTTCTAAGACCAAAAAGATAACTGTGTGTCCCATCCTGTCAATCTAGTGAACGGCTAGCTCCTTCACAGGCTACAAATCCGTACCTGGTTATGAGCCACTTGCATCAGCTCAGCAGGGTGGCTGACCTGGGGTAAGCCCTCGATAAGTGGAATTCTAGACACTCTAAATATTTAGAGCTTTCCACCAAAAATCCTTGGACTCTTGTTGTACCCCACATTATAAAGGCCAACACAAAGGGTCCCAAATAAAAAGTGTGAACTCACATAACTGGAAGTAGAGAGATAGAGTAAGCTCTGGCTCCTTTTTGTAAAGATTCTCTCAGCTCTGCCCTCCTCTGTGGGGGCTTTACTCTCAGGCTAGCTTCTCAAGGTGGCAAGATAGTGCCCGCAAGCAACAGGGGCAGTGCACTTCTTTGTTCAAAGTAGTGGAAAACACAAAGAACCTTTCATATAACCTTAAAAGTCCTTCTCTTCAGCCTCATTTGACCGAGCTAGGTCATGTGTCCATTCCTGGACTAAGAACAATTGCTAGGGGAATGCCAAGGGCTGACTGTTTTCATTCATCAACATTTATTGAGCATCGGTTGAGTGTAGGCATTACTCTAAGTTCTGTGATTACAGGAGCTTAAATCTGGCTTCCGGAAATATACACTGACAGAGGTAGGATGGACTTTCCGTAAGTGGCTTAGACTAGTCAGAAGCATCCCACCCCCTTCCCATCTCCAGCTGGGGCTGAGATGGGCTTTCTTGATGGACTTGGACTGGGGGAACGGGAGTAGGGGGCAGGCCACCGGCACAATGTTGGGGTTCTGCCAGGGAATGGAAGAGGGAGCGGATATTGGGTAGACAACCAACTGTGATTACTCCTTTTTTCTGAAAAGATGTATTTTGCGAAGCCTGTTAAGACCTAACTTTGCAGTAAGACAGCCTTCTGCACAAGCTGCGAACGGGAAAGTCAACAGTGTGAACTCTTTTGCAACATTTTCACAATACGTAGGAAAAGCTATAAAAATTTTGTAACTACATGATTTTATATCTAATGATTCCAAATCCCCAAATTTGCTAACCAGTTGCCATAGCGCTCTCTCAGATCAAAGCCAAATTCCTCTCCTTCACAGGCAGTCACCCTTCACTGGTGTGCTACCCTCACTTCCACCAGCCAAGCCCTTAAGACTCCGGCACCCCTCCTCTCTTCCTCTCTGCCTTGTCCCTAGACAATCTCTTCAGAGCTCCTACTTCCTTCAAGGGTTTAGCCATGACACCAACCTCAAGAGCCTGGCTCCTGCCCTCCATTTTTAAGAGGACCACTTACTGATCTTAATTAATTCACTGTGGAACTAATAGACACTCAGTATAGAAAATGTGAAAACATAGAACAGTCAAATGAATAAAAATAATCATCCACACCCAGCAAATATTTTGGTCTATACCCTTTCGATCTTATTCCCGTATATTTTCATGCAGTTGAAATCATGGTGCATATATAATGTCACGTCTTGACTTATGTAATATTTATGCAGTATAACATTCCCCATATTTTTACAGAATCTTTCCAAAGATTTTATGGCTTAATGATAGTCTGTCCTCAGATAGTCTGTAGTTCAATCTTTCCCTTTCTGTCCAACATCTAATTTGTTTGCAGTTTGTTGCTACTATAAAGATGACGAGCATTTCATGCAAGAGGCTTTTACCAAATTGTCTCTTTGAAATAGAGTCCCGGATATGGAATGACTAAATCATTAGATATAAAACTTTTATAGTTTTCCCACATATGGAGAAAATGTTGCGAAAGAGCTCGCACCGCTGGCGTTCCTGTTTACAATTGATGCGAAAAACTGTTTCGCTGCATGCATTAGCTTCCTGCCGTAACAAATTAGCACACGTTTAGGGGCTTAAAGTAACCCACAGGTGCTCCCGTGTAGTTCTGGAGGCCAGAAGTCCAAAATCAGTTTCAATGGGATGAAGCCTAGGTGTCAGCCAGGTTGGAAGCTCTAGGCGAAAATCCATTTCTTTGCCGTGTCCAGCTTTTGGAGGTCACCTGCATTCCTTGGCATGTGACCCCTTCCTTCCTTGAATTACTCCAGTCCCTTCCCCCCATTGGCACATCTCCTACGTCTCTTCTGCAGACAAATCTCTCTCTGCCTCCCTCTTGTAAGGACACTTGTGATTACACTTACAGCCAACCTGGATAATCCAGGATAATCTCAAAATCCTTAGTTTATTCACATTTACAATACCCCTTTTGCCCTGGAAGATAACATTCAAAGGTTTCAAGGCTTAGGACATGGGCCTCTTTGGAGGTCATTACTCAGTCTACCACACTACACTTTTGCCCACACTGGGTATTCCTGTTTTTCCTTTACTTTGGACTAATTTGCTGGGTGGGACATTAAAATACCAATGATGAGTGAATTCACATTTTATTATTTTAGCCATTTAAATTTCCTCTCTTATGACTTGTCTGCTCACTCATGTGCTTGTTGAGATATTAATATTATGCTTACCAAATTCAAAATTATGATGGGTATTGAGGAGGGCACGTATTGCATGGTGCACTGGGTGTTATGCGCAAGTAATGAATCATGGAACTTTACATCAAAAACTAGGGATGTACTGTATGGTGACTAACATAATATAACATAAAATTATTATTTAAAAAAAAAGAAGAACATCAGGGGCACCTGAGTGGCTCAGTTGGTTAAGCATCTGCCTTCAGCTCAAGTCATGATCCCAGGGTCCTGGAATCAAGCCCTGCATTGGGTTCTCTGCTCAGTGGGGAGCCTGCTTCTCCCTCTCCCTCTGCTCCTCCCCCTTCTTGTGCTCTCTTGCTCTCTCCGTCAAGTAAATAAATAAAATCTTAAAAAAAAAAAAAGAAAAAGAACATCAACCTTTGGTTTGGTGTATTGCCAATATTTTAATGTTTGTGTGTTTTCAACAGCTATTTTTCTTTTTCTTTTATATCTCGTTTGCAACTTGTGTTTTGATTTACATAGAGGAAGGTTTTCTCTGTTGAGGGTACAGCTCAGAGTTTTGACAAATGCACAGAGTTCACTGAACTGCCCCCTCTCTTGATGTTCGTGATGTGGTTAATCTTCTGTTACTAACTTGATTTTTGTTTAATTACGATGGGGTGGGAGCAGGAAGAACTACAGACAGAAATTTCTAATGTTATATAATAAAATGTGTAACTTTTATGACTTCTTCCAACTTTTTTAACTTTATTAAGTATTCCCCATCTAGAGATTCCTTCATGCTTTTATAATCTTTTTGTATTATATTTGGTTCTTTAATCCATTGAAATTTATTTTGGTGTACAGTAAGATGAGACTCTAAATTGATTTTTTTCCCCCAAGTTGTAAAGCTATTGTCCCAGCACCATTTATTGAATAATCCATTTCTTCCCTACTGTTCTATGAGTCCTCCCCAGGGAGACATTTAAAGAAGGCTACAATTTCAGGAAGCTAAATAAACTCTTACAGTTTTGTTTTTTAAATGGAATTTTCTTGTCCTAAAACACAAAAGAAACCTATGCTAAGTTAAAGAACATTTATTCTTAATTTTTAACCTATCCTGGATTCTCATGCCAAAAATAAAAATAGTTCGTTGTTTTAAGATATCCTTTTTTTTCTTCAGCTTTATAGTGGAGCTAAGTGAGAAGTGACAAGTTTAAACAACAAACTAGAGGCGTCTCAAATAACTTCTGTGTAAAATTTTATAATTGGTGATGGATGTGTGCACTCACACGTGTGTGTGTGTGTGTGTGTGTGTGTTGTTTGCTTAAGCCCTTGCTCCTCAAACCCTGATCCCCCAACCAGCAACATCACCCTCAAATGACAGCTCTTAGGAACTTAGGGTCTGAGGCCCCACCCCAACTTAATGAATAGGGGGTGCATTTTAACAAGATCCCCTGGGTGACCCATGAGCATGCGAAAGTCTGAGAAGCAATGGCTTTAGCATGGCCTTCCTGCTTGATTTGGCTATGGCTTCCATCCTGTTATCACATTCAATCTGCAAAGCAAGGTCTTCTAACCACAGCAAAGAAACAGAGACCCACCCAGGTAACTCCATTCAAGGGAAGCAAGAAGCATCGAAGCAGCTCCAGGGACTGAGTTGTGTGGGCTCCTCTCAGCCCGAAGAGTTCTCTGATCATCATTCTTGCTCTTCACCATCAATGTGTCTTGGCCACTGGCCTATCTTCTTCTTTTTCCCCCTAATACATATTGGCTGGTTCTTTCCAGAGCTTCCTGGTAAAATTCCATAAAGGGATTGTCTGATTGCCCTAATTATTTGCTTTACTCTATAAAGCTGACCTTTCACGCCAAGCTTTCTCATGGCCAGCCTGTGTTTTGTCCACCCTTGGGCCCCTTCCTTATCACCAAAGGTGATACAATTTCCTTTAGAAGGGCCCGTGGGCATGGAGTGCCTAAGTGTCCCTGGGCCCTCTTGTCTTCACTCCACATGTAAGTTAATGTCTCAGCTACTCTGAGCTGCTTCCATATCAAGGACGCAAGAGCAAGCTTTCCAGGTGGCTGGGGAGGGTAGAAGCCGGTACTTCCAAGGGCTCATCTCAGGCCTGGCCTCTCTCTCTCCATGCCAGCATTCAGGAGTCCTTTTGGCCAAATAGGACACAACGGCTAGTGACCATTTACTGAGCATCTGCCAAGCTGAGGGAGAGACAGGAGGAGCTCTGGTCTCCACCCTTGGAGAGCTCACCATCTGCTGTGAAGCTAACCCAACCTACAGCAAAGACAAAAGCAATCACAGACAAGTAGGAGCTTTTACTTAAAAGTAGTTAGAGGGGAGAGACCAGGAAGTCTGGCCAGAGTGTTTACCTTAACATTACAATGCTCCCAAGTAAACCGGCAAAGTCCAACCCATCAGCTAGCTCATTCATTTGGCCCGTGAGTTCATTCATTCAGCAAACACGTGCTGAGCATTCAGTGTCATTTAATCTTCATGATACTGAGAGGCAGATATGATTATTCCCATTTTACAGATGAGGAAACGGAAGCCTAATGAGGCAAAATGACTTGCCCATGGCTGAATATTGTAACAAACGTCAGGCCAAGTCTCAGCAGGGTAAGTGATAACCAGCACAGGGACAGAGGAGCCAGAGAGCCATAGAAATCCCGGTGATAAGACTGGGACTCAGACTTAGGGCTGCTGCCTGATTCCCAAGCTCCCACTCTCAGCTGTTGTACCCTTGGCTCCTAATCCAGGGCTGGGACTCAAAATTGCAGGGAAGGAGGGAAAGCTTGCTGTTGGAAAAATAGGAGATACTTTCTCCAGATAGACTAACAGCTACATTTGAGCACTTACTGACTCCTGTACAAGAATCTAGGAGGCGATAGATACTGGGGCTATTTGTAGAGATCTGAAGTCCAAGTCAAAATGGTGAGAACTTGCTTCTGAGTTCTTCCAGCTTGGGGTGGGGGCCCACAAACTCCTTTAGGCTCCCTTGGGGGATGGGCGGTGGGGAGAGAGGAGCCAGGGGACCCAGCCAGCACAGGTGAGCTTTGGCAGGGATGAGGGTGCCCCCACGCTGAGTCCAGTCCCTTAGCCAAGGACACAGAGCTGGATGAAAGGCAGAGGCAAGACCTCAGCCCAAGTCTCAGCAGGGGAAGCGATAACCAGAACAGGGACAGAGGAGACAGAGGGCCATAGAAAGACCTCACATGGGCCCAGAATCCTCATCTTCTCCAGGATTACAGAGGCTCATGAGCCCCTTGCCCATACACCCCAATCCATGTAAGAGAGAAGAGGTGAAGTGGCTGAGAATGGAAGAAATGTTATGCTGAAGATCCCAGGCATTAGTTAAAGGGGACTGGCTAAAATATTGCATCATAGTAAGTTCTAAAATAGGGGTGCGGGGGCGGGGGGAATCTGCTCCCTCAACCATTACTAGGTGGGTGGGGGTTCACATACGACAACAGCAGAGTGATTACAGACAAACCACATTTTCCCTGATAATTAAGTTGCTGGGGAGTGTTTTATAAAACTGCCACGCACACAGTGGGGTCACAGCTACTGCAGAGGCTGGTCTCTGAAGTAAGGTGAAATCATACCCAGTGTTGTACATGCCGTTAAAAGTCCCTTCAGAGGTCACCACACAGGCAACCAGCCTAGTCAAACTCTGGGCTAGAAAGCTGATTCTGCAGTTGAGCACTGCAATGAAAATGCACATCTTTAAACCTTGCACTCGCTTTGGAGGGGCTGGACCCCAGGAGAGGGCATGAGGATCTGAAGTCACTGCAGGCTAGCAGAGCAAGTGTTCCCATTGTGACAGGGAACGCCGTCATGGGAGAAGGAGGAAGTGACATCACAGTCATGGGTGTGACGTCCTCACAGAAGATGAGACCGGAGGTTCCTGGCACGGACACAGCATCCCACAGGCTGAGAAGAAAGTGTCCTTGGGAGGAAGTTTCTGCTCCTACAGTCATTTATAAATAAGTTCAACAGCCTTCTGCCTTGACTGCTTTGACCACCCTGCAGCCTGATCAAGAGGGCATGAAACAAGAGGTCCAGCCTCCGCTTCTCCCAGCCCACACATCGCAGCTAACTTCCACCTCCCCACTGCAGTGCCGGTGCTCCCTGCAGCACCCATCCCAGCAGTAGACATTGCCTACTCTTCTTCTGGAACTAAAGTGCTGGAGCCCCACATTTGACACTGGAGATGAAAGGAAAACCAAAACGTATGGCTACCAACTTCCACTGATGTAAGAGTCATGGTCTTCCCCCTTCACCCGTGTTTCTCTCTAACAAACAAAGTCTTGCTGCAGGAAGAGTGAATTGTTGAGGGCATCAGGAAAAAGGAATCTGCCAGTGATTAATAAGATTCCTCAATTCTATCTGTAGGGATTCTAGAAGCAGGACGGCTTCCATTGGACTATGTAAATCTCATAGTGTAATTCAGCCCAGAGAAAGATACTGGATTACCATTAATCTGGGTAGGTAACAAGGAAGGCTTAATTTAAATACAAAGAGACGTGGTCTCACTTGTGCTCTCAGACCAAGCAGTGAGTCTTACCATCATCATCCCCATTATAATATTATTGTGTTATTTCTGTAGATCAAAGCTCAGGAGCAGCCCTGGGAGCTCCACACTTTCTCAAGGTTGAAATCCATTCATTCATTCAACAAATATTCTGTGTTTGGCACCAAGATTACAATATCAACAACCACAAATTCGTTGATCTCAAAAAGTTTATATACTGGTAAAGAGAGACAAACAGTAAACCAACGATTTTAAGTTTATATACAATTAATATATCAAGTGGATGAAAAAAACAGAATAAGGCCCTAGAGAGTACCAATAGGGGGTGATATTTTATATGAATGGTCAAGGAAGGTCACTCTGAGTAAGGATTTCAAATAAGTGAGGAACGAGTCTTGCTGAAATCAAAAGAAAAACATTCCAGGCAGAGGGAACAGCAAGTGCAAAGGTCCTGAGGTGTGACCTTCCTTGGCAGGTTCAGAAAACAGCAGGAGGCGAGTGTGGCTGGATCAGAGTGGGCAAAGAGAAGAAAATGTAGAAGCTCAGGTCAAAGCAGTGATGAAAGCCAACCCCTCCCTTGTGTATCATGGAAAGGCTCCATATTTTACTCTGAATGAGATGAGGAGCCTTTGGTGGGTTTTGAGCAGAGTTTATATACTACCGTGACCTGCCATTTTAGGAGGATGAATCTGCTTCTAGTAAGGAAAATGAGGTTGGCAATCATGAGACCTGTGGGGAGGCTGTTGCACTCATCAACAAAAGAGAAGGCAGTGGCTCAAGCCAGGGTGGTGGAGAACGTAAGAAGTGCTCAGATTTCGGATGTATCATGAAAGTTGAACCAATAAGTTTTGCCACCATATTGGATTTGAAGGATGAGAGAAAGAGGGGGGTCAAAGATAACTTCAAGATCAAACTAGACTTCAGTTTTTAAGAAAGGCAAACATTTATTTACTCCAATTTCCAAAGAGCCCTGAAGAAGGTTGGCTAGACCAGCAGGCTTTCTACCAGGAAGGAAACAATCAGGACCAAGCTTGAGCCAATGGCTCTGGGCAGCATCCAATGAGAAGGGTCTTCTGGAAGGAGGTAGAGCTCAAGGAGATATGGCCTCAGCAGCATGGGAGATGGCTGTGAGGTGAGAGACATGATTACTTTTATAGTTTTCCAAACCTTCCCTAAAACTGCCAAACTGTCAAAATGCTGCGTGTGATCAGATTTCTGTGGCTATGGGCTTTGTGCCCACTGTTGTTGGGAATTTGAAGAAATTGGTAGGAAGTCTCAGGACACTCGGGAACCATCAGATTGGGGATTCTAGCCAAATTTAGCCAGATACCCCCAGGGCAGGGCCCCTGCCTGCCAACATCAGAGTTCTGAGATATATTTATTCAAGTGTTTTATCTGGGAGTCTTATCTTAACAAACTGGTAGGTCTCTTGAAGGCAGAGATGACTTTACACTTATTTAGACCCTCAGGGACTTACTCAAGCTCCGTACAGAGTCCTCAAACTGAACCTGATTGCATTACATTAACTTGGATTCCATAATGCTCATGGAAATTTTGGCTTAGAGTCCAGTTCCTTCATTATCTTCGTTTGAAATCTCCCAAAAGCAGACTCTGAGACAAGAATTACCATGCATTTAGGAGGTAATCTCAGGCAGCACCAAGCGAGGAGTGGGAAAGTGAGATAAGGCGAGGAAGGCAGCCCATGAAGGGGGCATCAATAAGCAGGTCACCACAGTGAAAAGCTGGGAGCTCACTTCTGCTGGAGAATTTTTAGGGCATATATAGAACACATCAGGGTGTCCCACATAAGGGAGAGGACGCTAGAGTGTTTATCCACCAACTCCCATCTGTCATTAGGTCAGAGTTACTCCCAGGACTCCTATGCCCCAACATTCCAGCTTTCCCTATACAAAGAGATTCCAAAGACTAGGAAACATCCCCAGTCTCAAGTGCTTGTGGCAGAAAGCTTTAGGTGGGAAAGGGAAGAATGAGTGCCAAAGGGATAACATGGGCAGGGCATCAATAGCAATTGCAAAACTAATTTTGTTCCTTTTAAGTGATAAAGAAAATGCTGGCTCACAGAAAAACTAAAAAGAATGGCTGCATCAATTCTCTCTCTCTTTCTCTCTCTCTCCCTCTCCCCACCCCTCATTCTCTCTCTCTTTCCATTCTCTGCTCTTCTTGTGTTGGCTTCACTTTGACCAACTCTTCATGTCTTCATGGGTCAATGGCAACTAGACCACAAGAGCAACCTCAGCTTAACATCATCTGACATCATTCTTACATCCAGAAATCCCAGAAGAAAGAGTTTTGCCTTCCCAAAGCCTTCCCAAATGTCTCACTGGATCAGCCTGAGTCATTTACCTATGCCTGAGAGGGGCCGTGGAGATGAAATAAGCTCACTTGAAAGTCCAGGATTGTGCGCCCACCCCAGACCCTTAGAGGTTGGAGTTAACTCCACAATAACAACATAAATAACGTGAGAAATCAAAGGTCTATAAAGGGAGAGTGCATTGCTCAAAATCACACAGCCACTGTGGGCAATGAATAAGAGAATGACGGACCACCCAACAGAAAAATGGGCAAAAGTTTTCAACAAGTACTTCACTAGAGAGGATATCCAAATGGTCAATAAACATATAAGTATGAGGTGCCCAACCTGATTACTCATAAGGAAAATGCAAATTAAAACCATAATGTGATATCATTTCATAACCACCAGGATAGTGAAGATGAAAAACAAAGTTTCAAGTATTGGCAAGAATACAGAACAATTGGAAATCTCATACATTGCTGGTGAGAGTGAGGTTGCTGAAAACATTTTGGAAAACTACTTTGTAGTATCTACAAAAGCGAAATAGGTGCCTACTCTGTGGCCCAGCAATCCCGCTCTTTGGGGCATGCGCAATGGAAATGCAAACACATATCTGTCAAGACATGCACAAGAACGCCATAGTAACCTTATTCACAATAGCTAAAAACTGGAAACAATTCACACATCCATCGAAACCAGAATGAACAAACAGACCGTGGTATAGTCATAAAACGAAATGCTGTACAGCCATGAAAAAGAATGGCCTGTTGTTACGCACAGTGTGGATAAATTTCACATGCGTAATGTTGAAGAGAAAATGACAGACACAAAAGAATATGCACTGAATAATTCCATTGATCTGACTTTCAAGAGCTGGCAAAATTAATCTATGCTATTAAAATTCAGGATAGCAGCTAACCTTGAGGAGGTATGGGGTGGGAAGAAAGCATTTGGAGGTGTTAATCATCTTCCATTTCTCTAACCACGTGCCAGTTACATGGGTGAGTTCAGTTCATGAAAATTCATCAAGGAGCAGTACACTTTCATTCACTTTTCAGAATGAATGAGATTTCAATTTTTTTTAATGTCATGAAAGACAAAAAATTATCCATCCTGTTAATGAAATAACTAGAATTAATAAAACCAAGGCTTTTCTCTCCCAGTCAGAAGGTTTTCTACCAAACAAATTCCCCAGCACACCTTCAGGGTTCCCTTTAACCAGACCCAACAAAGCTGATTGCTTCTGTGTTACACTTTATTGGAGAATGGAGTCCTCTTGCCTCTTTCATCCTTACCCATGTATGAAGGCAGCTTCCCAGCCTTGCCTGGATCTTTCCTTTGGCAGCTTGTACTACCCTCCCTGCTCTGGGTAAGAGGTAGCTGCCAGGATTCCAGCCTCCCTTTTCACCAGCTCTTTCTCTTCTGGAATTTCCTTGAGCCAAATGTTCTTTGAGTCTTTGGCTGGTCTTGCTGAGCTCTTTCCAACTCCTGTTTAATTCCTTCAATGGGTAAAAGTGTTCCAGATTCAGGATGAACAGATGGATGCATAAGAAATGAAATTCACATAGTCATGAAGGCCTTTGGTTCTCATTGCCAAGGTCACATTATAGAATCCTCTAGAATTCAGGTCATAGGAGACCCTCTACCCCATAGGAGATCTGTGCCTTCCGAGCTCCAGCTATGGGTGGGCTGCACTCAGGGACCCACTTTCTCTTTGCTGATCTCCTTGAGGTGATAGTATCTGTTTCTGGAACAATATTTGAAATTAGACTCATAGGTTAGTCTAATGGCAGGGGTGGGAAAAATCAGTCTATGGCAAGTGTGAGGTGTTCTCTGAAGCCAGGACTGGAGGTGAGTCTGAGATGGGGTCAGAGGTCCATCTATGACCCCAAACGGTAGGTCATAACCACTTCCCAAGTTTCCCTCAGTTGGGAACAGATCAAGTACTGTGTCAGGACAAAGGTATGCAGATGCCCTGGCCAAAGGTACCCAAGCAGCCACTCGGACCCAGAAAGAAGATGTGGGTTTTGGCTGGTCAAAGTGGCACTTTCTTCCAATACCCAAGCTACTTTGTAGTAAACTTTTCAGTCAAAGCACGTCTTTTGGCAATACTTGGGGCCTAACAAGCTTCAGGGTCACTCCAAGTTCATCAATCTCTCTCCTCTTTAGCAAGGAGCTTCACTGAGAAACCCTGCTTCCCAGGCCCACCTGACCCTTCCTTGACCTCAGCAGACCTACCTCCAAGTGCAGCACCTCAGCTCCACCTGGCCCCTAACACTCATTGTCTCCCAGCTCTCATCAGGCGCAGTGAACCCCAACAATCTCAGAATGCTTCAGGGACCCTATACCCACTGGTTCTCACACTGAGGCCACCTACATGGTTTGGGTGACCCTGAATGCGTACTTGGAGATAAGGATTCGAGGGCTGGTTTAATCTGGGGAGAAGTGACACTCATGGGACAGTTGGGAACTGAAAAAAAGAAGAGAAGGCAGCCCCAAAAGGGGATATATTATCCAGCAAGTTACCACTGTGGGCTTCTGGAGCTACTCCCGTGAGCGAGGCTGGGAATGAAGCTAGCTGTGCGTAGGGCTGGCAAGGCAGGTCCAGCCTTGGGGGAGCACGCAGCACACCCTTCAAAGTCATCTCACCTGAGGATGAGGAAGTTGCCGACTGCTGAGGTGTCTTTCCTGCTCTGTAGCTCATGGTGCGTGTGGGTCTATATATACACCACCTCTTCCTGCCCTACACACAGGCCATATGCACTCCCCAGCCAGAAAAGGAAGTCATGGGGCAGAGTCACAGTGTTCACCGTGCAGAGGCAATGCTGCAGGGACGTGGCCAGGGCACCAACAGCATCCACTGTGGTCCCCATAATCATGTTGCCAGTGCCCATCACGCCAGCGTTCATGGAAGACTGCTCAAGGACTTGGCCCTGTGCATGGCTGTGCCGTGGGGACAGAGAAGAGACTCAGTCCCCAGCCTTGGGCAGACAAAGCTCACACCTGCAGCAAGAGCCAACAATCAACCAGGTGGTCAATAGCCCCCGGCCTGACGAGTGACCATCACTAACATGCTCTGTTGGGGAGCAAGGGGAAGAGGACGACCCAATGGAGGTATAGCCACAGCTGGGCCTGGAGTCGTGTGCGGGCACAGGGCAGGCAGAAGGGGTGAGGCGGGGAGTGAGGCTGGGAATGAGGGTACAGCTAGCCGTGTGTACGGCTGCCGAGGCAGGTCCAAAACAATTTAATCCATCAGCCAAATGTGCATTAGCTCCCACAGCACACATGGTGTGGAAAGCAGGAATGTCGGTTTGATTAATTATGCATGCTGTTATGGTTATAATTATTTATGGATTGGAGGGTAAAGAATTATCAGGCAGCGCTGGAATGGCAAGAATTCGGGAAGTTAGCTCAGATGAAGTAAGTGACCGGGATCCATGGAAGCTGGTTGAGCGGGGGAGTGGCATGATGGAGGAGTCACTCCCATTTGTGTCTGTGCCCCCACCAGGAGGAAATCAAGCAACCTCCAGGGCCTGTGCATTCCTGGTAGAGGGTCTCCTTCCGTCCTCCAGCGGGCACCCACAGCTGGTCTCCCCGCAGGTCTAGCTGAGCGCACCATCTGCCTGGGGAAGGGCTCCTCTGAGCGCAGAGCACGCAGGAAGTGGCTGGGAATTCGCTCCTCGGCCGCAGCCCTCACCCATTTGGGGGGGAGGGTTGGGGGCAGTGCTCCAGCTTCCTCACGTCTCACCCCTCGAGGGACATTCAAGCAGAGGCCCCAGCAGGACAGAGTTTCCTGAGGGCCCCCACCAACCCATTAATGTGTCCTCCCTTCCCTCTCTCACCTCCCCACTCCTCAGAGTGAGTCCTGGGACTATCTCCCAAATAACCCCCTTGGATCCAAATTGTTCTTAGGGTCAGGTTACAACCCATAGCACTAGACAGAGAAAACGTCGTGTGGCGCTCACGTAGGAAAATTGCCTGGGAACAGAAATGTTTAATAATCTCTCTCTGGATCTGAGAAGACTGGTGGGGAATTTAAGAGCAGGTGAATCGGGGTTGAAGGCAGAGAACCCTGGGGAGGTAGTCAAATATTTTCTTTTCTCTTTTTGATGAAGCAACGGTGGTGAAATCAACTCCAAGTTATCCATAAGTCACCAAGTTAAGGGAAGAGCATCTTAAACGAGAACTTACATTGTCCAGGGCACCAAACCAGACTGCTCACTGAGGCACAGCATAAATGCCAGAGGGGAGGAGCAGCACCTGTCCCGGGTCTGTCTGTCCTCAGCCTCCCTTCCTATCTCCCGGCACCCATCCCCGCGCATTTAGTCACTCAGTTCCCCAGCCACAAGACCATGGAAAGAGACACTGAGAGTGTCCTGTCGAAGGTACCCCCTTGGCCACTGCCATGTCCCACACCCAGCTGCCAGCACCCACCTGCTCTCTGGCCCTTGGGGTCTGCTGTGCAGCCTGCAGCACAGACTGGGCATGCCAAATGCCCCAGGATGGGCGCTCAGCCATGACTGGAGTTGGCGGGTAACTATGCAGCATCCCCCATGGTTGGGGTAACCTTGAGGCATGCGCTCTACACTGCCTCCCAGGGGGTCCCGTGGAAATGAGCTCCCACAGTGGTAACTAGACTGAAAATGCCTCCTGCATGGGCTGACTTCCCTTCTCTCTCTCACTTTCCCCTCGCCGGCCAATGGATCACCTCCCAAGTAAGGTACTTGCACTCCTACTCACCTGATGCCTGCTGCTTGGGGAACCCAACTTAAGGTAAGAGTGGGCAGGTGGCCTCTTCTCGCTGAGTCTCTAGTCCAGGGTAATATCTTCTGTCCTCTCAAATGAGAGTGCATGGGACAAGATGAGGTTCATTCAACACTTGTACGCAGTAGGAGAACCGTCAACATTCATTTGCTGATGATAAAAGCTTGCTCTGGGAACCTCATAGCTATAGCTTCTCACGTGCTTTGTACAAGTCAAGAATTTGTTCATCTCATTTGAACTAGATGACCATCCAATGAGGTGAGATGTATTACCTCAATTCACAGCTGAAGATGTTGAGGTTCAGAGAGTTTAAGGAACTTGCTCAAGGTCACAAAGGAAGTCATGGTGCCAGGTTTTAAATCCCATTCGATCCCAAACTCTGTTCTCCTACCCTTATGCAAAACTCTCTCCAAATAAAAAAATAACATCTTTATATCCAGTGTTGGTTGTATATTGAATTTGGGGGGGTTACCTTTTTCTGCCTTGAACAATCCTATTCGCCTTCAACATTCAGCTCAGGCTTCATTTCATCATGGAAGCATTCTCTGCTTCCCTCCTCTGCAAGAATGGGCTAAATGCTCAGGCCCTCACTGGACTCTACCCACATGCCTCAAACCCTATTGTGATTCTCCATTTCCTTCACTGCCCACATTCACCTCCCTGCCCAGCTCCATAAGCTGAGAGCATAGCTTGAAACATAGGACATGGGGTCTCCCTCTCTCAAAATGGCTTCAGGAAGGTTCCCAACCACCTGTGTCAAAGGCCTGGGGCCCCTCAGAATACCACAAAGCATTATTAGTAATAACTCAATAAACAAAGAAATGACTATCATGAGGACATAGTGCCTCCCTGCACATCTCAGTCAGGAGAAAAAAGAGAAAGCATCATTTAGTCAACATGCCCCTTAGCTTTTCTGGGGCTTTGTTTCCTCACCTGGTCTCAGTGACCCCTATAGCCTTCCACCTCTGACAAGGGGTGATTCTAGGGATGCCCTAGTGCCTTCTGGGCATCTCAGGGGAGATAAGGAGTGTAAGATCCCCTCTAAGGACTTATCCTAAAGTCAGGAAGGCAAAGCTTCCAGACATGGCCCAAATGACAGCATGGGCTAGGTGCCCAGTTGGTTCAGGGGGAAGTAAGGGGGAATAAGGGAAAGGCGGAAGTAAGAAAAAGGAGAATGAGTCAGAAACATTGCTTTGTCTTCCCCTGTGATGAGAATTCCTGTGAATGGTGAAGGAAGGAATGCGTACTGGCAGGGCCTGAGGAAATGGGAGTAGGAAGAGGACCGGGCAAGGGTGTGAGATCAACCAAAGTGCCAGGAGGGTATCTTTGGATCAGTACTGCAGGTTACATCAGGGACAGGGGAGCTGGGGTATTGATACACCCACATCTATCAGTCCTTAGTTAACAGCTGCCCCCAGGGTGTAAATTTCCAACTTACTCTTGCAAGGTGGGCTCCAGCACCAGGAAGCCTGGGAAATGTAGTTCTCTACAATCTAGAGCAGAGAAGGGAGAAGGAAGAGAAATAAATCTGTGAGCAAACCAGTGATAGGCATGCCTGATGACTTAGGAGACTCAGTCTTAGAGTCACAATGCGTGAGATGTTTCCAATTTTTATTTCATGTTTTCAAAAGATAACTCAAAGTTACCCGGTGAGTTCTCAGAATTTCCTGAATTTAGAACCTGATTGCCTTTGGTTATGAGATTCCAACATAAATGCCACCCTCTGCAACAGGACAGCTGGCTCAGCCAGGTGGTATGCACCCGGGAACATCCAGCCCCAGAATTTTCAGTTCTTTGAAGTCTCAAGGCCTGGCTTCTTGCCACTGGAAAGGGGACCAGGACAAGGTGCTTTGTGTGGAGGCACAGCTAGAGAATGTGGCTGATTATTGAAGAAAAACCCAGCTAGACTACCTTTACAGTGACAAAAAAAGTGGGTCTTGCTAAAGCTTTGCTAAAAACTGTTAAAACCACAGAAATGTCTGGGTTTCCACTGAGTTTTTTTGGAGCATCAGTCTTCTGGGGTGCAAAGCAACCTGGTGTCTCCACACGAGCAGCATGCTGGGAAAAGAAAAGCTGAGGGTAGGAGGTAGGGAGCCAGAGGAGCCTGAGCAAACCCATGACTGCTTGAAGTCTCTACAGGGAGCAGGGATGAGAGGCTTTACTCACCTGCCAGGCTGGCTGCCCCTAGCAGGCCATGTCTGACCTGAATCATGTCACAGGATATGGCGCCACCTGCCAAAGAACTAGCTCTGGAAAGTGATGGCAGGGCACAGGTGAAAGGTGGAGACTCCCAGTACATTCACAGGGTCTCTGGTCTTTCTTCCTGAAGGGTCTCCCAACTGATGCCTTCAAGCAAACAGAGATCCACTGCTTTCATTCACTTCTAAATTTTGCTCAACCCAAGATCCCGGGCCAACTTTAGGGCATTTCTTCCACTTCCCATTATCTGCAGACTCCCCCCTGAGGCCTCAGGGGTCCCAAAGCTGTCAACCCTCTGCCACATAGCCTCATCCAGACCTGTTCATTGAGAAATGGCCCAGACTCGAAACAGTTCTTCCCTCCTCCCCACCGTTAAAATACAGTGGCCCAGGAGACAGTGTCCTATAAACTCTGTTACTGGGATGTTTGAGAGTGATAACATCTTGACACATCTCCTCCTTGTCTGGAGATGCCAGACCTAGGCCAAAGGAAATGATGTGGTAATGGCAAGACTTCAAGCATGTGACAGGCTAATGGGAAAGATATTTGGGGGTGAGGAAGCCCCTCCGGAATTATCAGTCACCAGGGCCAGGCGTTCTAGAACTGGAGTAGTGTAGGAAGTACAGCTCTAGTTTTAATCTTCCACAAGCTCTCTGGACACAGCGCAGATGCTCCCTTGGCACCCAGATACATCGAGCTATAGATGCTGAATCAGAGGGCTCTGCAAGAGGGAGAGGCGGGATGGGGACCAGATGTCCAACATCATTGTCAGCTGATCAACTAGTAATTAGTGTGAAAATTCTCTTTCCTCAGTACTTAGTGACTTTTTATTCAGATTAAAATCAAGTCAAGGCCAGTTGCAAGAATATCTCTTTATGATCCCAGAGCAGGCAAGTCCTTGTAAGTGAATAGCCAGAAAAAATGATTATCTTCATGTGCTTCTTGCAAGCCAAGTGGATGTCAGGGTTCTGAATGCATCTTCATTCAAGAAGAAAAAGGCACAGAGGGGGAATGAACCATGAGAGACTATGGACTCTGGGAGACAAACTGAGGGCTTCAGAGGGGAGCGGGGTGAGGGAATGGGAGAGGCTGGTGATGGGTAGTAAGGAGGGCATGTATTGCATGGTGCACTGGGTGTTATACGCAAGTAATGAATCATGGAACTTTACATCAAAAACTAGGGATGTACTGTATGGTGACTAACATAATATAATAAAAAAATATTTTAAAAAAAGAAAAAAAAGAAAGAGAAAGGCACAGAAAAACTATACCTTGAATCACAAGCCATGACTGTGAAAGGACACAGGAAATCAGGCAACGAAGCTCTCTGGACTGGTTTGGGATGGCCCATATCGGTGCCCAAACTGTTACTAGCAGAGGCACCAAGGTCAGGTGTCTTCCACAGCCCCATGACCTCCATCCATCCTGATGGAGTCTCCTTGTACATCATTATCACCTTGGTGAACTTGACCATCTTCTTCCCCTTTATAAGGACCAACATCAGCACCAACGACATCAGTTATCTCCCTCATTCCACTTAACATTGAAGTTCAGCTCAATGTCGCCTCCTCTGGACAACTTTCCTGGCCATCTTTTCCAGCACAATTGGTTGTTCCTTCCTCGGTGCCCCCAAAATGGCATTCTCCTGTGGGATTGATCTGTGGGTCTGTCTGTCCTATCAGGCTGTGAGCTTTTCAAACCCTGAACTGATTTTCAATCTTTGTTTCCCTCACATCCAGCAAGTGCCTAGAATACAGTAGGCTCACAATATTCATGTACACAATAAAAGATTGAGAAGACATTTCAACAACATGGCACGTAGTTCTGCTTCCAACTTCCACTTGCTCTGTCTACACAGCTCTAAGTGAACCCAACCCTTCCTCCCTACACCCCCCACTACAGCTGCAGACCTCAGACAAACCAGTGGCTCATATGTCCTCCCTTCTGTATCTTCTCACCCCCGCAGGTGGCCAGTTCAAGGTATGGTCTGTGTGGGTTACTGCAGAAGAAAGGGCAGCCATAGGAGGTATTTGAGAATAAACACCAACAAGGCTTGATAGCAGACTGGGTATAGAAAATGACAATGAGGGAGGAGCCAGGTGATCAAGAAGGTTACTTCTGCTGACCGACAGGACAGTCAAAAGGAGAGCTGAGGACAGGATGGGGGGACGAGCGAATTCAGTTGAGGACAAGTTGACTTAGGAGGTCCGCAGCATTCACAGGGAGATTCTGGCAAGTCAGTGGAAATGCAAGACACACACCTAAGAGAAGCAATATGTTTGAAGCTGGGCATGAAGAGTTTGGAGTCCCCCACCTTGAGATGAAAATTGAGAGCATACAAGATCATCTATTTGAGAGTTCCAAGGACAAGAGAGAACAAAGAGCAAATGAGAGCAATAGACCCAACCAAGACCAGGCTCTGGAAGCACCATCATGTATCGGGGGCAGGTCATGGGGATAGGGAGCCCAGGAAAAAGTTGACCTAACAGTGCCATATTCGAGCCTAAAGCAAAAGGAAAAATCAGTGATGCTGAACTTGTCTTCATTTAACATTTCAATATTTTATTCATCACGGATTTTGATATTTTCATTTTTTAAAATATTTCATTAAAATGTTATCTTGAGAGATAGGATCGAATGTAACAGTCCAGGAATGTCCTTCTCAAGAAAAGGAGATGTGAGGCAGCTGAGCCCTGTGGCCGAGCCCAAGAGTTGGATCCTACCGTCCAGGGTTCAAATCCTGGCTCTGACATCTCTTAGGTGTGTGATCTCACGCAAGTCACTTCCCTTCCCTAAACTTGGCACCCTCACCTGAAAAATACCTTCCTAAGCAAAGCTATCACAGTGCCTGCCTTACGTGGAGATTCCTGAAGAGTTGTCCCCACCCCCCGGGCACTTAAGATGGAGAGGAGAGAAATAAATTGGCTGGACAGGGAGGGGATGGTAGGAGTGAGGAGCCTGGGGAGGAAAGAGAGACAGTGCAGCCAGGAAACCAGGCTCCTTCTTCTCCACCTCTGACAGATGGACAGAGCAAGACAGAATTGGAACACTCTATCCACTGTCCACATTTTATATGTTGCATTACACTCTTTTAATATCTGTGACTCCCTTCCATTTGTGTGGGGGATGGAGAATCAAAACCTTCCCACAAGGCAGGAAAGGCCAGTGCTCAGAGTGAGCTGAAGCATGGCCGCTGTCTGACCCAGTCCATTCTCCCACCCCTGTCCTCCAGAAGCATTGTCACAGACCCTTTGATAGATGCCCTCAAGGTGACAACGCACAGCCACTGCAACGTGGCTCCCGGAGGATAGGGGAGAGGCTGGGTTGGGGAGGGGGCTCTGCCATCATTTCCTTCCCAACCCTCTTTTTTCAGAAGCCTGTAACTCCCCAGCATGTTTTCCCCTGGTGGAAAATGTCCATGTTTGGTGTCTGCCCAAAGGAGAATCTCTATGGAAAGTTTGAGAAAGATTCCCTCTGGCTGGGAATGTGAAAAAAAGCCTGTGCCTTTCCCATTTGGAAAAAAAGAAAAGAACATACTTGAGACGTGGTTATTTTTGTCTCAGATTCAGAAGGAACTGACTTGGACAGTGCTCACTTGGCGTGAATTCCCATCGCTTTGTTGGTAAAGGCAGATGGACCAAGTCACACGGAGGTGATGCCGACCCCAAAATACTCATGTCTCAAGAATCTTTTTGTTTTACTCTTTTATTAGATATAGCCTACAAATTATAAAGCACGCAAATCTTAAGACTCTTTTGTATACAGCTTGATGAATTTTTACGTAGGTGTGTAACCATATAACCACCGCCCACATCAAGATCTGAAACATTTCCAGGACCCCAGAAGGCTCCCTCCTGCCACTTCTCGGTCAATACTCACACCCTAAAGTGAACCAGTTAGTTTTGTCTCTTCTTAAAACCCATATAAATGGAATCTTTTTTTTATTATTATGTTATGTTAGTCACCATACAGTACATCCTTAGTTTTTGATGTAGTGTTGCATGATTCATTGTTTGCATATAACACCCAGTGCTCCATGCAATACGTGCCCTCCTTACTACCCATCACCAGCCTATCCCAGTCCCCCACCCCCTTCCCCTCTGAAGCCCTCTGTTTGTTTCCCAGAGTCCATAGTCTCTCATGGTTCATTCCCCCTTCTGTTTACCCCCCTTCATTTTTCCCTTCCTTCTCCTACCGATCTTCCTGCTATTTCTTATGTTCCATAAATGAATGAAACCATATAAATGGAATCAAACAGTAAGTATGTTTGACGTCTCGTTTCATTCATTCAACGTAACATCTATGAGATTCATTCATACAGTCACATATTTATTAGTTTCCTAGGGCAGCCGTGATGAAGGACCACAGCTTAAACAACAGAAATGTATTTTCTCACAGTGCTGAAGGCTGGAAGCCCAACAGCAAGGTGTTGGCAGGATTGGTTTCATCTGAGGCTTCTCTCCTTGGCTAGTAGACCCCGTCTTCTCCCCATGTCTTCATGTGGCCTTCCCTCTGTGTGTGTCTGGGTCCTAATTTCCTCTTTTTATAAGGATACTAGTCATATTGGATTCGGGGCTCTCCTAACAACCTCATTGTATAACTTAACTGCTTCTTTAAAGACCCCGTCTCCAAATATAGTCACACGAGGTACTGGAGTATAGGACTTCAACATGTGAGTTTGGGGAGGGGAACGCAAGTCAGCCCATAATACATATAATACTGAATGTTTGGGAAAGGTTTTTTCATTGCTGAAAAAACGTATTCATTCTCTTATCAATAGACATCTGAATTATTTCCAGTTTGGGACTATTACAAACATTGCTGCCATCAACATCTCTACTGCGCGTCTCTCATTTCTGGTGCACACATACCCAGGAGTGCAATGGCTTCATCATAAGGTATGAGGACGAGTAGCTTCAGTAGATTGTGCCAGACGGTTTTCCGATGTAGTTGCATAAAGGCTCTACGCCTTTGCCAACTCTTGTATTATCACACCCTTTTATTTTAGCCTTCTCAAAGAATCTTAAAAATGGTCTTGAAGCAAGTTCATCTGCAAAATCTATGCTCCTGGGAATTGTGGAGAGTATTTGCCATATACATGTAGGGATAACCCCGATTTCTTTTGGGCCAAGAACTCTGGTCTTCCGTCTCCACTCTACTCCTGCTCAGGAGTCTTGAGATTTTTAGTGGGATGTGTCCCCAGTGCGACTGGCACAGCATAGGATCCGGGGGAAGGCCTAAGGCCAGTGAGTAACTGACCAGGGGAAGAGGAGAATGAGAGAAAATGAAGAGCAAAATGCAGTTAAAACACATGTTTCTGGCCACCTGCGGAATGAAGGCTATGTGTGTATCTCAGAGAGAGCTTCGAAGATCCCTTGCAAGATCATCTGTTTCCTCGAGGACAGTTCCAGCCAGCTTTTTGTGAAAAGGGAATTCTCAGAGCCCCTCACATCCAGACCCCACTAGGAGGCTTCTTGAAGCAGACCCTTCAAAACAGTCTTCACCCTGAAGATCGTGGATTCAGGACAGACCTTCCACTCCCCAATTTCCTCCCCCACCTTGCCTGCCCTAGTGCTGGAAATTCCCACAGAGTGCCATTCCCCTGCATTACCACATTTTCTTTCCTAGTGTCTTCAAACCTCCGAAGACTGTCCAGTCAGAGAAAAACAAATACCATCTGATTTCACTCCTCTGTGGAATTTAAGAAACAAAACAAATGAGCAAAGGGAAAAAAGAGAGAGAGAGAGAGAGACAATTAAGAAACAGACTCTTAAGTATAGAGAACAAACTGATGGGAGGGGGTGGGGGGGAAACAGGTGCTGGGGAATAAGGAGGGCACTTGTTGAGATGAGCATGGGGTGATGTATGGAAGTGCTGAATCACTATATTGTACACCTGAAACTAATATAATGTTGTATGTTAACAAACTGGAATTAAAATAAAATTTAGGGGCACCTGGGTGGCGCAGTCGTTAAGCGTCTGCCTTCAGCTCGGGTCATGATCCCAGCGTTCTGGGATCGAGCCCCACATCAGGCTCCTCCGCTAGGAGCCTGCTTCTTCCTCTCCCACTCCCCCTGCTTGTGTTCCCTCTCTCGCTGGCTGTCTCTGTCCAATAAATAAATAAAATCTTAAAAAATAAAAAATAAAATAAAATTTAAAAAACCCTCCCAAGACCGTCTAGATCTGAAGAGAACGGGAAGATAACCGTGACTTACCCAGGTCCCCACATGCCAAGTCTGACTCTTCAGAACGGGCCACACAAGGGCTTGTTTGAACAAACATAAAACAAATCCTTATCTTACTCCTCAGACCAAAATAAAATCCAGTTGAAGCGAATATTTAAGTGTAGAAAAGAAGCCATAAAAGTATTAGGAGGAAAAAAAATAGTAAATGTACTTAGAATTCTGGAGTGCAAAGTCCTTTCTATTTAAACAAGATAAAAACCCAGAAGCTATTAAGGAAATGATTGATACAAACGACTACATAAAAGTTAAAACTGTTTGAGGGATGAAAAATGCCATTAAGAAAGTCAAAAGATAAACAGAGAACTGGGGGGTAAATCTTGCCACACATTCATCAAAGGCTCATTTTCTGAAGTCACACACGAAAACATTTGTATTTATTAGAAAGGAACTTACAACCCCACAGGAAGAAAATGGAGGAATGGGTAAAAACAGGAGGTCACAAAAGAAGGAATGCAGATATCCAATATACATAAGAAAAAATGCTCCAGCTGAATCATAAATAAGTAAATGCAAATTGAGACAGTGAGCTGCCTTTTCCAAACCGATTGTACAAACTGATTGGGGAAACAGGCATGCACGTGCACTGTTAGTGGGTGTGTATACTGATGGCGCCCTTCTGCAGGATGATTTAGTAACACAGCCAAATTCTACAGCTCACATAGCATTTGACCCAGCAATTCCACCGTCAGCAATTTCACCTCCAGCTATACTGACAAAAGGGTCCAATACATATGTTCGAGATGTTCATTACAGCTCTGCCCTGAAGAAGCAAGAACGGGAAGCAATCTAAATTCCAACCAATGGGCAATAAATTGTAGTATATTTATTGCAATGGAATATTAGACGCTTGTAAAAAGAGAAGAAAGGCAAACCTGCGTGTGGATATAAATAAATCACTAAGATATACTAAGTGAAGAATGCAGTTCACTGAATTGAGGAGTGAGCCTTTGTATAAATAAAAAGCCCGAGAGTATAACAGGAATGTTTTAAGGTACAAATACTCAGAAACATGAGTAACAGTGGTTTAAACAATAAAGACAGTTCATTATCTCACATAATAAGAAATCTGAAGGTTGGGAGTCCAGGGTTGGTAACAAAGTCATCAAAGACCTATCTTTCTGCTCCTCCATTCTTTGGCTATTTGATCTGTTATTGTCACTTGCTTTTGCAAGATGGCTGCCTCTGCTCTAGGAACCCTCCACATTTAAGGCTAGACGGAGGTAGAAGATTTAATGCTACTGAAGGCTCTTCTCATGCATGTCTCTTACACTCATTGGCCAAAACTGTGTCACATGAGACCCCTTCACCCTCCAGTTCAAGGGTTTCTGGGAAAGTGAGTATCTAGCAGAAAAGGAACCTATTACCATGATTGCCTTAGCTGACCATAATGTGTCTTTAGAGGCTGGGCACATTACCACCCTAAATTTATTCCTCAACAGGGATTATTTTGGTAATAATCAATATTTTATTATAATAACAATCAATTATCTGAAGCCTAATTATAAAAATGTTTTAAATGAATGGGTAACTAAATCATCAAACAAGCTAGAGATATGGCTATCTGGTTGGCTTTATTGAGAGCCAAAGATAGATGGTAACACATATGTTAGTGACCTCAGATGGGGGCAGTTTAGAGCATCTCTCACAACAGAGAATGGAACAGTAATTCTCTAAAGGGAACGGGGTCTGCTTTAAGTGCCAAGACCACTCCCAAAGGGCTATCAAATTCTGACAGAACCCAGAATTTACCAATATCTTTTTTCTTAATTTTTTTTATTATATTATGTTAGTCACCATACAGTACATCCCTGGTTTTTGATGTAAAGTTCAATGATTCATTAGTTGCATATAACACCCAGTGCACCATGCAATACGTGCCCTCCTTACTACCCATCACCAGCCTATCCCATTCCCCCACCCCCCTCCCCTCTGAAGCCCTCAGTTTGTTTCCCAGAGTCCATAGTCTCTCATGCTTCATTCCCCTTTCTGATTACCCCCTCTTTCTTTATCCCTTTCTTCCCCTAACGATCTTCCTAGTTCTTATGTTCCATAGATGAGAGAAACCATATGATAATTGTCTTTCTCTGCTTGACTTATTTCACTTAGCATTATCTCTTCCAGTGCCGTCCATGTTGCAGCAAATGTTGAGAAATCGTTCTTTTTGATGGCTGAGTAATATTCCATCGTATATATGGACCACAACTTCTTAATCCAGTCATCTGTTGAAGGGCATCTTGGCTCCTTCCACGATTTAGCTATTGTGGACAAAGCTGCTATGAACGTTGGGGTGCATATAGCCCTTCTCTTCACTATGTCTGTATCTTTGGGGTAAATACCCAGTAGTGCAATGGCTGGATCATAGGGTAGCTCAATTTTTAACTTTTTTAGGGACCTCCACACTGTTTTCCAGAGTGGTTGTACCAACTTGCATTCCCACCAACAATGAGAACATAAATTGGATTCATCTTTCTTTGTTCAGGGGACCGGGAACTCCACACAGGACTCAGGGAAGTTGCTTTGTCTAAGATGCTGACAGACTGGTGAGTTCTACTTAACCCAAGGTACTCACTAGCGCCCCTGCTGGAGAAAAGAGTGATCCCACCAAATGCCCTGAATCCCCTCAGGGTTTGGGTTCTTTTTCTGCCATGTCTCTTCACCTTAATGGTGTTCAGTTCCCTCACTAAAGCGGGCAAGTGGACCCATAATCTCAAAGGCCCTTTCCAGGTCTGTAAGGCAACAGTTCTAAACAAATGTTCTCCCTCCACCACAACCTCTGGGTTTCACTATCTGAGATCCTGGAGGTCTAACAACAGGGACTCAAATCCCAGCTCCTCCCCTTACAAGCTCTGTAAGCCTTAAGCAAGTTCTTTAACCCCTCTGAATTCATTTACTTGTCTAAATTAAAAAAAAAAAAAGAAATACTAAGCGAAATAAGTCAAGCAGAGAAAGACAATTATCATATGGTTTCACTCATTTATGGAACATAAGAAGTAGGAAGATCGGTAGGGGAAGAAAGGGATAAAGAAAGGGGGGGTAATCAGAAGGGGGAATGAAGCATGAGAGACTATGGACTCTGGGAAACAAACTGAGGGCTTCAGAGGGGAGGGGGGTGGGGGAATGGGATAGACCGGTGATGGGTAGTAAGGAGGGCACATATTGCATGGTGCACTGGGTGTTATACGCAACTAATGAATCATCGAACTTTACATCAGAAACCAGGGATGTACTGTACGGTGACTAACATAATATAATAAAAAATTATTATAAAAAATAATAAAATAAAAAGAAGCTGCTAACCTCCAAAAAAATAAAATAAAATAAAAATTAAAAAAGAAATAGTTTGCAGGAAAGGAGGTTCGCCAGTTTTCTACTCCAGCTAAACCTGCTGGGGTCCCTTCTGGGGTCCCAAGAGGCCCCTATGTTGCCAAACCCAAACCGAGTGGACATTCTTTTGTCCTTATTTTTCCTTTTTTGCAACATCCAATAGTGTCCCTTCCATCCTCCTCCCATCCTTGAAGCTCCTCTCTCCCCTTCTGTGAGCCCAGCTTCTCCTGCTTTTCTTCTTCCCCAGTCCATGCTTCTCACTCTCCCTTATGGGATTTTCTTCTCCTCTCAATGCCAATATTTTTAAGCACATACAGTGATGTCTACCTCACTCACAGCAAAAGGAATGCAAATTAAAACAATGAGAAATCATTTTTCGCCCGTCAGATTAGCAAAACAGAAAGAGTTTGGCAACAGCCTGTGGGCAATGATGTAGGGAAACAGGCACTCTTGCACATGGTAGAGGTGCAATTGGTTAAAAACCCTTTGGAGGGCAAGTTGGCATAATCAAAATTTTAAATGCATAGGAGGATTTAATCCAGCAATTCCATTTATAAGAATTTGTACTAGAGATAAGATCTACCAGACATCTACCCAATGCCCATCCCTCCTTCTTTACAACAGAGCCTGATTTTGTTGGCAGAGCAATGAGCCAAACTCAAAGATATTTCCCAGCCTCCCCTGAGATAGGGAGGGTTGCTTGACACAGGTCTGGCCAATGAGATGTAAGAAAAAAAAAGTGTTTGGAAGGCTTCCAGAAAATAAGCTTAAAAGGATAATAGACTTAGTCAACAATGCACCCTTCTCCCCTTTGTTGTCTCCTCTCCCACCTTCTGCGTGGAAAGAGGATGTGGTAGCCAGATCTGGAACAGCCACCTTGTAACTACAGGAACTGAACATGGAGGCTTTATTGTGATATCATCGTGCCACTAAACCAATGCCAGCATTTGCCTTCCCCAGATTTCTCATGACGTGAGAAAAAGTATGTCCTCCTATTGCGTAAATCTCTGTCGTTTGAGTTCACTCTTACATGCAACCAGAATTAACCCCTAAATGATGTTTGTATGTTCACAGATATTTTTGCTGTATTGTTTATAGAACAACAGCCTGAAAACATACTGAGTTCCCACTTCAAAGGAACTGGTTAATTAAATCATGGGCACATGGTGGAATATTATGCGGCTGTACAAAAGAACGAGATAGACTTTTAGTGCTGATAAGGAATAATTGCCAAGATATTTGGTTCAGTTTTAAAAGAAAGATAGAAAGTAAATATAATGTGCTAACATTTATATAAAATTGCATTATAGGCTTAGAACATTTCCAGAATACATTAAGAAACTGGTGTCTCTAGAGGTGGGATCTGGGTTGTTAGGGATCAAGTGTTAGGGGGACCCACCATTCACTGTATACCCTCTCGCACTGTTTGAATATTCACCATGTGAGTATCTTACCCTCCCAAAAAGTTAATTAGAATTGTATGGCTTTATCAAACAGAGAGAAAGAGGGAGGAGGGAAAGCCAGTTATTTCCATGACTCATTCTTTTCTCTTCCTTCTTTTCATTGAATGACCCCCCATCCCATGCCCTCAACTGGCACATATATGTGAATGGACTCGAACCTGAATAATTCAATCATGAGCCCTCAGATGAATGCCACACTTCCTTATTGGACCACCCTCTAGACCTCACCCCTCGGAGGCCCCCTAGGCACCCAAATTCAGCGAGTCCACACCCGCAGTGCTGCTTCTCCACCTGTGTTCTCGGTTAAGTGATCAGTGATATCCATTCGGTGCCCCTGCCATCTGGGAAAGGAGGAATTGCTCCAAGTCCCGCTTTCCCCTCCTCTGTCTCAAACCATCTGGCTTCCTTGGTCTTCCTAGAGATGAGACCTTCCAAGAGCATAGTCAGATGTCCACAGTCAGAACCTTCCAAGAGCATAGTCAGATGTCCAAACCCCTTCTTTGCCCCTCTTTGCATGCACCACTCTGTTTACTTCCTGTTCACTGTCTTCCCCCCTGGACTGGCATTACATGAAAAGAGGGACCACGTCTGTGTCTTCCCCTGCTAAATTCCTCATATGGACAGCAGGCTCTGACAGCAGGGGTCACACACTGATTGCATGAGCCAAAAGATGTGGCCAGCACCTCACCTGCCCCTTGCCATCCTGTCCCATCCGTCCATCTTCCCCACCAGCCCCCAAACCAACCATCTCTGAAGCCAGCATCCTAATCCAAGCCTTCCCAATGCTCCCCAGGCCTTCCCAATGCTTCCACAGCATCCTAATCCAGGCCTTCCCACTGCTCCCAAGCCAGTCATGGCCACACCCCTCAACGGGACTCCCTACATCCAGCATGGCCCCTCGGACACTGATGTCAGACTTCAGTATGTAAAATGGCATTGTCATGTTGCCCACCAATAAATAATAGCAATAAATAAATAAGTATTGCAAAGCCCACTGTTGTGTTCAGACCCTATTACAACCCCTGGGCCTCCAAAAGGCCCTCCAACCCCTGCCTCACACCTCTGAGCCCGTCTCAGAGCCTTGGCCTCAGTCACAGGGAACCATTTGTACTTCCTCGAAAATGTCAATGTTTCGCATCTCCATTCCTGCACACACATTCTTTCCTCCACATAGAACACTGTCACCATCTTCCACCACCACTCTTTAATTTTCCTTTTAGCTAAGTCCTTCAAACTTGGCTCAAAGGTTACCTCCTCCGGGAAGCCTTCCATGACTACCCAGCCTGACATAAGGCCCCTCCCATCAGAACCATGAGGTCTTGAGGGAGGGGCCCTGTCTCGTTTGACTTCCATCTCCAGTGCCTAGAAAAGTGTCTGTATATGGAAAACTCTCAATAAATGTTTGTTGAATGATGGAATAAATAATTAAGTGAATGAATAAATAGGTTGTGCTGGAATGAAATGAGGCATGTGTGAATTACCCAAAAGCCATGCCAGGTGCATAGCTGTGCAGCAAATATAGTTTCCATTCTCTCCTTCCCCTCTCCTGTCACTCGGTTTTCCTTGGTCTTCCCAGCCCAAGAACACTGAAGGGGTCCCTTCACAGGGAGGACGTGCTTGGCCCCACCTGCTGGTGAAGGGCACCTCCCTCCCACCTTGCCTGCTCCCTGATTCCAAAAGGCCCCAGGGAATCTTGGAAACTAACCCATCCGCTACCTTCACTGCATCACACGGGCCGTGTGTGTCCTCCTTTGCCCCAGCCCCACCTCCCGGACCCACGGAGCCGGGCTCCAGGGCCCTGTGCAAGCCACGGTGTCCCTGCTCCTTAGTCTATACTCATATCCCCTCACTTCACCAGATTCAGCTGGTGGGAGGCCTCCAGGCCACACGGCCCTCTTCACCCTACCTTCCCTGCTCCCCAGACTAGATTCCTCCCTCTCACACTCACTGCGGGGCTCCTTGACCACCCGTGGCCCTCCCCAGCAGGGGCAGTTCCCCTCCTTCCTGTCCAGATTCCAGGGGCCCACTGGGGCCTCTCGGAGTTCACGCTTGCCTCTCAGGCCAGCCTCGCTGCTGGCCTGGACTGCACAGCTGGGAGCTGGATCCCGACAGCCGCCAAGAGGCCAGAATGGACATAGTTGATTCCCATCATTGCTTCTCTCTAAATCTGAACCGTGACCAAAAGGGAAAAAAAAAAAACAAAAAAAAAAAACAAGAGAGAAATGAAAAACCATAGGAACAGGACATCCTTTTCACTTGCCTCCCCAATTCTGTCAGGGGCTTAGTCCAACAGAGGCTTTAATTGGTCAAACTATGTGTTTTTCACTGAAAGAAAATGCCATAAATGAAATATGATTCACATTTGGCGTGGGGGGCCAGGGGAAGAGAGACCTCATCTTTGTCAGGCCCTTCAAAAGGAATTTGGGGTGGGATGGGGAGGGCCCAGAACCCCCCCATGATCCCCAGGGGCAAGGACACGTCCCCAGGGACACCCTGGAGTCTATGTCCTGCATCAGGCCCCAGTGGCCCGCACGGCCGCACTCACTTGCCGGCTGGGTGCCCAGCACTGACCTCACACCGGCTGCCTGCACCCTGAGTATATGGGAGGGGAAGTGGCTGCAGCCTGCGAGCATGTGGCCCACAAGCAGAGGAGGCCACGAGGGAGCTGCTGGCCCCCAGGCAGGTGCAACGTGCAGGGACTGGAATGGCAACCTCTCCTCTGGCCACACCTGCTCCTTTCCCCCATGTCCACACTTGACAGGCTCCCATTTGCGCAGCCGCATGAAGACCCAGCAAGATGGGGGAGAGGCTCCTATCCACTGCGAGACAAGAGTTCGACCTAAGGTAAGTCACAATGACAAAAAAAAAGTAGTCAGTTCCGTGCAAATCACAAACTCAGGGCCCACTCCCTCTGGTGAGTTGCAGGAGCCTCCAGGTTGACTCACCACCTCACCCAAACCTGCCCCGACAGAGGCCTGGAGTTCCATTAGAGCTGTGTTGCCACCCTGAGATCTGAAAAGCCTTGAGGAAGGACGTATCTGTTCCCTGGAAGGTTTCAGTGAGAAGAGTAGGAACTGATCACGAAGACACAGGAAATCCGCTGTGTGTGTGATGACAGGGACGGGAGGAGGGGGAGAGGGAGGGCAGGAAAGGGGTGCGGAGGAAGGAGAGCTCCAAAGAAGTGGTGAGGGGGGCAGGGAGCTGGCCCCATCAACCCAGTTTCCCAGGTCCCAGCTGTCCAGGATCAGGGTGGACCAGAACAGCCACGAAAGGCTTCCTGGAGTGGCCCAGTGTCACTCTTGACCCCCTCGCTCACAGCAGGTCTTAGGCCAGCAGGTTGTCTTCTGTCGACAAGGTCACCTTCTCCAGCTGAGAAGCAACTGGAAGGTCCCCACATGAGTTGGGAAGAAAGTAGGAGATGCCCGCAGCAAAGGGGCCGGCGCCTCCGAGGGAAAATCAGTGGGAAGCGAACATCTCCAAGGTGGTCAGCTTGGACCAAGGCAAGAAGAGGGAGCGCTGTCCCAAGAAGGCTCCAGGAAAAATGAGTGTATTTCACCTGAGAAGACAGAGGACCGCAGAGGTGTTCTCTGGGAAGCAGTTTGTTATATCCACGAGCAAACAGAGCTGGATCCTAGAAAGGGGGAGGTGGGGCAGGGAATTCCCCTGGGTTTGAGGAGGATGGAAATAGCGGTGCAGGGGAAAGGAAAAGCCAGCAAAATGAAGCCAGGGGAAGTGAGCTGGGGGGGGTGGGTAGGAAGGAGCAAAAATGTGCCTGGAGGCCAATGGGAGCTGTTAGAAAGGTTTGCATGGTGAAGCTGGGGGCCCAGCAGCGACCCCGAAGGCCACGTATGCTCACCTCCCAGCTGGGCCTGGCAGCGGCCCTAGGAGATGAGCCGCCAAAGTGCCCTGCGGACTTGTTAACGTGCCCCGTGCCTTGGGTCCCCTGCAAGTCCTGGGACTAGCTCAGACCTCATCAGGGCCTGCCTCAAGCTGGCATCCTCTGTCCTGATGTGTGTTTTCCTCTTTGGAATCTGGTTCCCTGAATCCTAACTGGCCCTACTACCCAAGCTAATGTTCTGAAAAGGCCTTGCCCAGCCTCTTGCTGTGTAGACCTCAGCAGGCAGCTCTCTCTCCCTCCCTCTCTCTCTCTCTCTCATTCCCCCACACATAGAAAGAGCCCCAGACTAGGAATCCAGGTCTGGTCAGGTGAGGGAGAAGCTGGCACCCACGTCTGGGCCTCTGTGTCCTCCGTGAGGAAAATGGGAGCCACGCTATCAGCCCTGGCCGTGTCACAGGGCACTGCAGGATGGAACGAGGTAAATGCAAGGGAAAGCTCTTTGGAAACTTCGAATGTTGTGAAGGTTTATTATGATTATTATTCATGTCTGATTTCGCCGCCTCTGTGGAGCCCCAGCTCGAGCTTATGCCTCTGTGATGCCAAAACAACCAGTCAGATCCATCAAAAAGTCACTCAATTGAGTGGGAAAAAATGCAGGCGGCTCTGTTGCAGGCTATCAAAAAATAAAGCCACCAGCATATCACTGGTGTTTTGGGAACGTGCAGTGGGTTGTTCTAGGCACCGTCTTTGAGTTTTTCTAAGGCTTTCACCTCCTGTGAACCAAAAAAAAAATGACATGGAAAAAAAAATCAAGCCCCTCGATTGTTTCCCAGGAGTGAGGACGGCTTCGAGATGCCAGGCTTAGGGGAGGGGGAGACAGAAGTCCTTGTGGGGAAGGACTTGTGTCACTCTTGACCCCCTCAGTCACAGCAGGTCTCAGGCCAGTGGGTTGTCTTCAGTTGGCAAGGTCACGGAGAAGTGACCTCGGAAGTTCCCCACGTGGGTTAGGGAGAAAGAAGGGGGTACCTGGATGGTTAGCCAAACCAGCAAGGGCTGAAGGAGCCCTGGCTCTGAGCATGGGGGCTGGCACCCAGAAGATAGAGACCAAGAGTAGGAGGGGTTGGCAACCAGGGGTAGAGAAGATTCTGAGATAAGAAGATGTTTTTAAATCAGAAATGTCCCAAGAGGGTTGCTTCCGAGTGGCACGTAACTCAAGCCAGTTTGTTTTGCTCCGTGCAAGCGATCGCACTAAGCATTTTGCTGGGACAAAAGATGGAATTCAACTTTTAAGAGGCTTGGCTATCCTCCGTGAGTTTTATTTATGCAGGCCTCTCCAGCACCCCATTCTCATCAGAAGGTATCTGCCTCTAAAATGAAGTTTCTGGGGGCGCCTGGGTGGTACAGCTGTTAAGCGTCTGCCTTCGGCTCAGGGCGTGATCCCTGCGTTATGAGATCGAGCCCCACATCAGGCTCCTCCGCTATGAGCCTGCTTCTTCCTCTCCCACTCCCCCTGCTTGTGTTCCCTCTCTCGCTGGCTGTCTCTGTCGAATAAATAAATAAAATCTTTAAAAAAATAAAATAAAATAAAATAAAATAAAATAAAATAAAATAAAATAAAATAAAATGAAGTTTCTGGATGGAATGGGAATATATCTGAGTTTAAACCAAGTCGCACCCTGGATTTAATTCTATCAGTTAACAAGTCCTTCCCAAGCAACTGTGCATTCCCACTCCCTTGCTAGAGGCCAAGGCGAGGGTGGGGGAGGGGAAGGAGAGGAGGGTATCAGGGAGGATGAGACCCACAAGAAAGAAGGGCCATACCGTGGGGTGGTAGGAGTTCAGAGGCAAGTATAAGCTGGAGCTGTCCCCACAAATTAGGTCTTGAGATAATATTTGGGAAAGAGATTTGGGGAAACATGAAAGTGTCTATTCAGATATGCATTTCGGTCATTATTAGCATATTGCTTGAAATGGAACTCGAAAGATGATTAACGTAGTAGCCACGTAGTCTGAGCTCCACCTGCATCCCCTTGGAACCACCCATTTCCATAATGTCACCTGCCAGCACCTGCGACTCTCTTTTTGGGGGCTCCCCCCGGGCTATTGGAGCATGAGTAGGGGGCAGGCCACAAGTGACAGCAAATTAACCCCCACCCCCTGCAGCCACACCAACGACTGATGGGAACGGATAGATACCCCACCTCCTTCATCCCACGGATGGGGTAACTCTGAGGTTCTTGTTCTTCCCAGGGTCCCAGAGCTCCCAGAGGGATTGAGCCCCAGGTGCCTGCAACGGTAACTGGCTTGAGAACTCATCCTTACGGGCTCCTTCCCTTAGCTGTCCCACTTCTCCCTCCCTCAACAAGAGCTTCCCAGGATCACCGCCCGGATAAATTACTTGTACATGAATCGTTAGCTGAGTCTACTTCTTGGGGAGCTCTAATTGAAATTATACATATATTTTTATCACCCTTTCAAGTTTAATTTCGTATTTTTATCCTAGTTAATCCTCTCGCAGCCTAAGAAAATGGAATTATTTTTTATATGGTGGAGTAAGATCCCAAAAGATAATGAGTAACTGACACACCTTGGGCTCTGTTTAATATCCGATATGCTGACTCCTGGCCTGACACTCTATCCATCACACCCCATCGCCACGGTCATTCCCATCTCTAGATAAACTGCATAGTAATGTAGCCCTAGAGTTCGTGTTGGCAGTGTCCTTATGGGAGGGGTATGTGGAATGATACACTAAGACTTTGCATATCTAGGCCATAAATACTATATTCTTGTTACGTTTACATATGCCCAACAACTTGGGTAACAGTCCTAGACCCCTGCTGATAAATAATTCCCAAAGTACTGTAGTGGGAATTATCTATGGATATTAACAGAAGCATAACATTTAGTTTTGTTTTTGTTTTAAAGACCCTGTTTATTTATTTGACGGAGAGAGAGAGAGAAAGTGAGTGAGAGAGAGAGAGCAGGAACTGGAGAGACGGCCAGAGGGAGAGAGAGAAACAGACTCCTCTCTAAACAGGGAGCCAAGCGCAGAGATCCCAGGACTCTGAGCCGAAGGCAAACACTTAACCAACTGAGCCACCCAGGTGCCCCAAGGCATAACATTTGTTATTGGGAAACACGGGTAAACAAAGATAAAGCTGTTTTTTTGGTTTGTTTTTTTTTTACTAAATTAATGGGCTTTGTAAATTTCAAAGTTTCCTCCCTAGGCATGTGTCTTTCTGAGTATACCCATCACGGTCTCCCACAATGATAGACATAACATCTGCTTAAGAAATAGTTCTCTAGGGGCGCCTGGGTGGCAGAGCGGTTAAGCGTCTGCCTTCGGCTCAGGGCGTGATCCCGGCGTTCTGGGATCGAGCCCCACATCAGGCTCCTCTGCTATGAGCCTGCTTCTTCCTCTCCCACTCCCCCTGCTTGTGTTCCCTCTCTCGCTGGCTGTCTCTATCTCTGTCGAATAAATAAATAAAATTTAAAAAAAAAAAAGAATTCTCTAGAGGGGCGCCTGGGTGGCGCAGTCGTTAAGCATCTGCCTTTGGCTCAGGGTGTGATCCCAGTGGGATCAAGCCCCACATCAGGCTCCTCAGCTATGAGCCTGCTTCTTCCTCTCCCACTCCCCCTGCTTGTGTTCCCTCTCCCGCTGGCTGTCTCTCTCTGTCAAATAAATAAATAAAATCTTTAAAAAAAAAAAAAAGAAAGAAAGAAATGATTCTCTAGAGATACCTGGGTGGTGCAGCCAGTTAAGCGTCCACCTCTTCGTTTTGGCTCAGGTCGTGATCTCAGAGTCATGAGATCGAGCCCTGCACCAGGCTCTGCGCTCATCATGCACTCTGCCTGAGATTTTCTTTCTTTCTCCCTCTGCCCCTCCTGCTCTCTCTTACTCTCTAAAATTAATTAATCAGTTAATTTAAAAAAAAAGAAATGATTCTCTAGCATTTACCCCACTTTCTTTATCAGGGAGAAATCTGAGTCCAGACTGAATTACTTTTCTCAATAAACCCAAAGTATGAAATCTTCACCGGGATACACTGAAATACCAGTGTATTTCTTTATTATTATTCTTTTACTGAAACATAGTTCAGCTCTTTTTTTTCACTGCAATTTTCTCACTTTATTTAAATTTTTATGGAAATTCTTTTTAAAACTACATATCTATAAGAAAAGTATTCAATAATTAGAATATTTGATTTTATATCCCATACCCTGCATGGTCTCCCCAAGATTCTCCAGCTTCCTTTTCTTTTTTTCTCAGAAAGCTATGTATTATTTTATTGTATGAAAATGTTTATAAATATTTGACACTTTTGAAAGTGTGTCTGTTGGATAAATAAAGACACGTCTGTATCCAGTCTAGTTATATTTTATTGGACTTAGTGATACTATCTAATCACAATTCTTTTATCTTCATCAATTTCTGATCTCAGAAAAGTATCCTTTTATGCCTTTAGTTCTTGCATCTGTTCCATGTTTGTGGTGGGATCTATGCTTTCTCTTCAGAGACATCATCTTCTCTCTCATCAGTTTCATCTCTTGACCTGTTGCATGGCGTTCTAGATTTTCTTTGGTTCGCCTGATCCATCACTAATTTTCTTTTCTGCAGTGTCCTTTAAGTTCTTCTCCACTTGCAATGCATATTTTGTGCTATTGAGTTCTCATCTTACTTGAATAAATAATGAGTGCTTAAGATGCAAAACTGAAAAGTATCTCCCTGGCACCCTTGCCCCTGAGGCATTTCTCTCCACAGACTTGAGCAGTACTACCAGTTTGACAGGATCCTTTGAGAAATAGTCTACACACACACACACACACACACACACACACACACACAATCTACATATCTGTCTCTTAATATGTCTTTAGTGACAAATCCCTATACTGTTGGGAATAGTAATATGTCTTGACAAATAAGTACATTTCCCGACCTCTTCAAGCCTCATGTTATCAGTTGTGACATTGTGACATTTATGGGTGCAACAAAAAGAAGAAGAAGAAGAAGAAGAAGAAGAAGAAGAAGAAGAAGAAGAAGAAAGAAGAAAAAGAAGAAGAATGAGAAGAAGAAAATAAAAAGCTAGATAGCCCAACTCAAAGTAATAGTTTCTTTGCTCAGGAGTTTAAGGAATGAAGCTAATAGTTTCCCATGACAACATGGTCACTTCCTGGCTGCTTGATTCAGCAGCTCACGCAGTCATCAAGAACCCACATTCTTTCCATCTTGTTGTCGTGCCAGCCCCAGTTTATCACCTTGCTAATCTGAGTCTTCATGGTCCCAAGATGGCTGCAGGATTTCCAGACATTGTACCAGAAACAATAACTTCTAGAAGCAGAAGAGTGGTTATCTTCTCCTTGTGTCTTTTATAAAGAATTAGAAAATAATTCGCAGAAGATTCCAGAAGACATCCTCTTGCTCCCATTCAACAGAATTTCATTGCTTGCCAACGCCTACACCAAACATGGGGTCTAAAAACAGGATTTCTAGGATGGCTCTAACCAGTTAGGACCCACTACCTGAGACTAGGGAAGGGACATGCACAAGGCTTGAAGATAGATAGCTAAACCACCACAAAACTCTATTAGGAAGGAGGAATGGAGGGGAGGTCCAGTGAGGGGGAATGTTGGGTGAGCAGTCAACTATGTCTCTCATCTCAGTTACAATCAGTCTTCCACCAACTCCCAAATGCCCAGTTCAACAACTTCCTGGGCCTTCTTTTCAGTGATGCAAGCACCCCCCTCTTCCTGCCCTTCCAAACACATCCAGTGCATCCTCCCACTCCACCAGAAGCACTCCTGAGCTGTGCAACTCCTCTCAGGGCATTCCACTCCCCTCCTGCTTAACGAATCCAGCAGCCATCTGGAACACTCTTTCCCTGAGGCCCTCTCTATGGGTTCCCAGCTTCCTCTCTCACATCCCCAGCATCTCAGGCTTGGGTAAATGCTATGGACTGGAGGTGTGTGTGGCCTGCCCCCAAATTCCTATGTTAGAATACTAACTCCCAATGGGACAGTATTAGGAGCCGGTAATTGGGTCATGAGGGTAGAGCCCTCGTGAATGGGATCAGCTCCCTTCTAAGAAAAACAAGAGAGAGCTTCCTTCCCCTCTCTCTCTGCTCTCTAACAGGAAGATACAACACAAAGACGGCCATGTGCCGACCAGGAAGGGGCCTCTCAGCAGACACCAGCTCCATTGGCACCTCGATCTCAGGCTTCCCAGCCTCCAGAAGTGTGATGAATCCATGCTCGTTGTTAAAGCCACCCAGTCTAGGGTACCTTGTTATCGTGGCCCAGACTGTTGAAGACAGCTGTCCTGCTTGCGTTCTGAACCTGCCCTCCCCCCTAGCGGGTTGAAACTCCAGGTCCTTGGACACGCTGGGTCATATGGCTTCGTCACCCTTTCCTGCTCCTTGTTGCTGCCATCCACCTACCTCCTAGTCACTCCTCTCATTTGCTAAGAATCAGAGCACCTAAGGACAGTGTTCCTCGCATTTCTAGCTCCTGAGATTTTAGCATCCCCGTGTGTATCCCACTCAAACCCTACTCTTAACTGTGACGCTTCCTCTCCCTTACTCTACTTCAACCACCTATTTCTAAGGCCACACTCTGACTTGGCCATCACACAAATAATCTCTGATAGCTATTTATTTTTTTTAAAGCTCTTTCCCTGACAATACCCAGGAAAATTCACATATGCATTTACTTTTTTTTTTTTTAAGATTTTATTTATTTATGTGACAGAGAGACAGCCAGCGAAAGAGGGAACACAGCAGGGGAGTGGGAGAGGAAGAAGCAGGCTCCCAGCGGAGGAGCCCGATGTGGGACTCGATCCCGGAACGCCGGGATCACGCCCTGAGCCGAAGGCAGCCGCTTAACGACTGCGCTACCCAGGCGCCCCTATGCACTTACTTTTTGATGCAGCTGTCCCACTTCTAGAAAGCTACCCCAGTGCTGCGCTAGCAAAAATACAACAAGACGTAGGAATCCAGCCAGTCACAGCTGCGTCATTTGTAACAGTGAAATACCAGAAGCAGTCTCAATATCCAACAATAGGGACGTGGTTACACGAGTTACAAGTCCTCCGTACAA
>NW_024424675.1:18449614-18589336 GCF_017311325.1 Ursus maritimus
AAGAAGAAGAAGAAGAAGAAGAAGAAGAAGAAGAAGAAGAAGAAGAAAGAAGAAAAAGAAGAAGAATGAGAAGAAGAAAATAAAAAGCTAGATAGCCCAACTCAAAGTAATAGTTTCTTTGCTCAGGAGTTTAAGGAATGAAGCTAATAGTTTCCCATGACAACATGGTCACTTCCTGGCTGCTTGATTCAGCAGCTCACGCAGTCATCAAGAACCCACATTCTTTCCATCTTGTTGTCGTGCCAGCCCCAGTTTATCACCTTGCTAATCTGAGTCTTCATGGTCCCAAGATGGCTGCAGGATTTCCAGACATTGTACCAGAAACAATAACTTCTAGAAGCAGAAGAGTGGTTATCTTCTCCTTGTGTCTTTTATAAAGAATTAGAAAATAATTCGCAGAAGATTCCAGAAGACATCCTCTTGCTCCCATTCAACAGAATTTCATTGCTTGCCAACGCCTACACCAAACATGGGGTCTAAAAACAGGATTTCTAGGATGGCTCTAACCAGTTAGGACCCACTACCTGAGACTAGGGAAGGGACATGCACAAGGCTTGAAGATAGATAGCTAAACCACCACAAAACTCTATTAGGAAGGAGGAATGGAGGGGAGGTCCAGTGAGGGGGAATGTTGGGTGAGCAGTCAACTATGTCTCTCATCTCAGTTACAATCAGTCTTCCACCAACTCCCAAATGCCCAGTTCAACAACTTCCTGGGCCTTCTTTTCAGTGATGCAAGCACCCCCCTCTTCCTGCCCTTCCAAACACATCCAGTGCATCCTCCCACTCCACCAGAAGCACTCCTGAGCTGTGCAACTCCTCTCAGGGCATTCCACTCCCCTCCTGCTTAACGAATCCAGCAGCCATCTGGAACACTCTTTCCCTGAGGCCCTCTCTATGGGTTCCCAGCTTCCTCTCTCACATCCCCAGCATCTCAGGCTTGGGTAAATGCTATGGACTGGAGGTGTGTGTGGCCTGCCCCCAAATTCCTATGTTAGAATACTAACTCCCAATGGGACAGTATTAGGAGCCGGTAATTGGGTCATGAGGGTAGAGCCCTCGTGAATGGGATCAGCTCCCTTCTAAGAAAAACAAGAGAGAGCTTCCTTCCCCTCTCTCTCTGCTCTCTAACAGGAAGATACAACACAAAGACGGCCATGTGCCGACCAGGAAGGGGCCTCTCAGCAGACACCAGCTCCATTGGCACCTCGATCTCAGGCTTCCCAGCCTCCAGAAGTGTGATGAATCCATGCTCGTTGTTAAAGCCACCCAGTCTAGGGTACCTTGTTATCGTGGCCCAGACTGTTGAAGACAGCTGTCCTGCTTGCGTTCTGAACCTGCCCTCCCCCCTAGCGGGTTGAAACTCCAGGTCCTTGGACACGCTGGGTCATATGGCTTCGTCACCCTTTCCTGCTCCTTGTTGCTGCCATCCACCTACCTCCTAGTCACTCCTCTCATTTGCTAAGAATCAGAGCACCTAAGGACAGTGTTCCTCGCATTTCTAGCTCCTGAGATTTTAGCATCCCCGTGTGTATCCCACTCAAACCCTACTCTTAACTGTGACGCTTCCTCTCCCTTACTCTACTTCAACCACCTATTTCTAAGGCCACACTCTGACTTGGCCATCACACAAATAATCTCTGATAGCTATTTATTTTTTTTAAAGCTCTTTCCCTGACAATACCCAGGAAAATTCACATATGCATTTACTTTTTTTTTTTTTAAGATTTTATTTATTTATGTGACAGAGAGACAGCCAGCGAAAGAGGGAACACAGCAGGGGAGTGGGAGAGGAAGAAGCAGGCTCCCAGCGGAGGAGCCCGATGTGGGACTCGATCCCGGAACGCCGGGATCACGCCCTGAGCCGAAGGCAGCCGCTTAACGACTGCGCTACCCAGGCGCCCCTATGCACTTACTTTTTGATGCAGCTGTCCCACTTCTAGAAAGCTACCCCAGTGCTGCGCTAGCAAAAATACAACAAGACGTAGGAATCCAGCCAGTCACAGCTGCGTCATTTGTAACAGTGAAATACCAGAAGCAGTCTCAATATCCAACAATAGGGACGTGGTTACACGAGTTACAAGTCCTCCGTACAATGGGTACTCTGGCGCTGTAAAAAGCAACAAGGAAGATCTGCGTATACAATTAAAAAGGGATCTCTGAAATATTTTATGTTTAAAAAAAAGAAGCAAGGTATAAGATAATGTGTATCATTTGCTGTGTGTGTATAAGAAATGAAAGAAAGTGTCAGTGGTGGTAGTAGCGTGTGTGTGTGTGTGTGTGTGTGTGTGTGTGTGCGTGTGTTTATTCAAAAAGAAGGTATCTTAGTTCAGGCTCTTTTAACAAAAACATGATTCACTGGGTGGCTTAAGCAACAAGTATTTATTCCTCACAGTTCTGGACGCTGCAAAGTCCAAAATCAAGGCGCTGGTAGAGCGAGTGTCTAGTAAGAGCCCGCTTCCTGGCTTGTAGACTGCTCCCTCTTGCTATGTCCTCACATGGAGTGGAGAAGGAAGAAGCAAGACCTCTCCTGTCTCCTGTTACAAGGGCACTAATCTCATCATTAGAGCCCTACCTCATGACCTAATTACGTCCCGAAGGCCCCTCTTCAAATACCATCCCATTGCATTCATGTTAACATATGAATTTCGGAGTAACCAAACATTCTATCCATAACAGAAGGTAAGCCAAAAACTAATTTTTAAAATGGTTAGCAATAAGGAGAAAGAGAGAACTTAAGAGATGGAATGGAACCTTGGAATCGTGTCAATGTTTCATATTATTTTGAAAGGGGGGGGACCTGGGTGGCTCAATCAGTAAAGCCTCCGACTCTTGATTTCAGCTCAGGTCATGATCTCAGGGTCCTGGGATCAAGCCCCATGTCGGGCTCCACACTCAGCAGGGAGTCTCTTTGAGTTTCTCTCTCCCCCTCTGCCCCTTCCTGTGCTCTCTCTCTCTCTCAAATAAATTTTAAAAAACCTAAAAAATAAGTTAATTCAAAAGGAAAGAAAGCATCTCTAAAAGCAAAAAAGAAACTTAAACAAATGACCTTACTGTATATAAGGCTGGCAGAATAATCATACAGAAGATAAATATTGCAAATGTCTTAGAAACATAGTATTTTGACCATGTGTACCTAGTGAGCTATATTCTAAAGACAAAATGAACAACAAAGAAATCTTGAACCGTGTGCAGCAGTCTCATTGTTGGCGGTAAAGTTGGAGTAATTGTTTCCTATTGTTTGAGGTAACAATTGACCACAAATTAAGTGGTCTAAGACAACACACAGCTCTCGTTTGAAATTGTACTTCTGGATACAATTCCTCTCCTCCATCTGTGAACCTATGAAACCCAAGCAGCTCGTTGTCAGCTCCTAAAGTATAAGGCAAGGACAGGCATAAGATGACAATTATAGACATTTGGTTCAAAGGAGAACAAAATGGAAGGGGGGAAAAAATCCCATGTCCCAAGCAATTTCAAAATCCAGCCAGAAAAACTCCATTTGGTTCCATGATCTAAGAATAACCCTCTCTCATTCGTGGTCCCACCCCTTGGAATCATCTTTTATTTCTTTTATGAAAAATAGCACATGTTTGCAGTCCAGTGGTGTTATCAGGTTGTTTCTCACCTGTAGAATTTGGGGGGGGGGGTCCCGCAGTCTTCTTTCACTTTGTCCTTTCTCTGTACCTTTCAGTGCGGCTTCTCAGTACCAGCAGTGTTTCTGCTGACATAAATTTGCAAGAGCCTTGTGGATCTCCTGGGTCTATCTCAGGGATTTGCTCCATTAGACATGAGGTTCCCCTACCGAAATTTCCTGCACAATCCCATCTCTATTCCTGGCTTCTGCTGAGCCAGCTGAGGGGTCCGTGAGTCACACACCTTCATGGAGCCCTCCGTATGACTGGATAGTCTGAACAGTGTGACCCCTCCAAGGCACTAACAAAAGGTTGTCCATCCACACCCTTCGATTTCTTTCCAGAGTGTGTTTCCTGATGGTGAATCTCCTAATTTTAACTTCTTTTGCAACCTGGATAAGCTGAAAATTGCCCAAATGATCAAGCTCTAGGTCCTTTTTGCTTAATCCTTTCTCAACCTAGTTCTTTCCTCTTACATTTCACTATAAGAAGCAAGAAGAAACCGCACCACATGGGGAACCCCCCTGCTTGGAAATCTCAGCTAAATATCTAAATTCATCATTTACAAGTTTTGCTTTCCACATAATTGCATAACCCAATTCAGTGTGCTTTCCGCTGATACCCTTTCCACTAGCTACCAAGAACGTGTTTCTCATTTCCATGTGAGCCTCACCGACAGCTCTTTTAATATCCATGTTTCTATCGACGGTCTGCTCGTGATGGTTCAGGTACCGTCTGAGCAATTACCCTGCTTCTCACTTCCTTCTGAGTCAGCACGAACAGAGCCCTTCACAACCGTATTTCTACTAACAATCTATCCAGGGCAATCGAGGTTTGTTTTTGGGTTTTTTTTTTTTTCTTATCATGCTCTAAAAATTCTCCCAGCTGCCAGCCATTGCCCAGTTGCAAGGCCACGTCCACGTTTTTAGGTATTTGTTTCCATAGCACCTTGCGTCCAGGCACCAAAATCTGTATGAGTTTCCTAGTGCTGTTGTAATAAATTACCATGGCCTGAAACAGTGCAAATGTATTCGCTTACAGTTCCAGAGGTTAGAAGTCTGAAACGGGTCTCAGTGGCTTCAAATCAAAGCATTGGCCGGGCTGCATTCCCTTCTGGAGGGCCTAGGGGAAACCTATTCTCCTGCATTTTCCAGCTTCTAGAGGCTTCCCACATTCTTTGACTCATGGCCCACTTCCATCTTCAATGGTAGCAATGGCCAGTCTATTTCTCATGAGGTATCTCTCTGGTTTGGACTCTTCTGCTTCCCTCCTCACCATTTAAGGACTCTTGTGATTACCTTGGGCCCGCCAGGATAACCCAAAATGCTCTCCTTGTCTTAAGGCCACCTGATTAGTAAACAATTCTATCTGCAACCTTAATTTCCCCTTGCCATGAAACATAACAAAGTCAGTTTCTAGGGATTGGGACACAGACATCTTTGGGGAGTTGGGAGTGTGTTATTCTGCTACCATAGTCAGTATTGTTATCTTGAAACGTACACACATCTACATAGACCCACACATACATACACATGTTAATATAAATGAATAAGTAATTCTGATAAAGTTATAAGGAATCAAACTGGTTTTCAGCATACGATAAAAGAGATACAAATATAAACTCAAAGTTAAGTAAAAACCCTGTATGGCCTATAAGCATATGAAAAAAGGATCAGCGTCAACCTCAGAGAAATGCAAATCAAAACCACAATGAGATAACCACATTACACCCCTTAGGGTGGCTACTATTTAAAAGAAAGAAAATAACAAGTGTTGGTGAGGATGTAGAAAGATGGGAGCCTCTGCACACTGTTGGTTGGATTGCAAAACTGTGCAGCCGCTATGGAAAACGGTATGGGAGCTTCTCAAAGAATTAAAAATAGAACTACCATATGATCCAGCAATCCCACTTCTGGGCATATATCCAAAAGAACTGAAAACAGGATCTTGAAGAGATATTCGCACACCAATGTTTATAGCAGCACTATTCATAATAGCTAAGAGACAGAGCAACCCAGTTATCCATCAACAGATGAGTGCATAAACCAGATGTGCTCTATTCATACAATGGAATATTCTTCAGCTTTAAAAAAGAGGGGCACCTGGGTGTCTCAGTCGGTTAAGCGTCTTGACCTTAGCTGAAGGTCATGATCTCAGGGTGCTGGATCGAGCTGCACATCAGGCTCCCTACTCAGTGGGGAGTCTGCCTTTCCCTCTGCCCCTCCTCCACTCATGCTCTTCCATGCTCTCTCTCAAATAAATAATAAATAAATAAAATCTTTTAAAAAAAATTTTTAAAGAAGGAAATCCTGTCACATGCTAGAACATGTGTGAACCTTGAGGACGTGTTAAGTGAAATGAGGACATTATGGTGGCTAAGTGAAATGAGGCAGTCATATAAAGATAAATACAGGATGATTCCTCTTATATGAGGTGTCTAAAGTAGTCAATTCGTAAAAGGTAGAATGGTGGTTACCAGGGCCTGGGGGAGGGGGGAATGGGTAGCTGTTGCCTATTAGGTATAGAGTTTCAGATCTGCAAGATAAAAAAAGCTCCGGAGATCTGTTTCACAACAGCATGAATGTACTTAACACTCCTGAACTATACACTTAAATGTGTATATTTCATATCAGGTTCAAAAAAGGTTTATGTTACCTGTAAATATTATCACAGTTAAAAAAAAATGAAAGACAGGGGCGCCTGGGTGGCACAGCGGTTAAGCGTCTGCCTTTGGCTCAGGGCGTGATCCCGGCGTTCTGGAATCGAGCCCCACATCAGGCTCTTCCGCTATGAGCCTGCTTCTTCCTCTCCCACTCCCCTTGCTTGTGTTCCCTCTCTCCCTGGCTGTCTCTATCTCTGTCAAATAAATAAATAAAATCTTTAAAAAAAAAATGAAAGACAAAGAATCAAGTTTCTATCCTTTTTCCTTGTAAACTGTATTTCAGAATAACCAAAAAATTGATGAAAGTTCTTCTTCATAGAGGAATCAGCTCATCGGTGCAGAAGGAATGACAGATTTCGAAAACTCGTGATTTCACAACCCCAGAAAAAATAACGAGTCTAGGCAACAAATGGCTACACAAATCTTCAAGTGAAGTTTGTGGGGAAACTTTGTAACAGAGAGACCCGGCTGTCAACTCCTGCACCCACAGCTGAGTCTTAACTTCCTAAGAGTGTGACAAGTGGCTATTACACAATCCCTCATGTGATGCAATAGGAAGTGTCCAACACGACCTGTGAAGTGTCCAACACAACCTATAATGTACACTTGCTACAGAAAAAAAAAAAGCACAGAAAACAGAAACACAGAAAAAAGAACATCAAAAAATGCCTAGATGAATACGACAGAGTATCACAAGGAGAGCCACCAGCAAAAATGGCAGAGTAAGGCTCTCTGAAAATTCTCTCCTCTGTAAAAGCAAAAATGATCAGAATCCACTTTTCCAGAACTCTGCAAATTAACCTGAGTTTATTATTAACAGAGCACGTATTCAAAGAAAACCAGTCGAATCTCATTTGGAACAGTGAGCTGTGTGGCATGATAACGTGCCCTCATCCCATTCCCCACTCTCCGGCTCCAAATAGTCTTAAAAAAAAAAATTACAGCCCACACTCGCAGTGACAAGTAGCAGCCTGGCAGCCACCAGAAGGAACAGAACGGGGTTGGAGCCCTTTCAAAGCCACCATCCTAAAGAATTATCATTATTTGACCTGTCTGGTTAATTTTGGAAGATCCCGCTTACAAGGTTCGCTGTCTTTGACCTGAATCAGTGCTTTCCCAGGGGAAAAAGAATGAAAAGCTTTATTCCCCCTTGGGGCGGGGGGACACTGAAAACAATTAAAAGCAAATATCTAACTTTAACACGACCCACGGTGGTGGGTAACAGTTGGAGCAATACTGGGCTAACAAAAAAACTTAAAAGGAGTGAGATATCCACAGGTACTTTGAAAATCCCTGACATATTCCTGGGGGTCTGGAAGATCACATGGGTGTATAAGGCTGGGCACAAGCTCGGGAAAGTCCTGAGAAGGCCCTAAGCTCTCACCTCTGATTAACTCTAAGTGAAGGCTAAGGAAGGGGTGTCCACGGTCTGGTTGAGTGTTGAAAGTGGGCCCCAATATGTACCCAGAGCCCCTTGGCAAAGACCGTAATACTTGTTTCCAGGCATTTAAAATGCTCTGTCCAATTATTACCTGACCACTAACCTAACCACACACAGGCTTCAGTGGCCACACATGACAAAGAATACAGACTTTCCCAAATTAGTTCAGAAAGGTCATTAAGCAAACAACACCTTCTACAACAAACAGCCACAAGACCCAACACTGGGATAGAATTCAATTTCCAGACCTGCCGAATTGTATTATTTTAAATGTACAGCTTTCAACCAAAAAACTAGGAGACATGCCAAGAAATAAGAAAGTTGGACCCATACACAGGACACAAGGCGATCAGTAGCGACTGCCCTGGAGGAAACCCAGATGATGAACTTGTCAGAAAAGACGTTAAATCAGTGTCTTTAAATGGAGCGAAATAACGTTCAGCCACAAAAGGAGTAAAGTACTGGAACATACCAAACACATACTATGTTAAGTGAAAGAAGCCAATCCCATGATTCCATTTTAATGAAATGTTCAGAATAGGCAAAATCTATAAAAGATAAAAAGTAGTTGAGGGGCGCCTGGGGGCTCAGTCAGTTAAGTGTCCCACTCGTGATTTCAGCTCAGGTCATGATCTCAGGGTCCTGGGATCGAGCCCTGGAGCAGGCTCTGTGCTCAGTGGGGAGTCTGCTTGAGATTCTCTCTCTCTCTCCCCTTCTGCCCCTCCCCCCACTCACACTCACGCACTCTCTCTAAAATAAATAAATAAATCTTAAAAAGAAAAAAAAAAAAGAAGAGTGATTGCCCAGGATGGGGGAGGGTCAGTGTGGAGGAACGGGAAGTGACTGCCTATCCCTGGGGGGTTTTTCGCAGCCAAAAGAGTGGCCTCTACCTCAGATGGTCAGTGGGTCAGTCATGACAAATGATCCAAGCCCAGAGTGGGGACCCAAGGGTTAACAGAACAGATATGCCCCTGTCCTCAGGCAGCCTCAAGTCTAGTGAAAGAGGCAACGATGAACCGTGTCATCAGCCCAGGGGAAGCCCCTAAGGAACAGTGACAATCCTGCAGGAGCTCCTGACCAAGAGGCCACACAAGGACCAGGCAGTTGAGAAGGTCCAGATGCCCGCTGGCAGCCTCCCATGGGACAGGAGTAGGGGTAACATACTATTTCTTCATCCGGGTGATGGTGACGCAAGTGTGTTTACTTTGTGAAAATTCAGCAAGCTATTCACCCGTGATTTATGCAGTTCTCTCGCCATACTTTATGCTTTAATAAAAAGTTTCCTGGAAAATATTCCATTGATTCAAATATTCCACTGAAATTAAATGTAGACACCTTTCTGCATCTCCCGACGGCCCCCAGCTTCCTCTCTAGCTGCAACTCATGCCCTCAATCCTCGCTCTCTGAGCTCTAAGCTCACCAGCCTTCATTGGGTGGCAGGAATGCCAAATTGTCCTGGCCTGAGAATTTTCTACATGTTTCTCTTCTTTTTTTTTAAAGATTTTATTTATTTATTTGACAGAGATAGAGACAGCCAGCGAGAGAGGGAACACAAGCAGGGGGAGTGGGAGAGAAAGAAGCAGGCTCATAGCAGAAGAGCCTGATGTGGGGCTTGATCCCGTAACGCCGGGATCACGCCCTGAGCCGAAGGCAGACGCTTAACCACTGTGCCACCCAGGCGCCCCTACATGTTTCTCTTCTGTCTGAGATGCATTTGTCTATTCTTCATGAACTCAGTATTTCTAAAAATCCAGTCTCAGTTGAAATGACATTCTCTCAGAGACGCTTGACCTCACCACCCCACCAATGTTGCCCAGTGCCCTGCACGGTCCTGTCACAGTGTCCTGTGTCTGTTCCTCATTGCACCAGACTCATTGCACTTTTGCATCTAATCACCTGTCTCCCGTGATAGACTACAGTATCCAGGGAAGTCAAGGCTCTATCTTACTCAACATTTTACCCCCACGCCCAGCAAAGTGCTTGATGCGTAGTGCACTCTTGTAATATTTGTGAATGAATGAATGAATGAGGGAATTGAAGGCAATGATCAACCCAAGAGCAGAGCCAGGATGTGGGCTTTCAGGCACTGAGACAAGCCAGTAAGTGGGGTTTTGTTGGCAGAATCCCATGGCCCCGAGATTCACAATAACTGGAGATTAGGAATTATAGTTACTCCTAGAGCCGGCCTTCCAAGGGGAAGGAAATGCATAAAATAGAACAATGAAAGGAACAAAGCCCCTATAATTCCCACCATCTCCTCACCCTTCCCCACCTGGGAAATTCGTGGTGTCACAGCGTCTTGATTCTTAACACAATGGCACGGGGGCAGCTCTGGCTTGTCAGAGGATGTGACTGTCAAAGCATCTTTGCGTGCAGGTGTGCCAGTGCTTTTCCCACACAGCAGGGAGAGACTACAGGCTGTAATTTGGCCCTGGCCCCCTATTATCAAAACCATACCACTTCCTCTCCAACCTTATAATATACCTAAAAGTACTCCCCCAAAGGTACCAGGTGAAGCTGGAGAAGGTCTCTTAATGTCAAAGGAGATGTTTAGAAAGTAGGAAGAGCTTAAATCAGGGCTGGTCAGAGTTAAGGCCAGCATCCCTGGGTCAGCCCTCCACTGGTAACCTACTCTCAGAAGGAAGCCATGGGCCAACCCCATCAGCCTGCTCTGACCAGCCACCTGCCCACAGCCTAACCCCTCAACCTGGCCTCAGAGGGGCCCCCTGATTCCAGGCGCACACAGTCTTGCCCTTCAACGTCCGTCTGATTTCCTTGCCCATCCTGTGAACTTGCTGGGGCAAGACACCAATATCTCCTGAGAACCTGAACATACAAATGGACCACGGCCAGACCATATATGACAATAGAACTCTTACCCACTATCTGTAACAACCAGCCCAGGAAGCCAGATGCTCACAGCACTTGGCCTGGAATGGTCAAGAATTGTTCAGGGGGAACGCCTGGGTGGTACAGCGGTTAAGCGTCTGCCTTTGGCTCAGGGCGTGATCCCGGCGTTGTGGGATCAAGCCCCACATCAGGCTCCTCCGCTATGAGCCTGCTTCTTCCTCTCCCACTCCCCCTGCTTGTGTTCCCTCTCTCACTGGCTGTCTCTGTCTCTGTCGAATAAATAAATAAAAAATATTAAAAAAAAAAAAAGAATTGTTTAGGGACTTCTAGCTTCTTGATTTCCTGTACCTGCTTCCAACCCAGGACTCACCAGATAAAGGCAAAGATGCTCTCCCCCGATCACATAAGATGCCCCGCTTCCAGTGTCCCCATGCCAACAAGCTCCAATCACAGCACACCTGAAGCCTTCCTTTCTCTTTGTGCTAGAGCACTTTCCCACTCCCCGCCTGCCTTTAAGTCCCTGACAAATGCAAGTAATGGTGGCTGACTCCCCGGCAACAATAGACTCTGAATAAACAGCCTCTGTGTGTTCTCATCTAGGAGGCTTCATTTATGTCCACGGTTTTCCTGGAGGGCCCAACGAGACACAGTCTGCACTGCCCATCACCGCAGACCCCAGGCTTCGGCCAGGTGCATTATGTGCAGACAACCCTTGAGACCTTGGTGCCTTGCTACTCATGACTCATCAAATCCACATGGCGGGGGGTGGGGGGTGGGGGGCAGCACTTAGTCTGAACTCCCCTCCCTTTGCATTGAGTCCTTAGCCACTGATTATCGGTGTAGTGCCCGGGTGTTTTGATTGGGTCTCCTTTGTTTGCATCCTTGGTGGAATTGGGCCATTCCTCTTCATCTCTTTTGCTCTCTTTTGTGCTTCCATTTGGTGCTGTTCTGCCAAAATTATTGGTCACCCAACGGAGACTCACAGGACAGAGCACAGGCAGAGGCCCCCTATCGGCTGTAGATCACGCCAGCCTCGTAGAGCGGTGAGTGCGTGGTTCTCACTGCACCGGAATCCATGCAGACAAACCGCTGTGGGTCACCGGTAATGCTGGGTGAGGTTCTCCTTCCATCTCAATACCTTGTCCGGAGAGAGTCTTCTCTCCGGTTTTCCCCAGGGAGTGCCAATTGTCAGGTCTGCATTTGGAGACAGCCAACCGTCAGGCTGAGGTCCCAAAGACACAAGGTGTCAAAGCATCACCTTTCTACAGATCACTGCCAGCTCTCAAGGGTCATCCAAGTCCTCTCCTCCTCCAGGAAAAGCCCTGCCTCTGACAGATTCTTCTCATTAGAATCCAAATTCTTGTCTTTCTAAATGGCCTAACTTCACCCAGGATCATTCGGACCATCAGTGGCCACTCCAGGGAACATGTGACTTGCACAAAATTGCTCATTTGAAAGACACTTTAGAAAACAAAAGGAATAAGAAAGATATTTTGATCAGTGTGCAGAGGTCCCCAAAGGAAATTCTGATTTAAACATTGCTTCACTGAAAGATTCTTTGGCCAAAGCTAATGAGCAATTTGAAAACTTAAGGAACAGCAAGCTCAACTTGTCCTTCGTCTTCTCCCTCCTTGTCCTCCAGTTACTTCCCTAGCTGCAGCCCTGCCTCTTCCCCCTTCCCCTTCCACTGCTCCCCCTCCATGCCACCAGTGACTCCTCCCTCCTCCTCCCCTGCCCAGCTGCTACACTTTCCCCAACAACTCCTAAGATCCTTAAATGCCAGTCACCTCTAAAGGTTCATGCCCACCAAGAGCCAGGTATGCAGATCATTGCAGAATTAATTAATTAATTAATTAACCAGAACTGGACTATAACCAGTTATTAAGAAACCAGAACTGAGGGGGCGCCTGGGTGGCGCAGTCGTTAAGCGTCTGCCTTCAGCTCAGGGCGTGATCCCGGCATTCTGGGATCGAGCCCCACATCAGGCTCCTCTGCTAGAAGCCTGCTTCTTCCTCTCCCACTCCCCCTGCTTGTGTTCCCTCTCTCGCTGGCTGTCTCTATCTCTGTCAAATAAATAAATAAAATCTTAAAAAAAAAAAAAGAAAGAAACCAGAACTGAATTAGTAACTATAATTAAAGATTTCCCTAAACCCAGAGAAGACCAGCGACTATTCATAGAAGAGTTGAGAATTCGTTTGGGTGCATGTGAGCCGGGGTTACCTGAGCTGTTACCAATTTTATACACATTGGTCAGTACCTCAGCACTGAGTCCCGGATGACAGAAGCCAATTAAACTGACGTGGTTCTCTCTAACCACAGCAAACCCGAGGGTCACCAGTGGGCCCCCAAAGTAGAGCAAGATCCCCTAAAAACCACACATGAGATTTTTCTAATAAAAACCTATCGGGTCACGATTCCATCATGCAAAAGAAGAAAAGCAAGGCTCTGGTGCGCTGTTGTTTGTGTGGCTGTTTGTGTTTCAGACACCGATCTAGATGTGTGAGTGAAGGTGTTCCAGAGAGGTAGTAAACATCAGCCATCAGGGGACTTTAAATAAAGGAGATGACCTTGATAATGTGGGTGGGCTTCATGCACTCAGAATGGGTGAAGAGCACGAGCTGAGGGTTCCCAAGGAAGAAGAAATTCTTCATTCTGGAAACCTGGGTTTCCAGCCCACTGGTCTGCCTACAGATTTCGGACTTCAATTCACACCTGAATTCATAGCCCGCACTACAGATTTTGGACTTACCAACCCCCACCACAGAGTGGGGAAGATGTTGGCAGGGCCACACTCTCACCAAGGGCTCCGGGGGAGAATCCCTTCCTTGACTTTTCCAGCTTTTTGTGGCAGCTGGCCATCTTTGGCCTTCGTTGGTTTGCGGTCACATCACTCCATTCTCTGCCTCTGTCTTCACATCACTTTCTCCTCGGTGTATGTGTGTCTCATCTCCCTCCAGCTCACTCTTATCGAGATCCTTATTATAGGGTTTAAGGTCCACTTGAATAATCCAGATGATCTCCTTATCTCAAAGTCCTTCCCTTAGTTACATCTGCACAGACTCTATTTCTGAAGACGATAACATTCACGGGTTCCAGGGATTAGGATGTGGACATATCCTTTGGGGAGCCACCATTCAACCCTCGACACAAGGTTATGATCCTAGCTAAGCCATCAAAAAAAAGATCTCAAGGGGAGTTAAGATGGTGGAGGAGTAGGGGACCCCTTTTTCAGCCGGTCCCCTGAGTCGAGCTGGATAGGTACCAGACCAGCCTGAACATCCACGGAATCAGCCTGAGACACAGGAAGATACATCTGGATCTCTACAAATGAACATCTCCAGCGCTGAGTATTGAGGTACAAAGTGGGGAGCCGTGAAACCGCGCACAGATATTGGAAGATAAACCGAAGGGGGAGGGAGCCACCGCATTCGGGCGCCGGGAAGCGGTAGCCACCTGTATGGGGGAGCGGGCTGACTCGGAGGGCACCCGCGAGAGAGCAGACTGAGACCGTGAGCCGGGGGCGCGCGCCACCAGACTGAAACGGAGCTCCGGTGTGCTCACTGGAAACAGACTGAGACTGGGAGCTCCGGAGCGCGTGCAGGGGTGGCTGGCGGCTGGCGGCGTTAGAAACACAAAGGACAGAGACGCGCCGGCCCTGGAAGTGAGGGCTGGGACGCAGGCTGTGGGGCGCACATCCCGGGACACTGCAGGGTTGAGCAGCACCAACAGAAACAGAGTTAGAGTGGCCAGAAGAGCTCAGTGGAGAGCTGACTGCGATCTCTCTGTTCTGAGACAGAGGCTGGGATTCAGCCACTGCTGCTCTGACTCTCAGAAGACGCACAGCAAACCGCCAGGGAAAGCCACCAGAGAACAAAAGCCTGGAAATACTGGCTCACAGTGTGCCCATCCCCATCCCCCCTCGCAGGGGACACGGAGACTCCACCCAAACAGGGTTGCCTGAGTATCGGCACTGCAGGCCCGTCCCCCAGAAGGCAGCCTGAAAAATCAAGAAGCCCACATCCCTAAGATCCCTATAAAACAAGGGTGCACTGCCTGGGTCCCGGTCAATAATTTGGGCTCTAGACAACCCCGCAACCTCTCCTCATCAGAATGACGAGAAGGAGAAGTCCCCCCCAGCAAAGAAAAGACAATGAGTCTGTGGCCTCTGCCACAAATCTAATGGATATGGATATAACCAAATTATCAGAAATGGAATTCAGACTAACAATGGTCAAGATGATGTGTAGACTTGAAAAAAGTATTAACGAAAATGTTAATGAGAATATAGAATCTCTAAGGGCGGAAATGAGAGCGAATCTGGCAGAAATTAAAAATTCTATGAACCAAATGCAGTCAAAACTAGAGGCTCTGACGGCCAGGGTCAATGAGGCAGAAGAACGTATCGGCGAATTGGAGCATGGGTTAGTAGAAGAGAAAGCTAAAATAGAAACGGGGCTCAAAAAAATCCAACCTCAAGAATGTAGGTTACGGGAGATTACTGACTCAATGAAACATTCCAATGTCAGAATCATCGGCATCCCTGAGGGGGTGGAGAAAAACAGAGGTCTAGAAGAGATATTTGAACAAATTGTAGCTGAAAACTTCCCTAATCTAGCAAAGGAAACAAGCATTCGTGTCCAAGAGGCAGAGAGGACCCCTCCCAAGCTCAACCACAACAAACCTACTCCATGTCACATCATAGTGCAATTTGCAAATATTAGATCCAAGAATACAGTATTGAAAGTGGCCAGGGCAAAGAAATTTCTCACGTACCAAGGCAAAGCTATCAGAATTACATCAGACCTATCTACACAGACCTGGAATGAGAGAAAGGGTTGGGGGGGGCATTTTTAAAGCTCTTTCAGAGAAAAACATGCAGCCAAGAATCCTTTATCCAGCAAGGCTGTCATTCAGAATTGATGGAGAAATAAAGACGTTCCAGAATCGCCAGTCATTGACCAATTTTGTAACCACGAAAAACCAGCCCTACAGGAGATATTATTAAGGGGGTACTATAGTAAAACACCTCAAGAGTGATACAGAACAGAAAGTCACAATCAATAGAAACAAAGACTTTACTGGCAACATGGCATCATTAAAATCATATCTTCTTAATAATCAAAGTCTCTAATGTAAATGGCCTAAATGCTCCCATAAAACACAGGTTGCAGATTGGCTAAAAAAAAGACATGACCCTGGCCCATTTGCTTTTCGTCTACAAGAGACTCATTTTGAACCTAAAGATACATTCAGACTGAAAGTAAAGGGATGGAATACCATCTTTCACGCCAATGGACCTCTAAAAGAAAGCTGGGGTAGCAATTCTCATATCAGACAGATTGATTTTTAAACTAAAAGACTATAAAGTTGAGACACAGAAGGGCACTATATTATTTAAAGGATGTATCCAACAAGTGGATATGACAATTATAAATAATATATATGCCCCCAACAGGGAGCAGCAAGATACACAAGCCAACTCTTAACCAGAATAAAGAGACATAGATAAAAATATATGTTAATAGTAGGGGACCCTCAACACTCCACTATCAGAAAATAGACAGAACATTCATGCAAAAAAATCGACAAAGAAACAGTAAGGGCTTTGAATGCCAAGGCACAACAAGTTGGACCTCTCCTTAGATATATATAGAACACTACACCCAGAACCAAAGAATACTCATTCTATTCTAATGCCCATGGAACATTCTCAAGAATAGACCATGTTTTGGGTCATAAAACAGGTCTCAACCGATACAAAAGACTGAAATTATTCCCTGTACATTCTCAGACCAATAATAGCTTTTGAAATTGGAACTCAACCACAAGGAAAAATTTGGAAGAAACTCAAACACTTGGAGACTAAGAACCATCCTGCTCAATAGAATGATTCGGATAAACCAGAAATCAAAAATCAATTTAAACAATTTTATGGAGACCAACGAATGAAAACACAATGGTCCAAAACCTATATGGATACTGCAAAAGGCAGTCCTGGTGGGGAACACATACTATCCAAGCCCCACTCAAAAGAATAGAAAAATCTAAAATGCAGTTTTCATATTCTCACCTCAAGAAGCTGAGCAGCAACAGAGGACAGGCCTAATCCATGACGAGGAAGCAGTTGACCAAGATTAGAGCGAAATCAATGAATTAGAAACCAGGAGTACAGTAGAGCAGATACAGAACTAGAAGACTGGTTCTTTGAGAGAATCAATAAAATTCGACAGACAAGCTGTGCAAGACTTATCCAAAGAATAGAGAAAGGACCCAAATTAATAAAATTATGAATGAAAAGGAGAGGTCATCAACTAACACCAATGAAATTGGAAGTGATATAGAAACTTTTATCAACAGCTTTATCAAAATTAAGCAATCTGAAGAGATGGAGGACTTCCCATGGAACGCTATAACTCGCAAGACTGAAACAGAAGAAATTGATTTTTTAAACAGGCCAATTAATTATGAAGAGATTGAAACAGTGATAAAAACCTTCCAAAAACAAAACTCCAGGCCCGGATGGTTTTCTGGGGAATTCTGTACAAACATTCAAAGAAAAATACCTATTCTTACAAAGCTATTTCAAAAATAGAAACGAAGGAAAGCTCTAAACTCATTCAATGAGGTATATGTACCTTGATCCTAACGGCAAGGCAAAGACCCCATCAAAAGGAGAATTACAGACCGTTTCCTAATGAATATGGGCCTTTCAAAATCCTCAACAAGATCCTGGCTAATAGAATCCAACGTACATTTTTATAAAGGATTATCCATCATGACCAAGTGGGATTCATCTCTGGGATGCAAGGGTGGTTCAACATTCAAATCAATCAGTGTCATACATTTTTATCCAGAAGGAAAAAGCCAAAAATCATATACATCTCTCAATAGATACAGAAACTCATTTGACAAAATACAGCATCCTTTCCTGATTAAAACCCTTCAGAGGTAGGGATGAGGGTACATTCCTCCAATCTCAGTTAAACCATCTATGAAAAGCCTACAGAAAATATCATTCTCACATGGGGAAAACTGAAGCCTTCTCCTTAAGATCAGGAACACGCTAAGGATGCCCTCTCATTCACTATTATTCAACATAGTACTAGAAGTCCTTGCAACAGCAATCAGACAACAAAAAGGGATAAAAGGTATCAAATGTAAAGACAGAAGTCAAAGCTACGTGCTTTTCTTTGCAGACAGACTGATGATATTCTATATGGAAAACCCAAAAGAATCCACTCCCAAACTATTAGAAGTTATAGAGCACATCAGTAAGTGTCGTGGGATACAAAATCAATGCTCAGAAATCAGGTTACATTTCTATACGAATAATGAGACGAAGAAAGAGAAATTAGGATCATCCCATTTACTACACCAAACCTATGCTATTGGATTAATTAACCACAGAGACGCGTAAAGGACCTATATTCACAGAAACTATAAATCACCCTTGAAAAGACATTGAGAAGACACACAAAAGGTGGAAAAATATTCCATGCTCATGGATCAGAAAAAATTAACATAGTTAAAAATGTCCATGCTACCCAGAGAATCTACAGTTTCAATGCTATCCCGATCAAAATACCGATACATTTTTCAAAGAACCGGAACAAATAGTCTTAAATTTGTATGGAACCAGAAAAGGCCCAGAAAGCCAATAGGAACTGTCGAAAAGGAAAAACAAAGCTGGGGGCATCACAATGCCAGATTTATAGCTATACTACAAAGCTGTGATCACAAAAAAGACAGCATGGTACTGGCACAAAACAGACACATATACCAATGGAACAGAATAGAGAACCCAGAAATGGACCCTCGGCTCTTTGGGCAACTAATCTTTGATAAAGCAGGAAGAAACATCCAGTGGAAAAAAGTCTCTTCAATAAATGGTGCTGGGAAAATTGGACAGCTACATGCAAAAGAATGAAACTTGACCACTCTCTCACACCATACACAAAGAGAAACTCCAAATGGATGAAAGACCTTGATGTGAGATAGGAATCCATCAGAATCATAGAGGACAACATAGGCAACAACCTCTACGACATCGGCCAAAGCAACCTTTTTCATGACACATCCCCAAAGGCAAGAGAAACAAAAGATAAAATGAACTTGTGGGACTTCATCAAGATAAAAAGCTTCTGCACAGTCAAGGAAACAGTCAAAAAAACTAAGAGGAAGCCCACAGAATGGGAGAATATATTTGCAATGACACTACAGATAAAAGACTGGTATCCAAGATCTACAAAGAACTTCTCAAACTCAATACGTGAGAAACAAATAAACAAATCATAAAATGGGCAGAAGATATGAACAGACACTTTTCCAATAATGACATACAAATGGCTAACAGACACATGAAAAAATGTTCAAAATCATTAGCCATCAGGGAAATTCAAATCAAAACCACACTAAGATACCACCTTACGCCAGTTAGAATGGCAAAAATTGACAAGGCAAGAAACAACAATTGCTGGAGAGGATGTGGAGAAAGGGGATCCCTCTTACACTGTTGGTGGGAATGCAAGCTGGTACAGCCACTTTGGAAAACAGTGTGGAGGTCCCTAAAAAAGTTAAAAATTGAGCTACCCTATGATCCAGCCATTGCACTACTGGGTATTTACCCCAAAGATACAGACGTAGTGAAGAGAAGGGCCATATGCACCCCAATGTTCATAGCAGCTCTGTCCACAATAGCTAAATCGTGGAAGGAGCCGAGATGCCCTTCAACAGATGACTGGATTAAGAAGTTGTGGTCCATATATACGATGGAATATTACTCAGCTATCAGAAAGAACGAGTTCTCAACGTTTGCTGCAACATGGACGGCACTGGAGGAGATAATGTTAAGTGAAATAAGTCAAGCAGAGAAAGACAATTATCATATGATTTCTCTCATCTATGGAACATAAGAACTAGGAAGATCGGTAGGGGAAGAAAGGGATAAAGAAAGGGGGGGTAACCACAAGGGGGAATGAATCATGAGAGACTTTGGACTCTGAGAAACAAACTGAGGGCTTCAGAGAGGAGGGGGGTGGGGGAATGGGATAGGCTGGTGATGGGTAGTAAGGAGGGCACGTATTGCATGGTGCACTGGGTGTTATACGCAACTAATGAATCATCGATCTTTGCATCAGAAACCAGGGATGTACTGTATGGTGACTAACATAATATAATAAAAAAACAAAAACAAAAACAAAAAACAGATCTCTGCAGGGATTCAAAGAGGCCATTATAAAACACCAACATTTAGCCTCTGATTTTCAAAAGGAAGAATGGGGGGAAATCTGTTTGTAACCTTTCTGCACATAATCTCTGGTACTCTTACAGTGGCCAGTTGGTGGGACCAGATGATTTCAAATGGGTATTAGCTGACCGAGTCATCGTTGTTCCTTCCTACGTATGCAGAGACTCAGAGCGGCCTTCTGCCCAGATCAGAGAAGTCACTGGGTCCTGCAGTGTCCAATGACCACCTTCCTTCAAAGGCCTGAGGCCCTAGACTAGAGCCCAAGCCAAAAACTACAGGAACATGTCAGACACGTTCCAACTCAAGGCCCTTTCTATTCCCTTTTGGGAGCAGGGGCATGTCCCCATCCAGCTCCTGCTGGTGCCTCCCAGAAGCGCTCCTCCTCGAAGAAAGGCGCCCAACCCACCATAAACAGACCAGGCGCCCCAGAATGCGTGAAGTCCTCCCTAGTCACCTTTTGGGAAAGGCTGGCACCCAGGGACAGAGACATTCATTCTAACCCTCAGTGACACTCAGGGGTGTGCAGTCCTTCCTGTGTTCATTTGTTGATTCACACATTTGTCCACCAACTGAACAAACTCACTGAGCAACTTCAAGAGCCCAGGCTTGCGCTCGCTGCTGGACACGATGAGACAAATATGCCGCAGTCACTGAAAATCCCAAGAAGGCCACGATCTCCAGGCACCACAGGTAAACAATGAAATTACAGAACGCTGCAGAGAAATAAATCAAAGACAACGGGGCCCCAAAGGAGGAGGTGAGTGGGATTTCTGCAGACACTTAATCCCCGCGTGGGACAGTTACTGTCACCGTTTTACATTTATGGGGAGAGGGAGGATCCAAGCATCAATGACTAACCTACAGAAGAGAGAGGAGGGGGGAAGTGGTAGGAGCCCGAGGGATAAGGCATGGAGAACACCAATGTGGGGAAGGCCAGTCTCACTTCCTAATATTTTTCCTGGGGCGCTTGGGATATTTTTGTTTCCTCCACCTTCCATTCCTCCAGGGAATCATTATCAAGGGAAATCCTCCTTTCTTCACTGTCTTCTCCAGAGAATCTTGGCCCAGGAGAAAGGAAATGGAAAATGGCTTTGGGCCATCTTATTTGTGAGCTGGAAGGTTGACATCCCAGCAGGACTTGTCTCAGCCTCCCTAATTGGGATTGGAGTCTTGCAACCCTGCCTGGCCTCTCAAGTTGATTATAGGCCACTTGCTCTGAGTTGACTGGCCTATTTTCATTCTGTGTCAGGAAATCTCCGTCATTAGCATTTGCCGCTCTGTTGGGGGGTCAGAGAATTTGTCAGGTTAGCAAAGTTTATCCCTGGAACTTTCTCATCTTTCTTTTCACTCCCACAGAATATCCCTACGGACCGGACCGTCTTCCCCACTCCTCGCATTCCCCACAATGGGTAATCTGATCTCAGGGGCCTGGAGGGGGTAGTCGTTTGTATATCGCTTGTATGGGGAGGTACAAAGACAGGGTGATGTCATGAGAAATACTGTTTCTTGGAGTTAGGAGACCCGGATTATAGGAGTAGACTTCTAGGCAAGGAAGGAGAGTTTCCCATTGGCACTGGGTAGATTCTGCCAGAAAGGGATTGCTAACTCTCTGTGAAGGTGAAGGCCATGCTAACTGTCTCCACTGCCCACTTTGGTCTCCTTGCACACCCCAGAGCCGAATGAGCTGGAATTGCCACCATCACCAGCTCATTCCCAAATGGGATTCCCAACTCTCACGTTTTTTTAGAGAGCTGTGCTGGAAGTGTGCACGCGGGCCTGGTGGCAAAGGGGTAGCCACACGAAAGCACCCAGCGGCCAGGGTGGAGCGTTAGCTGGCGTTCACAGCAGTCAATCTACCTGCTCTTCTCACAATCCACCCGTGAGGCATTGCCTGGCTAATGCCCCAATCAAGTCTTCCCGGGACTCCTGCCGTCCTGCAGGCTGGATGGTCATCAAATCCGTTCCCTGTTCCTGGGCACTTGGCCGAATGACATCTCCCCCTTGCATCTAAGTGGGGCTGTGGGCTCAGACAGAGGTGTTGGGTGTGGCTTCTAAAATGTGCACAGAATCCTCCACGATCCCCCCTCTGTTCTGGATGTTGACAATTTAGAAGAATTCTCTAGGATCCTGGAGAATTCTCCCGCTCTGGGAAAAAGTGGAGGAAGCATTGGGAAGAGCCTGGATCCCTGAGTTGCCTCATGGAGATCTGTCCAGGAGAGCTGCCGACCAGGTACATGCACACTGGATGTTGAGTAAATGCGAATTAAAGTGTCATTGTGCTAAGCCACTGACATTTGGGGGCTGTTTGGTTCAGCTTTTAACCTACCGCAACTAATCTCTGCCCCACTCGGGGAGTTTTCCACCCTAGTGTGTCTTCCAATTTTGTCCAATATCCTGCTTCCCAGCTTATTTCCTCCCCTAAAGAACATAAAAAGAAACAAAAAAGTATCTCTTAGGAGCAGAAGCAACCACAGCTGCAAAGCAAACAGCCACTCCAAGGGTCCGCAGAGCAGTGGGCTGCTTGCCAGGCTGAGTAGGATGTCATTCTATTGGCGCTGGTCCCCAACCTCTGCATCACCGCCGTGATGGGAGATAAAACCACTAACCTCCAACTCCATTAATTTTAAGCAAAAATTAGCATAAATAATCAAATCATACCTGGCCGCAAGTCCTCTGCGGCCTCAGTTGACAGAGGGATCGGGCTGGGAGGATAGATTACCAAGTATCTCCTTCCTTGCAAAGGGCATCCCTTCCCCACATACTTTCTGACCCAGGACCATCGAGAGGTGCCAATCCTAAGCACCAAACTCTGCTGTCTTGAGGATGAGAGAAGGTAGCCCCGAGCCCTGACCACAGGATATAACTGAAGTGAATGACGTAATTAGGGGCATCAGAAAGGCTTAGGTTGTGGGTCAGTCGGGATCATGGGTCTCGTGGTAGCCAGAGGGAGGGGCAAGCCATAGTAAGCTGAAAGGTCAGGCTAGGACTAGGGACCCATTTGCAGCTGGAGAATAGAATGGATGTCCATGTTCTTCATAGGGGACTGATCCTGGCAACTGGCAGCTTTAACTGTGTCTTCCAATGACATGCACGGTTTTTACTCTTTCAGACTCCACTGCTATTCAGAGGTGCGGCGGTGCTGGGCAAGAGTGCCTCTGCATTGGATTTTCTTTGAAGATTTAATTGAAGAGAGTGTCCACGACTCAGATATCAAAGCCAGAGAAAACTTCGCTCCATAGCAATGGGACAGCCCTCCTCCTAATGCTTAGCTACCCTTTCTGCCATTTGAACTTGAGCCCCAGGAGGGACTTCGCTTTATTCAACATCCTGTCCCCAGTGCCCAGAACAGTTGCTGGCGTGTAGCCGTTGTTTAATTTGTGTTGAATGAACAAATAAAGGTTGGTGGGGTGGGAGGGAACTGGGGACCGCTGGTCCCCCAAAACAGGATACCCATCAGGAACGCCTTCTCCATCAGCATCCTCCCCATTCAGCATTCTGACTCTGCAAGTGACAACCGCCTGCACCATATTCACGAGAGGGGAGGAGATCCAGATCTCCTCTTGCAGGAGCTGACGTCCAGGTTTATCGGCCTAGGAGTTAACTTCTCTGTTGTGGGATGAACTTCTCCTTTTTCTTTATGCTCTCTCTAAAGGGGTCTCACAAAGGAGGGGAGACAATCACAGGTGCTAGGGATCTATCTTAAATCAAGCCTCACCACTGGATCTAAAGACCAGCAGGGCTCCCCTTGCCTTCATGCCTACTCTTCTATAGTAAATTCTCAAAGACCCAAGTAAAAGATGGAAGACGTAATGGGGAAACTGAGGGCCTTGGAAGAGCTGTTTCTAAGCTGGGACTCTAAGAGCTTTAGCTTCCTGGGCTGGGGAGGTCAGGATGAGAGGGACTTACCCACTCTCAACTTTTGCACCATTTTCTGCTTTTTTTCCAAAGCACCTTCCCATCTAGGTCTCTTCAACACCCTGCCCCTGTCTTTCACAGCTAGTGGGCACCAAGGCCCTGAGTTCTCCACCTCTTCCCAGACACCTCTCCAAAAGGACCCTCACCTCAAGCCTTCCTCATCTAGCACTATGACCCTCCCTGCAATTCCCTTCCCCCTGCCACCCAACGTGTCAGCATGACGCCCTGGTTAGTAATTTTAGGTCAAATGAATGATCTCTTTCTGCTTCTCCTTACCCAGTCCCGCTAGTTAGCAAGAAGCTCCTGAAACCCAACCCTCCACCTGTGTCCTCCGCTCAAACCAGTTCTACACATCCCCTGCCCTCTGTCCTCCGTGTCCAAATCCTGCCCTGCCAAGTCTCACGCAGCCAAAAAACCCAGGCACTGCTCTTGGGTCTTAACACATATTAACTAATTTCATGTTCACATCGTTAAATAGACACTACTCGTATCCTCCTTTTACAGATGAAGAACTAAGACACAAAGAAGTCAAAGAGCTCATATGGTACACAGCTCAGATACGGAGCCAGCCAGTCTGCCAGCCCCCCCACTCTTTAACCATGGGGCCCAGTGCCCTTTCCCACCCTCCAGCACTTAAACCCTCCCTCCCCAGAAGGCCACTTATTTAGTGTAACAAGGAAGTTTTATTCCACATCTGATATGGAGTCAAGTAACAATGCAGAAGTTGGTGTATGCAAACCCATGGGTGGTGGACAGGGTCCGAGAGCCATAACCAAATAGTCTCTTGCTCCTTTTCCCATCACAGACCAGCACAGGCATCTGATCCCTCCCGGGGCTCTCTCCACTCCACCGCACTGGACAGAGGTGGCTGAGGCCCTGGCCGGGCCAGTGGCTGGAGAGGAGTAAGGAGGTGCGGCAGATCCCTCCAGGCAGTCCCAGGAGGCGATCGCCGCCGTATTGCGCGCTCCGGTCCGCAGTCCGCAGATCCCGGGTGCTTGCTGCTCTCTGGCGGCCGGAGCCGGGAGCCCGGGAGCCCGGGAGCCCGGGAACCCCGGGACCCGGGAATCGCGCCGTCTCCGCTCCGCGCGCCCAAGGGCATCAACGAGTGACCGAGAGGCTGGGGGAAAAGGCGTGAGGAAGGGGGACGCGGCGGAGGGGGAAAGGGAAATCGGCCCGGGAGCGGCGCGGGAAGGGGCGAAGAGCTGACGGCGAGAAGAGAGGACGGTCGTGCGCACCCGCGGCGAGGCAGGGGTGGCTTGCCGCGGGGTCGGAGCTGGCGCAAGCGCCGAGACCCCTCCGGACCCCGGAATTGCCGCTCTCCGGGCTCCCGCTGCCCCTTCTCCCAGCACGCGGGGCGCCCCCTCCCTCGGCGCCGGCCGCCCCCTCCTCCTTCCCGGCGCTGCCCCTCCTCCGTCCCGCCCCCCGCGCCCGGTCGAGAGCGCCGCAGTGGCTTTGCCTGCACTGCCCGGCCCCTGAGCCGCCGCTCTGCCCGCTCGCCTGGGCACGCTCAGAGAGCGGCGCGCGTCGCCAGCCCCGGCTCTCCGGCCCGACTCCGCCGCCAGCCTCGGCAGCCCCGGCCGCCGCCCCGCCGGCCCAGCTCCGCTGACTGCCGCGCTCCGCGCTACGGGAACTCGGGCAGGACCCCGACGGGACCCGCGCGCCAGGCTGCAGCCGGAGCCCCGCGGCTATGCCCGGGGCCCCTCTCCTGGCCAGTCGCTCGTCCTGCGCCCGGGCCCGGCCCCCGACGGCCGCGCGTTGAGATGACTTTCCGCGACCTCCTGAGCGTCAGTTTCGAGGGACCGCGCCCTGACAGCAGCGCGGGGGGCTCTAGCGCGGGCGGCGGCGGGGGCGGCGCGGGCGGCGCGGCCGCCTCGGAGGGCCCGGCAGTGGGCGGCGTGCCGGGAGCCGCGGGCGGCGGCGGCGGCGTGGTGGGCGCGGGCAGCGGCGAGGACAACCGGAGCTCCGCCGGGGAGCCGGGGGGCGCGGGCACCGGCGGCGAGGTGAACGGCACGGCGGCCGTCGGGGGGCTGGTGGTGAGCGCGCAGGGCGTGGGCGTGGGCGTCTTCCTGGCCGCCTTCATTCTCACCGCTGTGGCGGGCAACCTGCTGGTCATCCTCTCGGTGGCCTGCAACCGCCACTTGCAGACGGTCACCAACTATTTTATCGTCAACCTGGCCGTGGCCGACCTGCTGCTGAGCGCCACAGTGCTGCCCTTTTCGGCCACCATGGAGGTTCTGGGTTTCTGGGCCTTCGGCCGGGCCTTCTGCGACGTGTGGGCCGCTGTGGACGTGCTGTGCTGCACGGCCTCCATCCTCAGCCTCTGCACGATCTCCGTAGACCGGTACGTGGGCGTGCGCCACTCGCTCAAATACCCCGCGATCATGACCGAGCGCAAGGCGGCCGCCATCCTGGCCCTGCTCTGGGCCGTAGCGCTGGTGGTGTCCGTGGGGCCGCTGCTGGGCTGGAAGGAGCCCGTGCCCCCTGACGAGCGCTTCTGCGGCATCACGGAGGAGGCAGGCTACGCCGTCTTCTCCTCGGTGTGCTCCTTCTACCTGCCCATGGCCGTCATCGTGGTCATGTACTGTCGCGTGTACGTGGTAGCGCGGAGCACCACGCGCAGCCTCGAGGCGGGCGTCAAGCGAGAGCGCGGCAAGGCCTCCGAGGTGGTGCTGCGCATCCACTGCCGCGGAGCCAGCGCTGGCGCCGCCGACGGGGCGCACGGGCTGCGCAGCGCCAAGGGCCACACCTTCCGCAGCTCGCTGTCCGTGCGCCTGCTCAAGTTCTCCCGCGAGAAGAAGGCGGCCAAGACGCTGGCCATCGTCGTGGGCGTCTTCGTGCTCTGCTGGTTCCCCTTCTTCTTCGTGCTGCCGCTTGGTGAGTGACCCGTCTCCCACCAGCCCCTTCCTTGCCCCCTGGAGCCCGTGGCTGTGCCTTCCCGGCACCCAGACTTGGATGGCCTTCCCAGGCCAGAGGAGGCTCTCCCCCTATGCCGAGAAGGTTCCCTGGTCTCAGGCAGGTGCACTTTGTGGTCGACATGGGAGAGGCTCCTCGTGCTTGCAGGATTCATTTTGCAGGCTTCTGACTTCTGTCCTACCCGCCCCCCCCCATGGCCATGATAAGCCTGGGGCTTGTTTTATCACTCCCGAACCCCCTAAATATAAGAGGTCTGTGGCATCTGTGTGGGCGTCTGCCCCATAGTATGTGGTCAGCACTGTACGTGTTCCTCTAAATACCCCACCCCAACACACACACACACACAGATACAAATGCCAGTTCCCAGACGTGGGTGCACAATGGGTGAGCCTTCAGTCACGCAGGTGCAGCAAGCACGTACATCAGCAGGGTCGAGAAGCCACCTGCTTTCACGAGGAACTCACTCAGTTTCAGACGACTAGGAGACCCTCCCCACCTGGTATCTTCTGAAATCTCCTCTTGGAGGTGAGGGGAGGAGGGCTGTGTGGGATGAGAAGGAAGGGGATAGGGACAGATGATCAAAGGTTCAGTTGATATCGTTCGTCATTGTTTCTGACATTTACGGAGTCCTTTAGCTCTTTTGAGAACTTTCCTGTTTGTTTCAGCAGCCTCCCTGCCGTCCTGGGAGGTGGGCGGCTGTTCTCAGGGGCTTAGTCCCACCCCCCGAAGGCCCCTCCTGGAAGCCTTGGGGCCAGGGCAGCATAGGGAGCAGAAGGGGAGCATCATCTCTGGGGACGCATTTGCCCTGAGTCATTTTGCCCATGGCTGCAACCTCAGCCAGCCCAAGCCGGGCCTCCCCCTGCCTTTCCCAGGCCTCGCTCCTTCCGCACTCTGCGGCGGAGTCAGGAAGGGGACGACTGGCTTCCCTCCTGCTGCCCTGCAGGCCCTCTCCACACAGCGGCCACAGTGAACTTTATATATTATAAATGAGAGTGTCAGTCTCCGTTAAAACCCCTCCGTGCTTTCCAACTGCCCTGGGAACAAGATCCAGACTCTCCACCATGGCCTGTGAGAGGGTGACCTTCAAATTTATTATTGTCCAAACCAAAATGAGACGTCATGAATATTTATGCTGGGATCACAGGCACAACCCGGGACAGTGGGGGGCAGTGAGGGCAAACCCGGACATGTGGTCCCCCTCCTGGAAGGAGGGCCCTGAGTGATGGCCTCATGGCTTTGCTGCCCTGGCCCTTGCTCACTGCAAGCTTTGGCTCCTCTGACCCTCTTCCAGGTCCTTGCCCACGCAGAGCTCCTGCCCTTGCACTCGCTCTTCCTGCAGTCTTGCCCTCCCCACCCCCTCCTGGTTAACTTTAGGTCTCCCTGTAAATGTCCCCTCTTCAGAGAGGTCTTCTCAGATGCCTCAACCTCGGTGTGTCCTTCTCTGTACTCCCTCCCTTGGGGCACAAGTTTCTCCTCCTTTACTGGCCCCTTTACTGACATCTGCGTGCCGCTTGGTTGGTGTCTGACTTCCCCGCACCAGCCCCGAACCTCTTCAAGGGCAGGGCCAGGTCCTTACCAAATCCACAGCGCCCAGCACAGTGCCCGGCGTGAAAGGAACAAGAGAGCACAGCAACAAGGACCACAGGCTCTGCCACCAGACGCCCTGGGTTCAAATCCCAGCTACGCCCCCGACTGGCTCCGTAACCTCGGGCAAGTCCCTGAGCGTCTCTCTGCCTCTGTGTCCTCATCCAGAAAACCGGGCTGGTGGTGATGGTAACGGTGCCCACCTGCGGGGCCGTCTCGAGAGTTCAGTGAGCTGTTACGTGTAAATCTAATCATTGCTTGTCGTGAGCGCCCCGTGAGCTCTTGCTTTTGTAGTAGCTTCTGAGTAAATCACTGACTTGAAAGTCAGCCAGGCAGAGGCTGCTCTGGGGGTACAGAGGCACGAACACCAGGCAACATACTTGGGGGGGCGACTAGGCAGGCAGGAGAAGGTCAGCGTGCGCCCCCTTTAGAAGCCTGCCCCAGATTTAGTACCCTCCCCACCAAGCTCCCCACCCAGCCTCCTTCTCCCACCGACCAACCCCTGCCCTGTCCCTGCCCAGCCGTACCCCACCCCAGGGGCCCTCATTCCCCCCCTCGCTTCACCCTGCCCCCCCCACCGTAGGGAATGAGCAAGCTGTGTACAGAGCGCCACGTCCCATTATGCTCTTTTAACTTTTTTAAAAATTCCAAGTTACAGAATGATGCACAGATAAGGAGAAAATGACATAGCGAGTGTCCCTGTACCCATCATCACCCGTACTGAACAGATGTCAACATTTTGCCGTATTCGCCTCAAATCCCTCTCTCTGTTTCTCTTGTCAAAGAAATAGAACACAGCCCAAAGTCAGTTCCCTCCTGCTGTCCCTTCCTCCTTTTCTCCCTGCCCCCCTCCAGAGGTAAATCTGTCTGTCACCCCATTCTTCTGTTTGTACTCTTACTGCAGACACCTGTATCCATAGTAATACATAGTATTGTCTCGTGCGCCTTCAGCATTTATGTAAATGGCATTATGCCATGCACGTCATTCTTCAGTTTGCCTTTTTCCTGCAACGTTACGTCGCTGAGTTTTACCCGTGCTGGTTCATTGTAGTAGCAGTGTGGTATTTCGTTCGAGATTATTCCATGGTGTGCCGATGCAGTCTCGTGCTGAGCATTTGATTTCTCGTATTTTTCACTGTCACGGTCAACACTGCAAAGGGCTACTGTTTTGTGTTTTGTTTTGATTTGTTTGGTTTTGTTTTTTTGAGGTTTAGAGCATGTGCTCCTCTTCCAGGAAGTCATCTCTAAATTTCCATGGCCTTTGGCCCTTTTTCAATCCCTCCATCTCTGCCGCTCCTCACGCTTGGCGTGGGGCCCCCAGCGTGTCCTTGTCTCCCTCTTCCTACCAGTCTGTGCTGTGCCCAGCCTCCTGAGCCCCAGAGCAGAGCCCAGGGCCGCTGGTGGAGCCGAATTGAGTGGAATCTGGCAATAGTGAGCAAGCAGGACAGAGGCCAAGCAGGGAAACAGAATATTCCGATCTGCCTCTGCCCTGGTGTGGCTTGGAGGGCGGGGCCTTCAGTGGGGGCAGGAGTGGCTTGAGAGCTGTGCAAAAGGGAGAAGGAGCCAGGAGGTCCTGACACCCCCTAGCCCTGGGCCCAGGCCTGGGAGAAGGGAGGTTCCTTTGAAGGAACGGGGACAATTTCTGAGCAGCAACTTTGGGGAGGAATGTGGAATCCAAGGGCCTGGCATATCTTGGTATGGAAATGCCAATATACAGTTGGGATGGAGGATGTTGGGAACTTAGATAAAGGGGACCAAGAAGGGGGTGGTTGCTAAAGCAGGAACATGGGGTACCGTCTCCCAGAAAGAGGATGGAGGGACAAAGAGAAGAGCAGGGCTGGGGATAGAGCTTCAGGGAGCACCCACTCTGAAGGAACCAGAAGGAGGCAGAGAAGTGGGCTACCAGATACCAGTGGCATCTCCCTCCTCCCGGGCCCTCGTCCCCAGGCCAGGTGTGATGAGCACCAGAGGTGGGGGGATTGAGAAAGCACAAGCAGTGTGTGCCAGCCAGGGCTACAGCCCGTGGAAATGAAGGCACCCAGTAGGGCCACAACCCAGGGGTTGTCCAACAGACCCAGGGTGCCCCTCACCCACTCGTACACACTCAAAACTCAGTAGAGGCACGAGCCGAAGCCAGTCAGCAACCTGTCTGACCCCAAGATGCCAGTCAGCAAGGCCAGGAAGGGTGGCATTGGGTCCTTCCAGGGCACCCAGGGAGCTGTGTATGGACACAGGAAGCGTCACTCGCCCTCATGAGAGGGTCCCCACCTGCCTGGGCCTTCCCTGCTGATGCTGCCCCGGGCCGGCCACTCCACCAGAGTGCCCACGCACCCTGGTGTGCCCAGGACAGCCCCAGCGATGCCCGCTGACTGGCGTGATTACTAGTAATGCCCCCCTTTCACTCTCAAAGGTCCTCCAGGCTGAATGACAGAATATCGGGTCACCAATGCTTGGGGCCTTTGGAGGAGGGGCTCTTGGCAGCCCTGCCCACGACAGATAGGCACCCCCTGCTCTCGCCTCAGCAAGCTCACGTGGAACTGGGTGCCTTAGAAAAATCACGGGACATTGTGTAAAGGTCCCTTCTGATGTCTAGAGGAACCCAAACTTACGGAATGCGTGTGGAGAGGGGCAGCAGGTCAGGCTGCCGGCAGACTTCCGTGCGGAAAGGGGGTGTGGTAGGGGCACGGCAGGCAGGAAGAGCCCCTGATGAAAGACCCTGCCCCAGGGAACTGAGTGCAAGAGGCCTCTCACCCCCAGAGGTCTGAGCCAGCCTTTGGGGGTAGAACAGAGGAACTGGGGAAACCTTGCCCCCACAAGCACCCATCTGCACAAGAGCTCCCTTCCTTTCCCAGGCACCTCCAGACGCCACGTCTTCCCTTGCATTGCTCGTGACAGCGGGGCTTCACTGCATCTGGCTTTGACCTGCCTGGCAGGTGCCCCCTTAGCTATCCCAAGAGGTGGACCTATCCCGTGGGACACACACACACACACACACACACACACACACACACACACCAGCCCCACCCCTGTTATTCCTAGCGGCCACAGACAGACCCCTGTGCTGCACTCCCAGCTCCCTTCTGTTGGGCAGGTCACTGAGCCTCACTGGCCTCTGAGTGGGCCTCCGAATGTGCCCGGTCATGCACAGCAGCCTCAGAGGCTCAGAGCCCACGGTGCCCTCCCAAATGCATATCAAGGTGTACAAGCTGTCTGGAGGCTCAGATACAGTCCAGACCCTGTGCCAGAGCCCTCCCCCGCCCCAGCCATCTGGGAGCCATACCTGGGCCTCCTTCCCAGACTGTCAGGCTCGGCCCTGTGATATCGCTGCCCCGCCTGACCACCCCTGGATTTAGTTAGGTACTCCTTCCTGCTCCCCGAACACTCTGCACGTGCTTTGATCACTGTGCACTGTAATCGTTAATATTCTTACACGTATCACAAAGCGTGAGGACGGAGGAAACTACACATATGCAGACACAGAAGGGTGGAGGTATTTGTGGGGAGCCCTGTGGCTTGGGAGATGTGGAATGGGGAGTCCATGAGGCGTCACGAGTTGAGACAGGATGCCATCAACAGGAGAAGGGGTAAATAATTCATTGGCTGAACCTACTGTACGGCTAGGAAAAATAACCACCGTGCTGCCCGCAGCAACGTGCATGAATGTCACAGACACGACGCTGGGCAGAGTAAGCCGGATCTGAAATTAAAAGCACACGTACTACACGCTTCTGTGTGTGCAAAGTTCAAAAACAGGCAAAACTAGTTGATGATCAAAGTCAGGATAGTGGGTATGCGTATTGATTGGAAGAGAGAGCAAAGAAACCTTCTGGAAGGGCTGAGAACATTCTAGATCTTGGTCTAGGCAGTGACTACATTGGCGTGTGCATATGTAAAGTCATCAAGCTATACTCTTAAAATGCATGGGCTTCATAACTTGACTGTCATTATCTGCTGCCTTAATTAGAAAGAGAGAAGGCGGGAGGAGGCAGAAGAGAAGCTTGAGCCCTGCCGAGGAATCGGTGTCCAGCCCGGAAATCACCCGGGGGCAGCCAGCTATAGGGGGTAGATCCCCCACGTGCCTCTGAGAGTGTTGGCCAAAGGCCGAAGGACTCCTCTGCCCAGGTTCCCTGAGGTCACGCAGGGGCCTACGGTCGCAGGGGGAGTGGTAGGGGTGCTTGGTGACAGGTCCCCAGCAGTGGCATCGCTCTCCCCTGGCCCGAAAGCCTGAAGAAAGGGCTGGCATGACATCCCCTAACTGCACCTTTGCGGCACCTGGCACATAGTAGGTTCTCAGTAAATGCGTGCAGAGAGAGAGAGGAAGTGGTGGATCCCATGGCCTCTTCACACCCCCCATGCCCAGGGTCTGAGTGGAAAACACAGCACCCCCTTTTTATTGGTTTTTTTTTATTAGGGGACGGACACTGAACATGTGCTCTACCCTCTTAACAAGTTTTGAAGTGCACAACATGCTGTCGTTAGCTGTAAGTACAGCATTGCACAGATTTCTAGAATTCTTCACCTTGAGTGACACTTTATGCCTATTGATTAGTAGCTCCCTACCCCCCCACCCCCCAGCCCCCACCACGGCACTCTGATTCCCGTGACCCAGCTTCCACAATGTCAACCCAAGGCCAGCCTCGGTGCGTCCCAACCCCCACCCGCTGTCCCAGCACTGAGGATTATTTTGAAGACCATCCAGACGCCATATCAGTTCATCTGTAAATTGTTCGATATACATACATTTCTAGAACACAAGAACTTTTTTTGAAAGATAGCCACAATCCATTATAACCCATAAAAATAACGGTTTCGTGTCGCATACGGTCTACTTAGTGTTCAGATGTTGCCAGTTGCCTCGTAAGTTTGTTCGTATGAATCAGGATCCGAGAAAGGTGCGTATGTTGCGTGGGCTTGATTTTGCCTGCGAGGTCTCTTTAATTGGTAAGATCCCTCCTCCCACCTTTTCCTGCAATTTCTTTGGTGAAGAAACCAGATAATTTGTCCTGAAGCGTTGCCCACAGTCTGGAGTCTGCGTCCCCGCAGGGCCATTCACTGTGTCCTCTGTTCCCTATACTTCCTGTCAACTGGCTTGATGAGACTCCGGTTCGGTGTTTGGGCCAAGAATTCTTCTCCCTTGTGCTGCTACGATTGGTGAGCGGCTCAGGTGCCTCATAAGGTGTCTCAGGCTCGGCTCATACTTTTCTTCTCCCAGAACCTGGAAGCAGCCATTTCTCTAAAGAGCCTTGGTCTCTTTTAGTGGCAGATGATCATTTCAAGCTCACAGTCTGAGCTGTCAGATGTTCAGGGACACCGAGTTGGCCCCTGATTCAGCAGACAGAGCTTTTTTGTAAAAGAAAAACACACCACTGACGGGATGCACCTAGGAGCCGCCCCTCCGCCGACATCCCCACAGCTATAGAATGGCGTCCAGGGCCAGACAGATAGTTCTCTGCCAGCCCCACGGAGTTCGTGGGTCCTGAGGCAAACATGGGGGCACAGGACTTCTGATCTATTCCTGGTCCATCTCGAGCCAAAGGACCCGCCAGTTACCTCTCACCATGGAAAACTGGCAGTGCAAGGAATTCAAGAGAATTGGTTTGGCACAGCTGACCCCACAGTGCCCTCAAATCACCCCTTGGTGTTCTCACAATCCATCTGAGACTGGGCCCCCATCCAGGTCACCTCTTCCTGACAGCCTTCCATGATTGTGCCCACTTCAAAACGGCCTTATCTCCTACCACTCTCCCCTTCCCCTTCTCTGTGCTAGTGATCCCAACTTCTTGATTGTCCTCCAACTTCTCAGGTGCCCTATTGCCTCAGGGCCTTTGCACATGCCCTTTCCACTGTCTGGCATTCTCTTTCCTCAGATAGATGCATGGCTCAGTCCCCCCTCGGGTCTTGAGGTCTCAGCTCAAGTGTGCTTTACTCGAGAGGTTTATTTGACCCTTTACAGTATAGCAAAGAGGTCTACCGGCTGCAGAGGTCCCAGGCTCTGTTGACCGAGGAGCTGTTGGATTCCAGGGTCAGAGCCACTGAGCGAGCAGTTGAGAGAAGGGGGAGAGAGAAAGGGAGCATAGGGTGGGGAGTTCCTTCTCTCCTAGCCCTACTGGCGAAAAGACACCTGACTATCTAGAAGAATGTGGTATTTTTAACCCCACTCTATCTCTCTAACCAGAGAGAATGGCTGCCTGTGGATAGAAAAGTCCCTAGTGATAGAGGGGGTGGGAAAGGGGGCAAGCTGGGGTGCAGCCTGATATTTCATGGTTGGCTGCAAGTTATGAGCAAGCCTGGCTGTGAATTCTGACATTCTGCCAAGAACAAGTTCCCTTCTGGTGATGCCAGAAGAGAGCTGTTAATCACAGTCTGCCCCGTGGCTTCAGAGCTGTCACCCCTCAGCGAGGTTGGCCAGACTGGTCAGCTCCGGCCTAACCAGCATCTCAGTGGAAACTCCTAGCCCTGGACATCTCTGGTTCTTAGGTGTGGGGACTGGCTTGTGATCGTCAAGCCTGCAAACACAAACCTCACAGGCTGCCTCAGTTTCCCCAACAATGTGTGGGCCACGCTGGCCCAGCCAACATGCCATAAGATGAGCCTACCTCCTGACATAGGAGAGGCCCTGCTTTTTATGACTCGTGGATGTCCAGCCCCTCTCGACATTAGTTAGACTCCTGACAGAGGCACCCCAATATAGAGAATGCGGGAAGGCAGGTGGGAGCAAGCCTGATGGGAGACTCACATGAGAGCAAGGCAAAGGAGAAGAGAGAAGCAAGCAGGAGTTGGGTCTGTGCTCATCTCCCACCTGCGTTCTTACGAGCTCTCCTCACAGGTGCACAGACGCGACCCCTCAGCCCCTGCTCTGGACCAGGCACTTGTGTTAGAGGCTGCAGTGAAAACAAGCATTAAACTCATCGTTGCCTTCAAGAAACCTGTAGTCTAGGAGGGTAGATAGAGCAGTGACACATTTTGTTAAAATGCAGGCTTGCATAAAAGGGCCCATAGCCCAGGCTTGGTGGGGAGGATGCCTGCCCCAAGGCTCGAGGGCGGGGAGGGAAGAAACAGTTGGGGCCAGGCAGAAAGGCAGAAGGAGCCCAGCCCCCACGAGAAGACCTCCTCGCAGCTTCATCCTTTGGCTTGTGGCCAAATTTGGAGGAAAGCAAGCTGCAGGCAGCACTGGGTCCTAAGAAGCCTTGAATGCAACACAAGAAAGCTTGGGCTTAGTCCTCAGAGCTGCTGGAAGCCACTTGCGGTTTTCAGAGGTTTAAGGAGAGAAACCAATTTTAGAAAAGCCTCCAGCAGCTGTGTGCAGAGTGAGGAGGCCAGAGGACCCTTGGGGGCTGTCACAGCCATGCAAACAAAATGAGATGCCAGACCAAGCAAAGGCTTCAGGAACGAGGTGAAGGGAGGGACCCCGCTAGAGAGAAAATCGAAGGCACTGGGCATGATGCCCAGGTGGACACAGAGGGTAGAGAAGAGGGGCTCGCTGAGCAAACTCGGCAAGTGTTCTGCACCTACTGTGTGTTCAGTGTGCTCGGGAGGGCTTCAGGGCCACGGGAGTGGAGTGCCAAGCAAAACAGGCACGAGTCCTGCCCTGGGGACTTGGCTGCAGACAGCGATGCTGGACAAAATGAAAACTAACTCAAATAGTACGGGAGGAGGCGGTAAGTGCCACGGAGAGCAATAGCCCCAGTTGAGGGGGATGGGGAGCGCGGGGAGGGGGGAGGGCAATGCGATTTTAGGTGGGAAATCAGGGAGACCTCACTGCAAAGGTCAGGGCACGAGCCATGTGGATATTTGGGGAGAAGGTGATGAGGAAAAGCAAGTGCAAAGGCCCTGCGGTGGGAGTGTGTCTGCCATATCCAAGAAGCAACATGGAGGGCAGTGTGGCTGAATGGAGTAGAGGGGGTAGGAAGAGGGGATGATAGAGGAGTGGGGGAGGCACATATCAAGCTGTGTGGGTCATAGGCTCTTACTGTGAGGGGGAAGAGGAGCTGTTAGAGGGTTTGGAACCTAAGGAGTGACTTGATACATTTATATTTTTAAAGAATCACTTTAGCTGCTGGGTTGAGGATAGAAAGCAGGGTATAAGCACAGGGAGGAGGATAGTTGTTGAGTTCTGACCTCGTGTCCTTTGTGCCCCCAGTCACTCCATTATGTAACCACTAGCCTCATCGTTCTGCAAACATACCAGGGGCACCTCAGGTCCTTTGCACCTGCTGTTCCCTCTACCTGAAATGCTTTCCCCCCAGATGTCCACATGCCTCTATTCAGCCCTTTACTCAAATGTCACATTCTCAGCAGGCCTCTCCTGGCCACCTTGTCCAAAATCTATACCACCACTCCCAGCCGCACAGATACGCGAACACACACCTCCTATCTTCCTTCTCTGCTTTACTTCTTCTTAGCGTATTATCTGATACATTCGCATTTTCCTTGTTTATCTTATGTCTTGCCAGCCTTGCCCAATGAAAGGTAAGCTTCATGAGGTCGGGATAAGTGTGAAATGCCAGTAGACACCCAAGTGGAGAGGTCTGGGAGGCCGCTGGATCTGAGTCTGGAATTTGGGAGAACTGTCTGAGCTGGAGATAGAACTTATGGGCACTGTCAGTCTGAAGTCAGTATTTAAACCCATGAGCTGGGATGAAATTGCCAGGAGAATACAAAGGGAAGAGATTCCAGACTCTTCTGAGAAGGGCACTCCTACATTTAGCAGTGAGGACGTGCTGAAGAAGTAGCAGAGGGAATTGATACAGAGTAGAAAATCCAAGAGTGAGGTGCCCTGGGAGCCACGGGTGAGATGAGAGGAGTCCGGGGTGGATGAGAGCCGTGTCCACGGGTCGGGGGCCCGGGAGGAGCGGGGCTGTAGGGCAAAGCAGCGAAAAGCAGGTGCGGAAGGGAAGTAGGCAGGCGTGGACAGAAAGGCTCGAGAGAACGAGGTTGTAGCCCGACAACCAGCCGAGGTTGCAGCTGGGACGGGCACGCTGGAAGGGGACGGACGGATGGAGCGCACGACCACATAAGTAGGCATGTGACTTTGGGCAGGAGGAGAGACCTCCCTCTTAGCAAGGAGGAGAGGAAGGCTTGAGCCAGTGCGCAACTTTCTTGGCTTCTGTTTTCTCTGTGAAACAGGAAGTGAGATCAGCTGCTCCGGAGGAGGCAAGGGGCGGAGTAAAGGCTCAAGGAGCTGGTGCGGGACTTGGGGGAACAGGCTGGGGGAGAACAGGCTGAGGGTGAACAGCAAGGGCCCTGGAAGCCCCAGACGGAGCTGAGGTCGGGGACCCTAACGTATTCAGGGAGTGGGGGAATCACGCCCGAGCTCGAGTCCAAATCCAGAAGTATGTGGACATGGGAGGGTTGAGAGACTAGGAGTCACGGCTAAGCAGGGGTGATGGGGGACATCCAGGGGCTGGCAGAGGGTCCAAGAACAGATAAGAGAGGACAGCAAGTGGTAGTCAGCAGTGGCAAACGGGTTTTAAGTGAAGAAATGAAATGCTCAGGTTTATTTTTTAAAAGGATCCTCCCAGGGGCTCCTCGGTGGCTCAGTCGGTTGGGCTCTGACTCTTGGTTTCGGCTTGGTGGCCTCCTGGGAGGTGCGATCACCCCACGTTGGCTCCAAGGTCAGCAGGAAGTCGGCTTGGAAAGTCTCTCCCTCTGCCCCTCCCTCCACTTGCTCATGCTCTCTCTTTCTATCTCTGAGATAAATGAGTAAATCTTTAAAACAAATAAATAAATAGAAGGACCTCCCCAGCTGCCGTGTGGAGAACAAGATCCAGGGACACAGAGACAGGCACAAGGGGCCCACTTAGAAGGGCACTCTGGGTAGGTGGTGATAGTGGCTGGGACCAGAGGATGGCACAAAGCTGGGGGGGGGTGGGATTCCAGGACCAGTAGGAGCTGGTGATGGATGGGATGCAGGGTGTGACAGAGAGGGGTTGGGATGTACGGAGCACCTATGATGCACCGAGTACGTGTGGAGAGCTTACCATTTAAAGATAAGATAGACATGGGGTGCCTGGCTGGCTCAGCTGGGAGGAGCCTTCGACTCTTGATCTCAGGGTCATGAGTTCAAGCCCCACGTTGGGTATACAGATTACTTAAATAAATAGATATTAAAAAAAAAAGATAAGATAGGCAACTGATAGTCGCCCGTCCTGAAAATGTACTATAGGGAAAGTACCCTTAACTGCTGGGTTGGGAGGGGTGGTATGAGGAGGGCTTCCAGGTGGAGGTGTCGCTAGAGCTGGCACTAACAAGTGGAAGAAAGAGGAAGGGCAATCGAGGATGAGCAGGAGCAAAAGCCCCCAGGCACGCCCGGGGAGCCCGCTGTGGCCAGAGGGCAAGACTGAGGAGCCCGCTGTGGCCAGAGGGCAGCAAGAAGTCAGCGTGGCCATTTAGCTGATGCACAGGAAGACAGAAGTAAGACTGCTGAGGGAAGTGGGAGCCATAAGAGAAAGGAGAGCGAGGGTGTGATGCGGGGCGCCAGTACAGAGCGGTGGGAGGCTGAAGAAGGGTGTCCCACACAGGCCTCTGTTTCCAGTGGCACTTGCCAAGTTGAGTTAGCCCAGGTGGGCTTTCCGCCTACAAGGAAGGCTGCAGGAGAGGGAGCCAGGTCGGCAGGAAAGGGGGCTGCCAGGCACTGAGAGACCGTGGTCTTGTCTCAGAGCCCTGCCCCCCCACCCCCGCTCTTTGAGGCTTTCCTGTAGCCAGGCTCAGGGGCTGGCACAGGTGTGTGCTGGGCCGCTGGAGAGGGATGAGAAGGCATACAGGCGAGGTTGGCCTGAGTAGCCCCAAGTCAGAGTGGCTGGGGGAGCAGAAAGCTGGGGGTGGCTGAAAAGAGGCTTGTCCACTGATGCCCCCCCAGCCGGGCGGCATTGCAGGGACAATGCCCATGAGCCAAGTGCCCATCCTCAGGGGTCTCGGGGCAGCTCCCCATTTCATCGATGCATGCAAAGGGCAGGCACGTGCTCGCAGGCCCCTTGGACCCCAGAGATCTTGGCCAGAGGTTCGAGCTGATGAGAGAGTGTTGGGGGTGGGGCAGGACAGCAGGGAGAGTGAGACTGGGTGCGGGGACGCATGGGGGGCAGACTGCAGCCCACTGGGCGGAGGGGACTGTGAGGCTCTGAACTGCCACTTGTGAGGGGGACACAGGTGCTGTTGCTGTGGAAGCTGGAGCCCATGCACAGGCGTCTGTATTTTCTGAGCAAGATGTCCGCACAGTGGGCAGAGAGCACATGAAACAGTTGAACCAGATGCTGTCAGTGTCCCCCCCAGGCCACCCCCTGGACCTTCGGGGCCCATCAGCCAACTTCCGTCCCAACACCTGCCCGCATCTTTGCCCAGGGACCTCTCTCCACCCAAATCCTCCTCATCCACCCCCCACAGCAGGCAGGAAGCGAGGGAAATTCACGCCCCTGGGCGTAGCCCATCCCGTGACTGATGGGAATGGGGGTAGAGATACCGCACCTCCCTCCCCCAGCTGGTGGGACAGCTCTGAGGTTCTGAACTGCAGGCCTCCCAGCGGGATTGTGCCCCAGGTGCCCCCAGTGAGGAACTTGCACTTGAATCCTTGTCTCGGGGTCTGCTTCTGGGAGAGCCCGAAGGAAGACAAGAACCTCAGCAGGGCGCGGTAGGAAAATCTCAGGGCGGAAAGGCTGGGTATGGATCCCAGCTCTGTGTGTAAGGAATGAGCAGCCTGGGGCGGGCGTCCGCGCTGGCTGCTTGACCGTGAACTACCACGGCCCAGGGCATGCTAATGATATACCGTGTCGCCCCCGAATCTGAGTAAAAACCACACTGATAACGATGCTGTTTGGCCAGCTTCAGGCGTGCGGCTGAAAGCATAGTCCACTGATTTGTCATCCTGGGCTAAATATAAAAGAACTGTGCCCTGAGTCAGAGTTATTTTCAGCACGGGGTCTTACTTTGCAGCCGTGGAGGGATGCTATTCAGAGGGCCACCTTCCTGGAGGCTGAAGTCAACCCTGGTGGTCCCCACATTCCAAGGACAACTGTCTAACTCCTCTCCCAGGGGAAGCTGCCTCCTTAGCACACGCTGACTGATGCCCCAGCCTCCCCCAAACCCACCAGGTCTGGGCTTCTGTTCCTGATGACTCCCCAGAGCTGGGAACTGGGTCTCTTCCCAGGGTGGAGTTGTCCTCTCTCAAAAGCCACCAAAGAGGGAGAGAGACACCAGTAGAGACACCAGTGTTTCTTAAGAGCCTGCGAAGTCCTGCACTCTGAAACGTATGAATCTGCACATCCCTTCCAGAGAACTTTTATTGGATTTCACAGAAAGTGTGAGACTTGAATGGCTCCACAACTTGCTCAGGGCTACGTGACCACAGTTTCAAAGTCCTGTGCCTCATCACACTGGGCGACTTTCCTCTTCTGCCACTGCCACTGTGTGTCTTGGCACCGAGAATTCTCTGTATGGTGGGAGGTGGGTGATGGGAAAGTGCCCCCAGGTCAGAGAGGGGGCGTAGTGCCTCTGTCCCCTCAGTAGGGGACCCTGCTCTTTCTTTTGGGGCAAGGGGAGGAGAGAGCAGGTCCCATGATTTGGCAAGGACCCCTGCCCCTGGCCTGCTCAGTCTCACAGGCACCTGCAACTTTGGCCTGGGGTGGGATGCTCCTGCCACCTCCCCCCCCTCCCCCCCGCTGCCGCTGAGGATGTGAGAACAAGAGTGGCTTTTGCTTTCTGGGTCATGCCCTTGCATTGTGTCAGGTGCCTTTTGAAGACATGACCCCTCAGGTCGGTGGTGGGGATGCCAGGGGAGAAGTGTGAGAAGCAGGGTCTTTCTGACACAGCTCAGGTCCCGGTGCACGCACCCCCTCCTGCCTGGCACTCTGCTCCCTCAAAGCCACCCCAGAAAGCTTCGCTGACCACTTCCACTGGCACAGCCCCACTGAGCTTGATTCCAACAGCCATGGGCATTGTGTTTTCTGAGGCTTAATTCGAGGCTCCGTCTCTCGCCTGCTTGAAAATATCCGTGGCTCCCAAATACCCACAAATAAATGTGGAAATTCCCAGCATTTCGGGCCCTTCACCATCTGTCCCAAATGATGTTTTCTCGGCATATCCCACAGGACATTTCCAGGTCCCCAACTTGTACTTCTCTTGCCCACCTGTCCCCTCCATTCCTAACACTCTCTGTCCTCCTCATCCTGCCAGGCTCCTGTTTATCCTCTGAGAACCCTGGAAGCCCCCCACCCCACATGCTGAGCACTGCCATCACCCTGTCTTCACTCCCGTGATAGTTTATGCACATAGCTACTCAGGGAATGGGGCCATGTGTGATGTGAGCCCGGCACAGTGCCTGACATGGGGCCAGCCTTGGTCAACACTGAATTCGAAGATGCTTACCTTTTGTATGCTACAGACTTCCCTGGGCATCTGGCAAAGCTCGCGGAGCCCTTCTCGGAGTTACACTTTCAAATGCATAAACTAAAATACACGGATTGCAAATAAAACCGATTGCATTGAAAACACCCAACTATTTGTGAATGGAATCTGTGACTAGGTTAAGGCATTAAATAAGGATCTAGTGGTATGTTCTGATGCCTGTCACTTCCAAATACTGAGCGGCACAGACAGTATTCAAAGCATCTGCACCAACTGAACGTGACAGGAAAATATCTGGCAGGAACCGCTCCCATCAGGGCGGATCCTGGGGAACTGCCGGTCTTGCACCGGTTTTGAGCTACAAGAGCCGTGACTTCCTATGGCTTCCTCTCCTTATATTCGGGTTTGTTGCCTTCACTCGACTTGGGGGAAATGCACAAGATCAGGGAGATGTGAGTAAAATGGAAGATGATTTTTCCTCATCCAAGTTCATGGACCCCTCGGATTAGATCAGGGACCCCCTGGGGAGAGATCCCTTGAGAGCCCCAGTCCAGGACTCAGCTCCCCGTTGAGGTCTTTGCGCGCAGGGGCTGCCCGGGGCCTCCCTCGCCCCGAGCGTCCGTCTAACGGGCCTGGGTCTCTGCCTCCCCGCAGGCTCCCTGTTCCCGCAGCTGAAGCCCTCGGAGGGCGTCTTCAAGGTCATCTTCTGGCTCGGCTACTTCAACAGCTGCGTGAACCCGCTCATCTACCCTTGCTCCAGCCGCGAGTTCAAGCGCGCCTTCCTCCGCCTGCTGCGCTGCCAGTGCCGGCGTCGCCGGCGCCGCCGTCCCCTCTGGCGCGTCTACGGCCACCACTGGCGGGGCTCGACCGGCAGCCCGCGCCCCGACTTTGCTCCCGGCCGCGACGCCGCGCCTCCTGGGGCCCCGCTGGCCCTCACCGCGCCCTCGGCCCCCGGCTCCCCCGGCGCGCCCGAGGCGCAGGCGCCTGTCGCCGGTCGTCGGAAGCCGCCCTGCAACTTCCGCGAGTGGAGGCTGCTCGGGCCGTTGCGGAGACCCACCACCCAGCTGCGTGCCAAGGTCTCCAGCCTGTCGCACAAGATCCGCGCCGGGAGCGCGCAGCGCGCGGAGGCCGCCAGCACCCTGCGGGCAGAGGTGGAGGCGGTGTCCCTGGGAGTCCCCCAGGACGTGGCCGAGGGCGCCACCTGCCAGGCCTACGAATTGGCCGACTATGGCAACCTCCGGGAGACTGATATTTAAGGACCCGGAGCTAGGCCGGGGAGTGTGCTGGGGGGAGGAGGAAAGGGGCTGCGGGTGGGGGAAGGGGGGAGGAGGGCGGTGAGGGAGGCTGGCTTTGTTCAAGAGGCCGAGGCCGGTTCAGGGACCCAGACATTGATCAGGGTGGCTGCTCTGGGGCCTCCCTGAGGAACTGGGGCGGGGGTAGGGCCGCCTCCTGGACGCAGGTGCCTGGAGCTCTTCTTTTTGGAGGAAGGAGCTGCGGGTTCCAGGGGGTCTCTGTTTGAGAAACACTGCCCCATCCATGCCCTGAACCCTGGACAGACAGCCTCAAGTGTGGCGAGGCAGGCCCGCCCCTCCTCTTGGGGAGGAAAGGGCACAGAGGCCCTGCCTGGCTGTCCCCAATGCCCCCCCCCCCCCCGAGGGAAAAAGTCAGTGGGACCAGGGCTTCTCCATGGACAAAATTTCTCCTTACTGCCGACTGTAGGAACCCCGTGGACCTGCCGCCACGACCACCAAGTTTTGGTGGCAGATTGGATGACCATCCTACAAGCCTGTCATATTTACCCATGGACCCACTCTCCCCTACAGTGGCTCCTCCATGCATACCCCATCACCTGGCCCTGCCCCTCATTACGTCCCAAGGGCCTTACTGTTTACACTCTGTACATAGTGCCTGTGCCCATCACTTCCTGCCGGGATCTGGAGCCATCAAAGGGGGAGAGCTTTATTTGTCATTTTGAGACATATTTATTGGTAAGAGTACTTCTATTTTGTCCAAACTGTGCAAACGGTCCCTCTTTAGCTTGTGACCCATAAAGAACTACTTTTTTTTTTCTAAACTCCTTCAAGTTCTAAAGCCCCACTAGAGGATAGACTGGGTCTGCATTCACTTTTCTAATTTCAACTTAACTATATCTTTAACTGATGGCTGCTATCCTCTAGGACTTTTCACATGACCAAAGGACTCAGGGGTTTTGTTGGCTTTTAAAATTCACATGATTAGTCTTGGGAACCAAACAGTAATTATAAGTAATTATAATTTCGCTTTGTCAGTCTCCCAGATGAAGCTGTGAGGCCCTGAGGGCCTCAGTGAGGAAGGTGGCCATCAGTTAAATGGGTGAAACATTACATGAAAAAAATATACAAGCCCAAGTAGACAAGTGTACATGGTGAGCGAAAGAAAACCTAACTAGGAACCATGCTTGTTAGCTTTGAGTGAAATGTCCAACACTTGTCCTATTCTCAAGAGATTGCAGGTAATTCAGGCTTCAGCTGGATAATATCAACCACATACATACAACCAGATTTGGGTGGTGACTGTGGTCCAGTGGAAAGCTGGCTGGGTGATACCCCAGGGTGTCTGGAGTGGGAATGTTCCAAAACTGGAAGAGCCAGTTGCTGGGACCAACACGGACCAGTAGTTTGAACCAGAGGTTTCCATCCTGTACTGAGGAAGTCATCCGTTTGAAAGGTCACCGCAATTTTAGACCTCTCACCCCAATTTTATAAGGTAAAAAGATAGCCAAGAGCAGACATTTCATACTGTGGGTCTATAGCACATTCTAGACTTTCAGGCCTGGCATCCCCCCATGGCACAGGAAGCTCGTTTAAGGTGGGTGCTGAGAACATGCTGCAGGCCCCAAAGAGGGCCCACGCTACAGCACATTGGCCACCCTAAAGCTGGGGACACTGGGGACAGTCCTTGCTGTCTTCTCACAGAGGCGGGGCCATCCCTCAAATCTGGAGTCAGCGAAGGGCCTGACCCCCTCATCCGGGAATTGAACATCGGGCTCCTGGGCAGGGGTTCCAACAGCAGGGGAGGGTCTCTGAGCAGGCGAATGTGAGCTCCCACATGCCAGGGCAGTTGAGCCCGCAAGAGGTCAACAGTGGAGACAAGGAAGCAGGTTGGGGAGGGAACCTTCATAAGGGGGGTTTTAGGGGGTCCTCCCTGCCCCGGATAACCCACAAGGTGTGCAGGCAGGTGGGGCTGGCCCCTTGCCCAGTGCGTTCTCCAGGCACAATGATTAATCTGCAGAATGTATGTGATCAAGCCTCAGCCCCTGTCTCCTGGGCACAGGGGCCCTCTGCACACAGCTGTCTCCTCCTGTACCGCATACCAAGCCTCCAGGAGATCAGGGAGAATTACAGAGCCCCCAGAGAGGCTGTGCCACAGGGACCCTCCAGGGACCCAGTTCGAATCATCAATAAAGCACTGAGTTGCTGACCTTGGTGTCGGGGCATGCCAAAGTGTCGCAGGCTGGCCCAGAGCAATGGAGGGATTAGCAAAAGCCCTTCTGGAGGAGGGAGCCTCTTGCAAGTGATTTTGGGACATCTGGACGAAGTGCATTCACCACTTCCTGAGTCGTCAGGCGCCCCAGTCCACACATCTGATTAGAGACGCCGTCTCTGAGGTACACACAGAAAATGAGGCCGTTGCCTCCAGGAAGTCCTATGAAATATCAGGGTGACCGGGAGAGTGGGAAGACTCAGTACTCATCAAAATGGGACTAAGTGTTCCTTTACACGATCTTCAAGGGATGGGGAGAGGCCTTGAGGGAGTTTGTGAGTGGAAAGGGGCTGGCCCTGTGAGATGGGACAGGGACAGAACAAGCCTCCAAGAACACTGGCATTTGCCTAAGCCCTTTGCCCCTCACCATCCTTAGAAAGCCTCCTTCCTGCTTCCCACTCCAGGCCCCAATCTAGCCTGCCTGCCCTCCCCCTTGAGCTGGGCTCTTGCCACCCATCTTCCCTTGCTTCCCACACTCTTCCAGGGACCTCTGTCCCCAGCAGCCCCCAGAGCTGCTTTTGCAAGTCACCTGGGACGTCTCATTTCCTCGATCTCCTCCCCTCTGTCTCTGCCACAGTCCACGTTGGTGGCTGCAATGTTCTTCTCCGGCCCAAGCCACGCCCCTGGGATCTCTTCTGGTCCCCTGACCACTCTCTCTCTCTGCCTCGTGCGCAGGCGCCTCTCTCTGCCCTTATATGTCCCCCCAAGGTTTTCCTCCCCCTTTTCTCAACTCTCCACATGATCTCATCCACTCCAAATCATCTCAATGACCACTTGTACGTAAACGGCTCCCAAGGGTTTGTCCGTACCTCCAGATGTGTGTTCACCCCCCCTTGGGTGGTTCCCAAACACCCCAAAGACAAGCCCACTCACTTCCTGCAAGACCACCTTCTTGACTCCATGTGGGCACGACAAGGCCACTGGTGCTGAGGCTGTAAGTTCCTGGAAGCCCTGAGCCTGCCCACTTTCTCCCCTCCCTCATCTTCCCAAGATCTTCCCAGATCCCCTGCTCAAAACTAAGCCCCGAGTGTCCCTTAGCCTCACTGGTAGTTCACAGCAAGATCAACCTGGCCCACAGCCCACTGACAGAGTCCATACCTGTGTATGGGGAGAGGGCTCCCTGTCCCCGGAGCTGCGCAGGGCTGGGTGTGAGTGTTCACGAAATCCTGGGTTGATGGAATGGGCCCACTGGTTCCACCAGTCCTCACAAGGCTGGAGCCTGTGTCCTGTCCCAGCCAGAGAGCCGGCTGTGCCCGGGACTCCTACAGACACCTGCTCTGTGTGCCTTCCAGTCCACCCAAGCCTCCCCCTGGAGCCCCACACCAAGCCCTTAGTCCCTCCTGCTCCAGGCGCTGACAGGTCCTGGCGAAAGGTTTGGGACCTCAGTCGCCCTCCCTTCAGTGACCTGTCAGAGCCCCGACTCCTCAGTGCCCTCCTGACCCTGTTTCTATTTCCATCCTGTTACACCCCAGGGAGTTACATGTTCACCGTCCACTTGGAAAGAATTTCCTTTTTTTTTTTTTTTTTCTACTTCTCGTGGCTCCAGCAAAGCACAAAACCAGATGCTTGTAAAGGCTAAACTGGTCCCGCAGCGTCTGCTCAGAACAGCACTCTGGGGAGCCCTGTGGACCCAGGTGGTGCTGGAGGTGGGGCCTTTGGGCAGGGGCTGCCCTGGCCTCTCCCGCTATTTGGAGCTGGCTTTCTTCCCTGCCCCCGCACACCCCTTGGCAGGAGCAGGGAAGCAAAACACGCTGAACAGGACCGCAGCCTACACTCTCAAATCGCTCTGGTCCAGGGAAGAAATCAGCAGGAATTGCTGGATGCATTTCGACTCAAGAAGAAATCCAGGAACTGGGGCCACAACAGCCTGAGCTCTCAGAGCTGGGAGCCAGAGGGAGGGATGGCTTGGAGGCGGTGGCAGGGATCTCCCCTGTGACTTTTGTGGACGTTCCCTCCAGGGCCTCACCATTCACTCCACTCCACCATACCGTGGGTGTCTACCTCTTTCTGTCCTGCCAAAAACCAAAGAAGGGGTCCCCATTCCCACACCTGGGAGTGACCCAGATGGGTCCCACTCCTCTCTTGAGCCAAGCCACATAGGTCACTAGTCAGCCTATGGACTGGCTAATTTGGCGGCCAACGCTGATCGGCTGGGCAGGCAGATGGAACTGGGTCAGATCACGTGGTACAAAACACAGCTGTCCGGGTACCAGTGTCCATGGCTGGAGTGATGCTCCCAGATCAGGCAGGGGCAGACAGCCATGGACATCTCCAGCACGGTGGAAAAGTGAAGAACGCAACCGCAAGTAGTAAGGACGCTGATGGACAGCTGCTTAAACACGGGGAATTATTTTTGTCACTTGACAAGTCACAAGGTGGGCGGTGGCTAGAACTGTCAGTTGCAGGTCTTTGCATTCTAATCTCTGGTGTGTTGACTTGTATCCTCTTTGTTGTTTAATCACGATCAATGTTTCCATAATCCACATTCTTATTCAAAACAGAGGGGGGAAAGGAGAAAGGTCTGCTTTTATCAAGATAATAAAAGCTTTCCCAGAACCCCTCCCTCAGCACACCTCCACTCAGGGTCTTGCGGGCCAGACCTGGGTCCTATGACCTGCCAGGGAGACTGCTAACCTCAAAGGTTGGGTGCTTGGGGGCAGAGGTCTGCGTTCAGCCCACCACCCAATTTTGTACAACCCACAAACTGAGAATGAGTTTTACATTTTTAAAGGGTTGGGGCAGGGTGGGGGGGGGGGGAGGAAGTCAAAAGAATATGTCACGAGGGGAAAAATTACACGGAGGTTTCCTCTTGGCTCACAAAGCCTAAATTTTACTATCTTGCCCTTTACAGGAAAATTTGTCAACCCCTGCTTTAGACTGCCTCTCCCTGGGCACACAGCTGTCCTGAACAAAATCGGGATTCTGGCAGTAGGAAGAAGGGAGGAAAGGCTACGGAGCAGGGAGCTCTCAGTGCCTACTCCCTACGCCAGGAGCCACATGCCCAGCCTGCATCTAGGGATCTAATCTGCAACAGCACAAATCAAAATGTCCCCCTTCTAACTAGGAACTTGACACAAAGGGCTTTTTCTGGAAGCCCTCAACCCTGAGGACATCTTCCCAGACTGACCCAATATGTAAGATTTTGAAAGAGACCTGTGAAAAGGAAAGGGGGATACCAGGAAATATCAGCACTGGCTGTGTCTCCAAAGGCTCGAGGAGGTATTATTTGCTCCATGAACTCGCCCCCAGCCAATGTGCGGTCCTTGATATCACAAGTCTAGAAAATGGGTCTGGTCAGGGTTCCAGAGTTACCAGTCTCCTATAAGCTGACACCGACAGCCTAACTCACTAGGACATGAAGTGCAGAAGCCCAAGACCGATGTGCTCATTTCTAATGGGAAATAGAGCCCAACTATATACACAAGCCAGTATCTTCATGATGACAACAAACTTGACGGGAAGCCAAACTGCGGTCTGAAAGTTCCTTGGTGAGCTCAGACGCTGAGCAGAGACGTCACCAGGAAGAGTTGGTGGTTGCACGCACCAGGCACAGGGCTCCATCCCGAGTCCACATCTTCACCTCCTTGCGCACGCTACCTGTGTTCCCGTGATACGTCCACCCATCCAAGTGACTCAGGCTTCAGTCCCAGCCTTCCGTCCTTCTCTGTGCCTTTGAGTTCACTGTGCCTGTCTCCGGTCTCATCCCTCCTGGACCCGTTTCAGACTGGCACCCTCAGAAACCAGTCTTGAGAGCTGTTATGTCTCAGCTCTCAGGGAACATGTTACGGTCATCCTAAGCCAAGCCTACAAGCGTCCAGCGCCTGGACCTCTTACAGATTAGGCAGCTGGTGTTCCTCCAAGCCCAGATGTGAACTGCACAGGTGGGGCCCAGGTGCCCTCTGGTGCCTTTCAAACAGCTGGTCCCCACCAGCCAATAACAAACGGCCAGACGATGGTCATTCAACAGTACAGGCGTTGGATCATATTTACTGAGCGTCTGCTTATGTGTCCAGCAGATGGGGAGGCATCAGTGGACAAAAGAAAAAAATCTCTGCCTCCACAGAGTCCTCATTTCAGAAGAGACAGGATGGGTCATGAACAACATAAATATACAGCAGACGGTGGCAAGCAAAAGAAACTAACAGGGAAAGGGAACAGAAGTGTTGGGGAGGGGAGACTGCACTTTGAGATCAAGTACCCAGGGAGGTCCTCAGGGAGAAGGTGATGCAGGACAAAGGCCTGAAGATGGTAAAGGAGTGAGCCGTGCAGACCTCTGGGAAAAAGCATTCCAGGCAGAGGAAGGAACAGGTGAAAAGGTCCCAACTTAGGAGGAGACCTGCTGTGTTTGAAGATTAGCGAGGAGGACTGAGTAGGCAGAGCCTATCAGGCAAAGGAGGGGAGTGGGAGCTGAGGATGCCAGCTGCAGGAGGTGAGGAGGGCCCACGCACATAGGGCTGTGTAAATCACAGCCGGACCCTGGCTCTCCAGGTGGGGCAGGGTGAGTCAGGTGGGGCCTTCGTCAGGCTTGAGCAAAGAAGAGACAAGATAAGCCTTGGGGCGAACAGGGTCACTCCGGCTGCCGTGTTGGGCAAATAAAGAGAAAGAGAGACTAGAGCAGAAGCAGGAGGCCAGTGAGAGAGAGATGACTGCAACAGTCCCGGCCAGAGAGGGTGGTGTTTGAGCCACTGGCCACGGGGATGCAGAGGAACGATGAGAAGAGGTGGAGTCTAGAGAACTTGCAGATGGCATTTCCACCTGCCGTCGCCACGCTTGGCGCTCCCAAGCTACCATCTAGACCGGCCTGTCTTGTCAGGAGCCACTAACAACTCACGAAAATGTTTCTTTTTCCTGCTCCTCTTCTGTCTCCCCCTATATATAGGCATGTCCCAAAGTTCTATTCTCTTCTCAGGTTTCCTTTCTTTCCATGTCACCGTCCACAGGAAGGCCCGTGTCCCAAAGCCACATTTCCAACCCCAGCACCATCTCCACACACAAACTCTGTGGTTGTCCACATGCAAATTTTCTCCTGACTTCACTACTGAAGCTCATACACACGGTTGGTGTGGGAAAGACTTTTTAAATCAAGGCCAGAGACTTCTAACTTAAGATGGCATCCTGTCAAGCCCTTTATAAGACCCCTCCCCTTAAAACACCAACAAAGACCTAAAAAGAGGATAGAAATTCAAAACGGGTCTGAAAAGCAAGGGTATCGGCCAACCATCTGGAAACAGTGGGGTCTCCAGAGCTGAGGAAGTTCAGCTGAGGCAGAGAGACTCAGGGGCCCTTGCCAGAACGTTGCCCTCTACAAGCACCCCCTGGCTGGGAGTTGGTAAGAAAAAGCTCTACCCTCTTCACTGCATCTCTCCCCACCCGGTACCCCAAGAAGAGCCCGCCCAATTATCTACTCTGCTGTCACTGCTCCCCTGCCCAAGGACGGCTTTCTGAGTAGCTGAGGACACAGTCATGATGCCCCGTCCTCCTGATTCTCTGCAGGGACTTTCTACCTTCAGCAAAGACTTTGTGCTCACTGGACTGTGCAGGCTTATGGGTCTGGGATCAGAAGGGACCTGAGAACAGAAGAGGATGGTAAAGTTTCTCAGATGTCCCATTTGACCGAAGAAGAGTAGCCAGCAGCTCTGAATTTTTAGAACAAAGTTCTTCCTCATTAGCTGAGAACTGGGAAGTTGGGGGTAGATCCTTCCTCAGTCTGGTAAAACAGAACTAAAAGAATGCCCACTGGCTTCTAGCTCCTCCAGTTCCTCGAACCAGAGTCAAGCCATGTAATGCACCCTCCAGGGAACTAAATCGAACCAGAGTCAAGCCATGTAATGCATCCTCCAGGGAACTGAATCCCTTGGCCCACCCCTGCCAGGTCCCTTGGCAGGACTGAGCCACCCTTGTACCCTGGGTGGCTTCCCCATCTATGGGCCCATTGCTCGTTCCATCACCAGTGCCTAGAAATATTCCTCTTGGGCTGAGCGACTCCCCAGAGAGAGACGAATCAGTCAGCTATTGCCACGATAATGTTGCAAAGCAAGCCAGCCCGAAATTCACAGGTTACAAGAGCAAGCGTTTGTTTTTCTTGCTTATGTGTCTGTCTGCAGGTCCTAGGTTTGGACCTAGGTTCCAGGCTTCCATGGGTTCGAATCTATTCCCCTTTCCTCCATATCCTCCTGGAAACATCAGCTATCAGGGCCGTGCTCTTCTCATAACAAATGGCAAGACATGAGAAATGAAACCCAACCGTACAAGCATATTTAAAACATCATGTCTGTTCACATTTCATTGGGCACAACAAGTCAGAGAGCCAAGCCTAACATGACTGGGGCAGGGAGCTCAACTGCTCCCAGACGGAAAGGAGAGTGACTGAGTATTTGCTGACTAATCTTCCAATCCATCCCAAGTAGCTGGGTTAGGACATTCACATATGAATTTGTGGGGGACCCAATTCAATCCATAGTAACCTCTTCTGTGGCAGGAGATGCAAGGTCACACGGCAAAGCCTGGGGTCGCAGGGAGAACGGAAGAACCAAGGTCACTTGTGCCATCATTTACCAAGTGGCAACACCAACCTGGTTCTTGGCCTGAGCTCGAACAAACACTAGTACAGACTGGAACACCCACTTCTCTGGCCTAGAACAAGGACCCCAGCATCCTAGGTCTCCTGGTTTGTCACTGGGGCCCAGCTCACATTTTTTGTGAGAAGCAAATGATACCCTGTTGTACATGTGCTTTGAAGAATAGAGAGAGTGATAAAGAGAGACCGTGGTTTCTAAGCTAGATAGGGTATCATTCAGGCATAAAGGCAAAAGACAGATATTTCCAAGCACGAATGAACGCTTCTTTTAAAACAGTACCCTTTGAAAAAGCCCAGACAATGTAAACACAATGAAAAAGAACAAATCTGAAACAAAAGGGGGGGGTTTGACTAAAGTCACAGAAAACACTGTGAACAATTTTTAAGCAGTAAATGTTTAAACCATCACAAAAAGGCCAATTTTCTAAGCAAATATAAATCGCCAACATCGCTTCTCCTCCAAAAAAAGTAGAAAATGTTCACGGAAAGTTAACCATAAAAAAAATTAAAACATCAGTCAAAGTTCTACTTCCAGAAAAACCAAGTCCAACCAGTTTTGCAAGTAAGTTCTTTAAAACTCCAGGAAACGGATAATTAACATTCTATACATACTTTTCCAGTGTATATAATAAAAAGATGCAAGGCTACCCAAACTATTTTTAAAAGCCCAAGAGGGGAAGGAAAAAAAGCCCTGGAAAGCCCAAGACAAAGAAATCTTAGGTCACTTGTGAACATAGATACAAAAGCCTAAATACATATTTGCACATGAAATCCAGCAACATATTAAAATAATACTGTATCATGACCAGTGTGATAGGTTCTATCATAATTATGAAACCATTAGCTGCCCCAACTTGCTGGGCACTTTTCTGCAGGATTATTTGCCTATTCACTGATATCAAGCTTAGCCACTGACGGTCTTTGACCAATGAAATGTGAATAGAAGTAACGTATGCCACTCCTGAGTAGAAATGTTAAGATGTTCCCGTATCTCTCTTTTCCATCTACCATGAGATGCTCCATCAACGTGGGTCCTAGAATTAAGAAGACATGAAATCAATCCTTAGTGCTCACGTGACATGAGCAATAAATAAACTTCTGTTGTAATTCACTAAGATTTAGGGATTGTTTGTTACCAGAGCAGAATTGAGCTTAAGCTGACAAATACAACAAGGTAAAGACGGTCCCCAAGATACAAGGAAAATATTAGAACTATTAATGTCATTAACACATTAACAGATAAAAGGAGAAAAACCCTATGATAATCTCCAATAGATACAGAAAAGGCATTTGATGAAATTCAATATTCGTTCATAATAAAACAGTTCCGAACTAGATATAGAAGGGAATTTCTTTAACCAGATCAAAGGTACCCACCAGAAACCAAAAGCAAATAGCATACTTATTAGAAACTTCAGAAGCATTCCCATTAAAGTCAGAAGCAAGGCTATAATCCTCCTATCACTCCTTTCTCAACATCGTACCAGTACCTATACTAATGCGATAAGAGAAAAAGAAAACAACAGGTACATTGATGGTGAAGAAACAGGACTATCTAACTTTGCAAGTAATATGATCTTCTACCCAGAAAAACCAAGAAAAGTAACTGATAAATAATTGAAACTAATAAAAGAATTTGCAATTTAGCCAAGTATAAACAAATATTCAAAAACAAATAGCCCTCCTGTTCCCCAGCAATAATCATTTGACGACATTTCAAATCAGTGGGGAAAGAGTGGATCATGCAACAGGTAATATTGGGGTAACCAGCCGACAATGGGCAATAAGCGTAAACCCAGATCCCTGCCTCGTACCACAAGTCCACTGAATTATTTAAAAAACACAGAATACTAGCTTTTTGACTTGGGATAAAAATGCATATTTAAATAGGTTATAAAAAGCACAAAATCGATGGGGCTCCTGAGTGGCTCAGTTGGTTAAGACTCTTGGTTTCAGCTCAGGTCATGATCTCGTGGTCATGGGATTGAGCCCCGCATCGGGCTCTGTGCTGAGCATGGAGCCTGTCTGAGATTCTCTCTCTCCTCTCCCTCTACTCTTCCCCCTCCCACTCACACTCTCTCTGTCTCTCTAAAAACAAAACAAGATCGATAAGTTTGTTCATCTCTGAATGTAAAGCTTCTATATGTGAAAAGACCCCATAAACAACGCAGCTGACTGGAAGAAAATATTTGCAATTCATATCACGGACAAAAAGACTATTCTCCTTAATATATATATATTTTTAAGCTCCTACAAATCACCAAGAAAAAGACAATACCAGAAATGTGGGCTAAGGGACAGAGAACCCACAGGGGGGAAAAAAAACACACAAATGTCTAATAATCAGAAGAAAAAATATCACTAGTTGGGAAATGCAATTAAAACAAAAACGAGACACCTGGTTTTACCTACCTGGTGACAAAAAAACAAACAACCCCAAAACAACAATAACAAAAACCCATGCATTTTTCATTACACTGAGTGATGGCAAAATTGCATAAATACAAATGTTCTCATACTCCATTTGTGGGAGTATAAATTTGGTAGACCTCTTTTCAGGATAATTTGGCAGTGTCTTCCAAAACTGAAAACACTATGCCCCGTGATCTGGGGACCTTTACACACGTGCGACACAGGGGCATTGTCTATGGCTACGGAAGCACTGTTTATGATAAGGAACAACTAGAAACAACAAAATGTCCATCCTTGGCAAAGTGGATACTTAAATGAAGTATGGGCACACAACGAAACGCTATCTATCAGCTAAAAGGAATACAAGAGATAATAATTTAAGCAGAGAGTTCTCCTTTTGTTGTGTGAATAAAAGGCAATTGAAAGAGCATCTGTACAGGGCAATTCGATCTGTCTAAAAATACACATACATACAAAATACAATATAATTTACATTCACATATTATGGACGCAGAAATAGATGCTTACATTTTGGTAGGACAAACACCAAATCCTTAAGGGGGGGGAATAAGAATTAAAGAAATGATCACAGGAAACCAGCTTTATCTGTCAAGTTCCTTTATTTTTAGGAGAATATCTCCACAACTATTTATGTCACTAAAAATAAATTTTTAAAAACCTGAGGATTTTACACCAATTCTATTATCACCTTCATCCACTCAATAAACATTTTTTTGCACCCTTATTAAATACTTGGATGCTATGGGGATACAAAGCTGTCCTCTCTGTGAACTACATAAGACACATGGTCACATTATTAGCAAGCAAGACAAGCACAGTGAAAAAGTACAGTAAAGAAGCAAACAGCAGTGCTTTGGGAATTCAGAAGACAGAAATTGACTAGAAGGGGCAGGGAGTTACAGATAAGACGGTAACATCACCAGAAAGCTTCATTAAAGGGGACTGTCCGGATGCTGAGTCTGAAAGCTTAGGCAATTTGAGAGAAAATCTTGAGAGAAGCAAGAGAGAAATCCCTACTTCTAGGGAAACACAATTCTAAAGACAGATTACTCATCAGAATCACGGAAGCCAGAGGAAAAGCGTAGCATTTCAGTGTTGAAAGAAAAAAGCTGGGGCGCCTGGGTGGCGCAGTCGTTCAGCATCTGCCTTCGGCTCAGGGCGTGATCCCAGCGTTCTGGGATCGAGCCCCACATCAGGCTCCTCTGCTGGGGAGCCTGCTTCTTCTTCATCTCCCACTCCCCCTGCTTGTGTTCCCTCTCTCACTGGCTGTCTCTCTCTGTCAAATAAATAAATAAAACCTTGAAAGAAAGAAAGAAAGAAAGAAAGAAAGAAAGAAAGAAAGAAAGGAAGGAAGAAAGAAAGAAAGAAGAAAGAAAGAAAGAAAGAAAGAAAGAAAGAAAGAAAGAAAGAGAAAGAAAGAAAAAAGCTGCCCATCAGAATTCTACATTCAGTGACAATACCCTTTGGGAACGAAGGGGATGGGAGGAGGCCAGAAGGAGCCATGTGGTGATGAAGACGTCCCTAAGAATTCACATTTAACATAGATACAGACAGTTACTTACTAAAATATCCATAGAGTGGAGCATGGAAAGGGGGGAAAGAATAACTTCACAGCGCAGAAACCTGACCAACACCACCTCCGTCGAGTGAGCAAGGTCAGTATCAATACCCTAAATCCTGTTGGTTGTGGGTCCCCTTGATATGATGAGATGGAATGGCACTTGACTTCTGTGGTTTTCCTCCCCCAAACCTATAACCCCAGTCTAGTCATGAGGAAAACATGAGACGGATTCCTGTCGAGGGGCATCCCACAGTACACCTGACGTCACTCCTCGAGGGCAGTAACGTTGTCAAAGACAAGCAGAGTCTGAGAAAAGGTCACAACCCAGAGCAACCTAAGGAAACATGACAACTAAATGCAACCTAGTATCCTGGGTGGAATTCTGGAACAGAAAAAGGACATCAGGTAAAAACTAAAGAAATCTGAGTCAACTACAGACTTTTGTGAACAATAATGCACTATCGTTGGTTCATTAGTTGTAACAAACTTGCAATATTAATGTAAGATGTTAATAATAGGGAAAATGTTGGAGCAGGGGACTCTATTTACCTTAAGTCTAAAACTGTCCTAAAACAGTCTACTGACACCACACACACACACACACACACACACACACACACACACAAACCCTGGTAGAGCTGAAAGGATAAACAAATACATAATCATAGTTAGATACTTCAACACTATTCTCTCAACAATTGCTAGAACTAGACAGAAAATCGGCAAGGATATAAAAGAAACCAATAATACCATCCACCAACAGGATCTAAACAACATCTCTAGAACACTCCACCCAACAGCAGCAGAATACGCATCCTTCGCAAGCCCCATAGATCACGTACGAAGATAGACCATATCCCGGACCATAAAACAAACTCAACAAATGTAAAAGAATTTAAATCATACAGTCCAACTTTTGTTTGAGAAACAAGTTCAATCTTTTATCTACTTATTTAGTGAATGTATTTATTAAAGCATAATTCAAACTTTTTTGAGGCTGGCATACAAGAGGAAAGCACTAAAAGTCTGATAGAGAAAGGGAAGGGAGGGAGAAAGGGAAAAAGGGAGGGAGAGGGAGAAAGGGGGGAAGGAATGAAAGGGGGGAGGGGGAAAGGAAAGAAGAGGGAAGAAAGAAATTTTTATTTGGGGGCCAACAAGGTCTCTTTTTACTGTTAAGAATGAAAAATAAATGGGGCGCCTGGGTAGCGCAGTCGTTAAAGCGTCTGCCTTCGGCTCAGGGCGTGATCCCGGCGTACCAGGATCGAGTCCCACATCAGGCTCCTCCGCTATGAGCCTGCTTCTTCCTCTCCCACTCCCCCTGCTTGTGTTCCCTCTCTCGCTGTCTCTCTGTCACATAAATAAATAAAATCTTTAAAAAAAAAAAAAAAAAAAGAATGAAAAATAAATGATACTCTAGAATAAGTTACAATGTTATTTTATTTACTTATTCAATGTAAATTAAAGATACTTCCTGTGATTTGTTGGGGGGGGTGCTGAATTCAGAAATGCCCACAGAGAATCCAGCACACTTTTGTTCTCGAGGCAGCAAGACGGCTGTAGTCCCAAAGGGCCAGCAGATGGCGCCAGAGGACTGTTTCAGACCAGGAGCTTGCCCTTGCTTCCAGACACCCTGGAGCCAGCCCCGATCCTCCCCTCTCCTAGCCTTGGTGAGAAGGCGAGCCAGCCCAGCCTTTGCTGGGTCTCTCTCTGCAACCTAAAGGTTCCCAGCAACAACCGCTAGGGTAAGGACGGTGAGAATGCAGAGAGAGCAAGTGCAGAAAAATGCTAGCGTGAAGCTTGGCTGAAAGGAAGGCAAGGGAAGGTGGTAGAAAGAGGATGGGGTGACGGGAAAGACAAGGGCATCTTGAAACGTGGACCGGAAGGATGGAGTAGAGAGAAGGGGGAGAGAAAATGAGGAGATAAGGTCCCTGAGTTTGGGGCAGGAGGTGCACAAGTGGAGAGGCACATACTTCCTTTGTGTTGGGGGATGGGGGCAGCTCCTATCAGGATGGGTGTGAAGACTAGCTATTTGTAGATTTGGCAAGGAAGTCACCTCCAGTAGCTTCTATGGAGACTATGAAGCAGGAGACATTGTTGTCTGTTGGCGGTGAGGAGACAGGGGCTTCAGAGGAGGAAGGGGGAGAGCTGACAGGGGAAACCAGGGGAGGGGGATTGTCTCACAATTGCTCAAATACTGAGCTCGCTGAAGTAAAATATGCCTGACATTTTGCATCCCCTAACAGAGAGCCGGGTTTTGAAAATCGGTGCCTGCAAAACGAGTGTTCAACAACCACTTCCGGAATCAGGAGAGGCCCGACCAGCTTTCGTGTCTATATCTCCACTTAACCAGTACGAAGCCAGGCTTGTGACCAGCCCCTTACCTTCTTCTGTTAAATGCCTGCCCTGAGCTTCAATGTCCTGGCTGCCACCTTAGTAGGGCCACAGTTCCTCCCGTCCATTGAGACTTGATTGCCCTACACAACTCAGGAGTTGCCTCAACCAACAGCACAAGCCAGTCATTACGGGAAAGCACGGCCCTCCTGTAACTGTACCCTTACGTTCGGCAGACCATTCATTAAGCAGGCAGTCTTCTAGAACTGAACCAGCAGCCCACCTCGCTCTGCACCTCCGGGTTACCCTGGGGCTCATCTCAACAGGCCCAAGTAAATGCAGGGTGACTCCAGCCAGAAATGCCTCCTGCATTTGTCTGTGGGCAGAGCAGACCTTCCACGTGGCTCCCGCGAAGTCGGAGCTAACTGCTACCCTGCCCTCTACCAGCAAAGGCGGGAAGACACCGCACCTGCCAAGTACCCCAGGGCCCCTTGAAGGAACAGTTCTGAGGCTTCCACAAGACCACAACTGAATACCTTGCTCGTGGGTTCACCGATGCCCACAGCACAGACACCACGCAATCATCCTGCTAGAATCCTGTGCCAGAGAAGAAATTTCCTCTCAAGGGACTTTCTGTGAGGGACAGGAATTGTACAGCAGGCGTTGATGTGGGCGGTGGCCGGTGTAGGCCACGTGTGCCCCTCCCCCCCATAGAGTCCTTTGAGTGTCCCTCAATGCCAAGGCTGCCTCAGAGACCTAGTCACAGCAAGGAACTCATCCTCTGTTCCTGGTATGTCTAGTCTGTCTTGCTTCTGAATGGCCCTTGCTTTTTATCTGCTTCACATCCGTTTGTGGAAGGGCAAACCATAAACGCTCCCCACGTTACGGGGTTACGGGATCGTTTGATGTGGAGGTAGTGCCCTGGAAGCCTGGGGCCGACTCTCCAGGGCCACCCCTCCCGCACCTGTCCCCACCTTCCTCCCAGGGCTGCTCCCTCCCTCTCACACGGCACAGGCTCCAATCGCGTGGCCTTGACCAGTCCCACACTGTTCTGGGAACCTGGGTCTCCTCTGCCGTGAGACAATCCCCGCCTTTCTCACACGGCTGCCGATGCCCAGACGAGGGGACACAGGCAAAGGGTCTGATAAAGAGTGACATACTAGTAAACACAAGGCCAGTCCTTATCACCAGGCAGCCAGGGGGACATAAGTAGGTCCTTCCTCCCTTTATCTGCTCTCGGGATGTGTCATCTCTGCTGCAAGGAGGAAATTCACTGGGTCAACACAACTGTGTATTTTGGGATGGAAGGATGGGGGGAAGGGTGTCCTCAGACTTTTTTAAACTTCTTAAATTGAGTTAGATCATACACACAAGAAAAGTGCGTAAATCTTCCGTGTATAACTCAGTGCATTTTCACAAATGTATATGACCATTCAACCACCATCCCGGTCAAGATACAGAACATTTCTGTAACTCAGAAAGTAACCCCATACTTCTTCCCAAGCACTACCCATCCCCTCATGTCTAACACTATAGTTAGTTTTGTAAGTTCTTGAACCTCATATTTTTAAAAAAATCATACAATATACAGCCTTGTGTCTGGCTTCTTTCACTCAATCCAATGTTTTTGAGATGAACTGATGTTTGCAAATATCAGCTTGGTTTGTTCTCTTGGTACCTAGTATTCCATCGTACGGACGGACTACGGTTTCTTCTATTACTGACGGACACCTGAGCTGTGTCCAGTTTCTAGCCATCGCGAACTATGTCGCCATGAACATTCTGGTACATGTGTTTGGTGGGCATGTGCACTCTTTTCCCTTGCGTGCACAGCCAGGAGTGGAAATGAAATGCTGGCGGGCACATGCCAGCTTTCGTAGAATGCCCACACAGTTTCCCAGGGTGGCGTACCCATTTCCACTCTCTCCAGCAAAGGCCTCAGACTTTTTTTTTTTTTCAGCACCAGCCTCTTCTTTTCAGTGCAATAAATAGAAAGAGCCTGTGATGTCGAGTCAGACCTCAGGGACCTTGGGGGCCATTAATGAACTCTAATGGGATCTGTCTCCCCGTGGGGATAAATCACCCTCCCCAGCCTGAGTTGGCATCCACATCAAATGAAGAGACCCATGAGCCCAGCACTGATGACTGATGCTTTGCCTGGCAGGTGGTTGGATCTCCATGAATAATAACCGCCCCCCCCCCCGCTTGCTCATACCTGAAGCTCCCCAACACGCAATCACAGAATAAACATTTATGGCCCTGTCGCCCTCCTGGAGTCCTTTAAAATTCCTCTGCCAGTGACCCTGAGCACCTACTTATGACCTCCTTCCCCCATACTTATGCTTCAGGCCACTTCTATCCACCCCACCTTAGTTAGCGGGGAAAATCCAGGACACAGGGAGGGTGCACATGGGCCAGTGCCCCCCAAGGTGAAATTAATAGATGGAGCTTCCTGCAAAAAAGACTAACCTCCCCCCCCCAGTAAGTGATAGGCCCTTGGAATACAGCAGGTGGGCAACACTTAAGAACAGCCCCCCAGAATGGCCAGACTACCCACCTTCCCAGAAGGCAACAGCAGCCACCCCAAAGGCCAGACCTAGGGCCCCACGGCCGGGTGACACTCACTAATCATTGACGCACCTGAGCTTGGCCAGGAGCCACAACAGATGTCCCCTCCCGTAGAACTCACCTTCACTCCATGTGGCCACTCCACCCAGGAGGGCTCTGAGAGGCCCAGCAAAGGCCAGCGGGCAGACACAGGCCCGGCCCGAAGGAGCCGAGCTGAGTAGTGAGGACCCCTGATCCCTCGGGGGTCCCGCCAGCAGGGAGGCAAACAACCCCAAAGAGACTGAGGGGAGAGGATACTCCTTCTAGTAAAGGCACATACCTTACCTTCTGGGGGCACAGCCAGGTCACAGCCCTCCCACCATCCCCTCACTCAAAAAGGACCGGGCTAAAAAACAAAAACAAAAACTAGAGACACATACACATATAGAGGCTGCGGTCAATGGAAGAAGAGAGCAGCTGAGGAGCATGGGAAGGGCAAGCCTCTTTTATTATCCCAAAATGCAAAGTATTGAAGGCACTTACAATAACAAGGCAGGAGGGGAGGGGAGGTCAGAGCACAGAGGTCAATCACCGGGCCCCACCCTGGCCCCCACCCGGCATGGAGGAAAGGAAAAGCTACAGGACCAGATCTGAGGCCAGTCAGGGTGTCTACCTCTACCAGAGATATAAACCCATTCTACAGAGGATTAGAAAATGAGGAGCACGCAGCAGTGAGGGGCAGGGCTGGCGGTCACAAGTTAGTGGCTCTGTAAGGAACACGCTGGGCAGCGGCGAGGGCCCTCAGGTCCCCTGCTGGAAGAGGTCCCGGTACATCTCGATGAGACGGGCGGCCTCGCGCTGGCCAGAGAGCAGAGCACCATGGGTGGTGGAGTAGTACTTGCGGTGAGTGGCCTCACCCGAGAACAGCACCTGCATGGGCTGGGCCAGGGGACGGGGAAGTGAGGGTGGGGGAGCGAGAAAGGCTGCGAGGCTACCTGTCTGCCCCAGGAACCCCCCATCCACACTACAAGTCCAAGTTGGACAGCAGGCATCTGAGATGCAGGTAGTGCTGCTTCCACGGGATGAGGAGTTGCCCGTCCCCCCTGGCCACCTTCCCCTGCTTCTTCCCCCAACATCCAGGCCTCAGTTCTTTCTGCTCAGACGCTGTTAGGAGTCCTGGTTCTGCAGTCTCAGAGGCTCATTGTGCCTCCCACTAGTGAACTCAGGGCAAGTGGTTTAACCTCCCTAAGCCTTGATTTTGTCATCTGCAAGATGGGTGTATGCCACCTGCTTCTGAGGGTGGGTGTAAGGATTAAGTGAAATCATGTATCTAAAGCACTTAGAACCTGGAAGAACATAAGCACTCGATAAAGTTAGGCGGTAATTTAACAAACCTTTATGGAGCCCCTATTAGGGTCCAGGGACTGTTCTGAGCACTTGGAAGATAAAAGGTGACCGGGCTGCTGCTTTGAGGAGTTTCCTTGCTGGTGGGGAAGCCAGACACGAAACCCAATTACTAAACGGTGTCACGTGTGACATGATGGGTGTTTGGGCAAGGTGCTGAGAGCCCAGAAAAGAAGCCCACCGTAAGGGGGATCGCACAAAGCTTCCCAGAGGACAGGCTCTTTGGGCTGCTTCTCAGGAGATGCTAGGGAAACGAACAGGCAAAGGACGTTTCAGGAAGAAGGAAAAAATGGGGGCAAAAATGCACCAGAGCAAGGGACGGTGAGAATTCTGGTACGGCCGGGGCTCAACTTCCAGAAAGCAAGCTGTCTAGGTGGAGTCCAGGCAAGGAACGAGCGCTTGCATCCCAAGCTTGAGCTGGGACTTTATCCCCGCTGGGTCTCAAACTGAACGTGCAAAGGCACCAACTGGGGACCCTGGTAGAATGTTGTTTTCCATTCAGCAGGTCTAGGGGGTGAGAGCCTGCATTTCTAAGGCGCTCCCCTGTGATGCTGGTGCTGCCGGTGCATAGACCACTCACTTTGAGTAGGGAAGCTTTAACCCCCAACAAGGAGCTGCCCTGCTGAGTGAGGGCGGGGGGAGGCATATGGTGGCAGAAGGCAAGCTACCTCCTCCCACACCCATTCTCCTCTTTCTCCTCCGTCACAAAGCCCTGATTTTTAACTGGGTTCACTGCCATTCAGAATTAAAAAAAAAAAAAAAGATGCATCCCAACCCCTTTCGCAGCTGCTCTGGCACGTGACTACTGGCTACAGGCCAATGGGCTTCAAGTGCACTGTTGCTTAGAGGCACTGACTCAGCCCCCGGGGTTCCCCCCTTCTGCCTCCTCTGCCTGTCACAGACCTGAGTGGCAGCCTCGCAGCCCTCTACAACCACAAAGTGGCCCTGAAGATGGAGCCGGGTGCCAGTGACATTGGGTCCTGTACCTACCTCCGGATTGCCCCTTGTATGATAGAGGGAAACTCTGTCTGGTTTAAGCCCCAGTTATTTGCATGTTGTTTTGCTTTGTGCTGGAGGCGCCAGTCCTAACTGGGGCAGGTGACAAGAGAAAGTTTGGTTTTCAGGAGGGTGGCCATGGCAGCAGCAAGGGCCTCTTCCCCTCTCCCGCTGAGCACAACCAGGCCATGCACAACAGCCGCTGGAAATCTTCTTCACCACTTACGCCAAAGAACTGTTTTACATATAATTCTGTTGGGGTTTGAACATTTATTGTATGTGTACGCTTGCTGGGGGAAACTCGAAATCCACTTTGTAAGACCAGAAATATATGCAATTGTTTTTCTCAGATTTATTCTTTTTCTCTATTATTTATTATGTAGGTGATATAATTTGGGGGAGAGTCAGTATTCTCGATTTTATTTTCTGACACATATTAGGAAAAGAAGTAAATAAAACATATCGAGGAAACTTACTTCTATGGAATCAGTGCGGCCCCACAGAACTTTCCTTGGTGACAGAAATGCTCCAGTTACACAACCCAACACCACAGCCACTAGGCACAGGCGACTATCGAACTTGAAAAGTGCTCAGTGCAAGCAAGGAGCTAAATATTCAATGTATTAATTTCACTTCAATTAATTAACGTCAATGAAATGTGCCTAATGGCTACCATTTCGGGCAGCAGAGCATGAAATGGCGCAGCTTTCAGCACCTCAATAAAGCGTTTAAATCTCAATTTTGATCCCATCTTTTCTTCCAGATGTTAAGTGCACACGTCCTTGTTTACTCCCTCAACACAGGAGCTACTCCATCCGTCTCCGCTTGGCACCCCGCAGGGAGCACCGCCTGCCCTCCCCCCACCAACCAGACCCGCATCCAAAATACCTGCCCCCGGCCCCCCGCCCCCAGCCCCTTCACCCCGCACCCATGCTCACCGCCATCTTGGAGCTCTCGGTGTACGGCAGGGGCTTGGCCAGCTTTTCCACATCTGCCCCACTAGAGCCCACCTGCGTGTACGAATAGGAGCCTCGGAAGTAGGGGTTGCTGCCCCAGGCTGAGCGCAAGATTCGCCGAGGTTTTGGAATGTTGGGGTTCCCTGTTGGGGAGTTGGAAGAGCCAAAGGGAAGGCAGATAAGAAATGGCTGCACATAGAACACACCCCTGAGCAGGCAGGGCTGCAAGAAGGCCAGGCCCCTGCCGGCAGGCACAGAAGATGCAGGAGGGGGCACGGAACCTGGGGGCTCCAGCTGTTTACCCCTCCCCGCAGCGCCTCCTTGTGGACACCCCCGGCAAAACAGCTCATCTCTCTGGGGCCCTAATTTTCCTGTATGAAAAAACATTCCAGACCATCATGTTTCCCCTTTCCACTTCAGGGGTTCTCGCGAGGCTTTTCTGGGATAGTAGGTGAAAAAATGTTCAACTAAAAGAATCAGAGCTCATGAGTGAAACGCAAATCCATCTGTTGCGGGACACTATGAGTGGGATATGGGCAATCTGAGGTTTGGGGGTGATACCTTAGTTTTTTACCAGCAGCGCTTAGAAGAAATACAGCGCCCAAGGTTCTGAGTGTTTCGAGTTCCGGGGCTGCGGGGAGGAGCCCGCAATCTGGGAGCCCCGCGCCCTGCGGCAGCTGTCCCAGTACGCACGCCCCTAGGCTGCACGATGGGCCGGGGGGAGTTACCGCAGGTGCAGGGGCGACGGAGGGCGGAGCAGAGGGCGGGGCTGCGAGGCCAGAGGCGGGGGGACACACCTGTGAATTGCCGCAGCATCTCTGTGCAGATCTCGGCCACCGCCTCGTCGTCGCACTTCTCCATGACGAGGGCCTCCTCCCCGCAGATCCAGCCGCTCAGCACGTGGCCGTAGCGCTCGGGCGGGTAGAGGACATCGAAGCCGCAGATCTTGCGGTACCAGAGCTCGGGCGGGTAGGTGAGGGTGCGGCTCTCCGCCTCGTCCTCCCACACAAACTGTAGGCTGTTGCACTCGGGGCCCCAGAAGGGCTCCTCAAATTCCAGGAAGATCTTGTCGGTGGTGCCAATGCCCAGGCGGTGGATGGCGGCCACCTTCTCGGCGGGCAGGCCTGGCCGGAAGAAGCTGGTGTACTGCCTCTTGAGCACGCCCAGCGACACGGTCACGATCACGTGGTCCGCCGGGATCACCTCGCAGTCCTCACACTCCACCAGCACCGGCCACTGCTTGTCCTCATCCCGCCCATCCCCCCGGGGCTCCTCTCCCCCCTGGCCACCCTCCCCGGCGTCATGGTTGTGGTCACCTTCGCCCCGGGGCTCAATCTCAGGGCCCCGGGGGCGGGCCGAGGCCTGGTCCCAGTGCACACAACGGACGGGTTTCCCCAGCTGGATGACGTGGGCGGGGATGCCCTCGGCCAGCAGCTCCACAACCCGCATGAAGCCCGAGGGGATGATGTGGTGGGCCCCGGGGATCTCGGTCCACTCCCCGAAGGCGCTCAGGGACACCTCGTCCATGCTGTGTGAGCTACTCTCACAGCTCTCCACCTGTGGGAAGGGCCAGAGAGGAGCCGGGTGACCACCAGGGCCGGCCTGGGGTCTGAACAGGACCTCAAAGCAGCGCCACCCTCCTTGGGCCCAGACTCCCCAGGATCGGTCTTCCTCTCACTGGCACCCCTAGTCAACAAAGCTCTGGGCAGACGAGGATACCTTCAGGTACTGCTGGATCATGGCGAGCTTCAGGCGCTTGGTGGCCTCCGGGTCCTCAGGGTCGTCCCTGATGCGGTTGCGCACCTCCTCCCGGGTGAACACCCCCACGCTGTTCTGACTCTCAGCATTGACTGGTTTACCATGCCGGAAGAACTCCTGGGTCAAGTTATAGACCTGCCAGAGAGACCCCAGGAGACTGAAAACACACGCCCTCGTCCCACCTCCATCTCAGACCTAAGAGGCCCAACTCAGAAGCCGCCACCCTCCAGGTGTTCCTGAGTATGCTGAGCCCACGGCTCCTCTCCCTTGGTGAATCAGTGTGGCCCTGGGTGCCACACTCAGGCTGCACCAACAGGGCCAAGGTTCAGCCTGGCAAGTCGCCCTGGGCAGCCAGCCTCTTTGCTTCCAGACTGCCCTCTTAGACCCCCCGGGTCTGTGAGGGAGGGAGAGAGCCCTGGAGGCTCTCTTGTTGGGCCCTTCCTGAAAACAAAACAAAATGTTTGGTGCCTGGTGGGAAAGAAACCACCCCCGCCAAGGGCGCTATGTGGCCAAGCAGACCAACCACTGGAGAAGCCAGGTCTGCACACATTTCCTTTTTCCCAGAACCACATGTCCAAACCCTTTCCCTGCAACTCCTGCCCGAGCGTATCTGCTTCACCCTCTCCCGGGAGGGCAGTCTGGAACTGCGGCCTGGCCAGTGTTTGTGGGGGAGAGGGAGCAGAAGGAGCCCTGACATCTGACCTCCCAGGAGACCCTCCCTGGCCCTGCTCGGATCCACACAAAGTGCCCCTTTTACTGCAGAACCCAGACTTATTTAAGCAAGATGGCCACGTTGGGGCAGGACATGTGGTGGGGAGGGAGGCCCCAGTGCGCCGAGGAACGAAAATACATCTCCCAGGCATATTTTGGCAAGAACTCCAACCCACACCTTATCAACAGAAAGCAACAAGCAGTCCCTGGGAGCACGGTCCTATTGTCTCCCCTGCGTGGCTGGCACTAAACTCCCACCAAACACTGGGCTAGTCTCCCTGAGGAAAGGAAGCTCGTCCTGAGTCAGACATGGCACCCCCAGAGGGCCAGGTCTGAGCCCCAACTTTCACTCCACAGTTACTGGGCTGTGCCAAACACAGATGATAAAAATGAGCAAGAAGGACACTCCCCTGCCCTCGCTCGAACTGGGGAGATGTCATAACTGGTCTGTTTCTCCCTGATGTGCTGCGACAGGGACGAAGCCAGGGGTTGGGAGATCAACCGAGATGACCTTGCACAGTTGGCGGTGAGAGAGAGAGGAAAAGATGAGGGAGAGGAGGGAGAACGTCAGTGGCTCAGTCTTGCCGAAGTGGGCAGCGAGGAAAGAGAAAGTTACAGGAGGTGACTTTGAAAAGGCAGGCAGGGGCGCGGCAGGAGGGACTGAGAGTCACGTCTAGGACTCTGGACCCTGGCATCACTGAAGGGTTATGAGCATGAGCTCATGCCCACTCTCCCTCCCAGGACACTGGCATGTGTGGGCTCCTTGGCCAAACATCTGTGGCCGCTGTCAATTAGTGGTGTGTTTCCCCTCCTAAAGTGAGTTTGAATTTGGTCAGCACACATTCATGGGAATGATGTCTGCCCTGTAACCCAGCCCTGGTACAGGCCCTGGGGCTGCTCAGTAGAGGAAGGAAGGGGACGCTGCCCATCCCCCACCATCCCACTCAAGGGAAAAGCCTCCACATGAGCTAGAAATATGAATTAAACATGTCTCTGAAGTCTACGCTATAAAGAAGAAAAATGAGTTAAATTGTTTGCTTTTCCTCCTTCCAGTCACAAGATGCTGGGCATTTGGCCTTAACTGGAGTCCTCAGCAAATTCCTCACCCAGTACGATTGCCAAGGAGTCAGGCTTTCAGCTTGCCTCCTCCTGCCTGGGTTTTTTTCCTTTGGTGATAAGCAACATGGTAGCCAGTCCCTAGCTTATGTTGACTAAAGGCCGAAATGTGGGGCTGGGAGTGATAAACTTAGTCCGGCTACACGATTCTTTGTGTCAACCACCAACTGGGACAGCCCTCACTGAACATGGGTTTGTTGTATGGGTACAGTCTCCTGTCCTGGCTTAAACTACATCTTCCCAATGCGACCAAAGGGAAATGGCACAGGTCTGTGACAGCTAATAATACGCACCCCAATTCTCGCTAAGCACTTTTCACTGGGATCTCATTTAATCCTCATGACGCTCTGAAATAGGTTTAACTATGTCCATTTTATAGATGAGGAAAGGAAGAGTCAGAGAGCCTCGACAACTCGGTCAAGATCATAGAGCTAATAATGGTAGAACTAGTATTTGAATCAAGGGAGTCTTGCTCCAAGAACTAAGTTCTATATGATACTGGTGCACGAACTCATTTATTTAACAAATATAATAGATTCAAATGAGCAGCCCTTCCGAGTCATCCCCTTTGGAGGAAAGCTGCATATTTGTTATGAAGCCAGCCTCAGACAGGGCTTCCCATGCTTAGAGCACACCTCTTCAGAATGGCCTCCAGCTTTGGTTAAGAGCCACATAAAGAAATCTCTCTTTGCTCATGGTTAACACCCCCTCCTTCTGAAAAGTGTCACCACTCCAACTGATAACCCACCTCATCTGCCCTACTCTCCGCAGCTCTTACCTTCCAAAACTCAAACTCACAAGCAGAAGCTGAGGATGATCTACTTTTAAGCACATTTAAGAGAACAAGCAAGTCACAGACTCTGAAATTTATTCTCAAGAGGCATCCATGCTTAAAGCACTCACAATAACCTGGAAATCGGGATGTGACTAATTCCCAGTAGACCAGAAAGGTCTACTTTGAAGAATACTAGTTCTTATCTGCTCATTAACAATTCAGTCTCTTCGTACATGAGAACACACAATACCATGGGATTGCACACAACATACCTTGTAGGTGCACGCACAGAAGTCACAGTGTGCCTGCCCTCCGCTGAGCAAGGACTATCCCCAGAGCAAGAGTCATTTCTCCTTTCCCATGCCCAAGAGACAGAAAATGTGCAATAGGTGCTTGTTGGCCAACTTACTGACCTGGAGTGAAGGGTCATTGCACTACAAATGACAAGCTATCAGAAGGCAAGACCTGTGTGCTACCTTGCTTGTTAAGTGCAGTTCACAGCACCACTGAAAGATACTAAAAACATGAAAATTGTTTTAAAAACCTGAATTACACAAGGATGTGTGCCATTGCCACTTCTATCCAACACCGTACTGGAGACACTAGCCAGTGCAATATGGCAAGAAAAAAAATAAGTTGTCTTAGGCTGTGCTGCCCCATACAGTAACCACTAAACACCTGTGGCAATTTAAAATTAATTAAATTAAATATTTAGTTCCCAAGTGTTACTAGCTACATTTCAAGAGCTCAAGAGCCACATGGAGCTAATGATTACCCTACTGGATGATGCAGGTCTAAAACATCTCCATTATTGTAGAAAGTTCTACTGCACAATGCAGGTCTGAGGATTAGAAAGAAAGAAACAAAATTGCCATTTTTTGTATAGTATATACATAAAATTCCAAAATATTATTAGAACATAAATTAATATGTTAATAGATGTAATATTAGCATTAAAATAATACTTTATCAAGGTAGATAAAATCTATATATAATCAGTTATAGTTCTATATGCTGGAAAAAAATTAGAAAATACAGTTTTAAAAAATTACCACTTACAAGAGTATCCAAAAGCAATAACAACAATCACCACCCAGGCACCCAGGGCCCAGAGAGTATGCAAAAACTTGACGAGAATCACAGAAGACCCCCACAGGTCACCCAACTCCCCCCACACTGCCAGGGTGCTCCCTGCCTCCCACACCCATGTGCCCAGCTGCCCTGCTAACACCTCACCTCGTTGTATAAATCGCTGAATTCCTCAACCACGTCCTTGGGGATCCTGCGGCCACGGTTGGTGAGGTAGCAGGCCACGCCATTCTTGGAGTAGAGGCTGATGCGGCCCACGCTGCGCTCCCCATCAGTTGTCTCTTCCAGGAGGCCATTGGCTTCTGCTAGATGATAGATGGGATTCCCATGGGAGCCATGGATCCAGGTGGCTCCCAACTCAAAGGTGGCGTGTCCTGATGGTGACAACAACAGGCCCTTAGAGGGGCAGGGACTTCTTCAGAGAGGGGCCAGAACACTGTCTCCCCCTTCTTCCTCCAAGAGGTTCCTTCCATCCCCACAACAGGGCAGGAAGGGAGTTAGGTCCCTTTCTGGCAACCAATCAAGTCTTTAGTGAAAAGTTCCCAGTGGAAACTACATGTGGCACAAAATGGATTCCGCTTTACAGCTCAGCTAACTGCCACCCTGAATGACTTTGTGATTTGCCCCAGGGTCACTTCACAGGACTCATTAGAAGGCTCTCCTTTTCCATCCCACCTTTGTCTAATGTAACACCAGACACTGGATCCTCCTTCCTCATTGGTGACTCTCCCTCAGGAGACACTCTGTGGGCACCTGAGGGTACAGTGGTCCCAGCGAGGGGAGTGAGGTTACCTGAAACATCCAGTAAGGAGACCCAGGGGAGGGCCTCTGGCTCAAGGTCCTCATCTGACCTTACTCCAATTCCTCAACATCCCCAATGGCTCCAGAGTCTAAACCCCTGTCTCAGAGAGATAGTGGCTCCCCTCCCCCACTCAGTCTGGAGCAGAGGAGAGAGAGCAAACATTCCAGTGTGGAAGACTCCTTCCCAAGGCACTCTAAAATAGACTTCCAGGGAAAACTAAGCTCTATCATCCCAAGGCAGAAGAACATAAGGTAGAAGAACCCTGGGAGTCTGCCTAGGGAAGGGGGCAACTCCTGGACCCAAGTGGAGACAGGGCTAGGGTTGGGGCTGGTTCTACCACCCCATCCACAGCCAAGGTACCAGATGCACTCAGGCATCTGTGTCTGGGTCTCAGTCTCCTCTTCTGATGCTGCAGGGACTATGGTACATTGTCTCCTTCCTTGCCGACCTCCCCAGGAAGTTGAAACAATGAAAGAGGAGAGAGGAACATGTTTTTGTGTTTTGTTTTGTTTTGTTTTGTTTTGTTTTGTTTTGTTTTGGAGGGCTGATTCAAGATATCATGTGCAGTTAAGTTTTTTGCCAAGATGGTCACAATAATTCCTCCTATCCTTGTACACATGGCCCTTTGCAACATGACCTTGCCAGTCCTCCCATCAAGAGGTGGGGTCTATTTCCCCAACCCCTTCAATCTGGTCTCGCCTTGTGACTTGCTTTGATTAACACAATGCAGGGAAAGTGATGTCTGTGGCTTCAGAGCCAAGGCCTCAAGAAATCTCATGGCTTCCATGTTCACCCTCTTAGATGTGGGTGACCATGTGACCACCCTGCTGGAGATGTGTGGCCCAGCCAAAAAGCCAGTGCCCATGTGACCACCCTGGAGAGGTTTATCCTGCTGGAGATGTGTGGCCCAGGCAAAAAGCCAGTACCAACCACCAGACAAATGGGTAAGGCTGTCTTAGACAAAACCAGCCCCGATCAAGCCACCAGATGACTGCAGCTGAGTGGGAAATCCCAGGCAAGACCAGCGAGAGAACCACCTAGCTGAGTCTGGCCCAAATTCCTGACCCACAGAATTTTAGCAAATAAATTGGTGCTGTTGTAAGCTGCTACATTTGGGGGTGACTTGTTATGCAGCAATAGCTATCCGATATGTCATAATAGACAACTGTATCACCCCTCACCCCACAAACTGGACATTCTTTTTTGTGTGTGTCTTCCCTCTCCTGGGTTGTTTTTAATTAAACCACCAGTTACTAAAAATAGCCCTGTATATACTATGTACCAAACACAGAGCAAGAGAAAAAGCAATCAACCTCATGCTGGCAGCCAGTGAGACATAATTTCCTCGTGTCTCTGGAGGAGGAGGCAGGAATGCATACGTCCCTTTGTCCAGGAAAAGTGGGCAGACTAGACGGCACAAAAAGCTAAAAACCCAGTGCCCTATCTCCAGGCTTGGGGTTCTTCAAGGGGTCTTGCCTGGTTTGAGCTCCCAAGAGAAGAAGGGGGCCAGCACATTGGGGAGGGCAGGCCAGGGAGCGCCAAACCACACAGCCAGCAGGTAGTGACATCCAAGCACGGGGCACCCTTCCCGGCTCGACACATGGCAAAAGCAGGGATGAGGTGAACAGCCTGAGGCCAGCTGCACGGTCAGCATCCCACCCCTATTCGCCAGGCTCTGCAAGGAGGTGGGGTAAGCAGGCCCCAGTCTAAAGATATCTCCTGCCCTCTCCTACCTGCTCCTCGGCTGCTGTGATCCTTGACACCCCTGCATCCAAGGGCACCAGCACCATCTCCTCATCTGCCCCACAGCATCGCCGGAGCCTCTGGCCCTCAACACCTGCTCAACACCACTGAGACTCACAGCTACCATCTCACACCGAAGCGGGTCCAACTGCAGCCCGGGCGTTCAGCCCTGCGCATCTGCACACACGACATCCACAAATTTGCCCTTCCCTGGATGTGCTCTCCCCACTCCTGGCAGGGTCTGCCTCGATCTTCTTCTCCTACACCACTCCACGCATGTCACCCTCTCCTCCGTCTGCCCACCCAACTCCGCCCATCACCAAGCTCTCCCAGCTCAGGAAGGCTTCCGCCACCAGTGGATGGATGGATGGATGGATGGATGGATGGATGGATGGATGGGGCATCCCCTCAGCTTCCTGCAGCCCCAGGCTTTCGCCTCACTGCCTGTACCATGCACAGCGTAGCTCCACGGTCAGTGACTACTGAGACTGGGCCATGTGTCCTCTCATCGTCTGCTTCGATGTCACACACGGAGTGTCTTATCAAGACACATCTGGAGCTGCCCCTTCCAAAGGCTCCCAGCCAGCCAATCAGATGTCGAGCAAAGAGTCCCAGGGCTTCCCTGCTGGCTGGCCCCAGGTTTACAAGTGCCTTGGATGGCACTTTCATCCTCACTGCCAACACACACTCCCTGTGTGTGCCAGCAGAAGACGGACGCAACCTCATCTACGCCTTCCAGGAAATGCTCTAGAAGAATCAGTGTGTCAAGGTTTCTGAAAGAGGAATGAGCCCCGTGTATGTCCTCAGCCTCTGTTTGTTCTAAGCCTGACCACCCACATTTTTTGAGCCAGGTTCCACATCCATCAAACGTGATGATATCTGCATGGCCTTGCTGCCCGGGGTGGGAACAGACCCAGATACAAAATCCTCTGGAGGGTCAACGTAGCATGTGCTTCGGGCCATCATGCATGGTCCCTACCCACTCAGCCTGTCATTGGACAGACCTCCTGGCTGGGAAGCGCTGACCTCCAGCTGCATTTCAGGCAAGTTCCCCATCCCTTAGGACCCCTGGCAAAATCTGCCCACCCCTGGGGTAAGTCTCTTACCTGGCTCCTTTCTCTAGAGTCTTCATTACTCTGCAACCTAGACAGATTCTCTTCCCAGACCATCCTAAGATCTGCCCATTAGCCACAAATCCCATCCACCTCTATTGCCCTGAGCTCCTATTGCCCCAGGACTAGCTCTCAGCCATGATATATTAATTCACACTCAAGAGGTAATGACTAATAAAAACTCAGAGAATTCCTCTTCTTGTGAAGTAGAAACTGGTCCACCCACTGCCGAGACAATTTGGTCTGGGTGTCCTCTCCTTCCTCAACACTGTGAACTCTAGATCATGTTCCAGAAACGAAGGCCAGAGCCCCACCCTGCCCACCTCAGAGGGTTGCTCAAAGGGCAAAGGAAGCTTCTGGCAAATGCCCAGGCAGCATGCATGATGGAACACTTACCGCCGGGAAAAACCAGAATAATGAGATTTCAGGCAGGGCCAGAGCATTGAAGGACAAAAGATGACCTTGGCCTAGGAGCCCGGGGGACACTCACCAAGTTTCACGCTCTGCACGCGGCCTCCGATGCAGCTGGAAGCCTCAAGCACAGTGACATCCGTGAAGCCCTGCTCCAGAAGTGCTTTGGCTGCAGCCAGGCCAGCCAAGCCAGCGCCGATCACCACCACACGAGGCTGTCCCCTTCTCCGTAGGCCACGACTGAGAGGGTCATCCGCACTGTCGCCACTGGATTCACAACTTTGCATACCGTCCGCACTGGCCTCCTAGGAACCTGAGGGGGGGCAGGGGTGTCACAGCTCACCTGTTCTGCCCTCGCTTCCCACCTGCCCTAAGGGACACCCACGAGCTCTGTCCTCAAGGGGGGAACCTCGAGCCACCATGCTCCTCCTGAGTCCTGGACAAGAGGAGCCATCTCCAAAGGACGTGGCAGGGAGGGGGACAGAGGGAAGGAGAGAGGTGGCAAAGAGGCACTGTGGGCCTCCACAAGCAAGCAGGACTGCTGGGAGCCCACCCTGAGCCCCTGAAACCCATCAATCCCATCCCAAACCTGTTCGGCACTGCCTCTTCCCCGAGCCTGAGACAAGAGCCAGCCAGGAAGGGGATGACCAAAAAGGCCAAAGTCAGGAGAAGCTGTGAACACGGCTGACCCTGAACCAGGCTGCCCCAGCCTAGCTGCTGTGGTACAGCTCACACCAGCCCCGGCTGCTCACACAGACCTCAGGCCTCTTGCACACACAGCGCTGGAGGCTCTACTTTCCCTCCCTTGCGTGGTTCTGCCCTGGCACTCTTTCTCCTTTACCCCTTCTCTTCTCCTCTAGCTTTCTGTTAGTCTTTCACAGCCTGAGCGAAGTGGCAATTTGGTGGGCAGGACACGGTCCCGCCCTCCCCCCAGAAACTGCCACGAGGCCGGTATCGGACAAGCCTCTGCTATTCCGGGTAGGTCTCTGGTTGTTTTCCCCAGCCACCCAGCCCCTCAGCCACCGCAAAGCAGCAAGGAGCCCAGGAAACGGTGGACTGTGAGGACCCAGGGCACCAGAGGCCAGACATCAAATTGACAGTTACACTAAGCCAGCTTGTTCAGAGACGCCAGGCTAGGGAGCCGATGGCTGGGCGGCCAAGGGGGGTCCCTGAATTGCTCCAGTGCTGAGAGAAGCTACCCTTCTATTCCTAGCGAGGGTTTGAAGGTGTCTGTGGGCCATCCCAAGGGGCCACTCAGCTCCAATCCTGTCCCTGTTCCCTCCCTGACGCAAGCAACTTTGATTCCAATTGTCTTTGCTGAGGTTTCAGTGGCTGAAACTCCAGTGTCTAATAGTATCCAGGACCTCACAACAGAGGACAAAGGGTGGGCAGAAGGTGGCTGCTGGGCAGTGGAGAGGACAGGGGACATAAAAAACGGTCTCCCATACCTAATAAAGCTCAGCATAACCCTTCCAGTGATGCAGCAGTCGCGCCCCGAAGAATAAACCCAAGAGAAGCAGGGTATATTCCACCAAATAGACATGCTAAAGAATGTTCATAGCAGCTTTCTTTATAAAAGCCAAAGAACAGAAGCAGCCCAAAGGTCCAGCCACGGGAGAATGGATAAAGGAAGTGTGCTATGTGTAACATTTTTGTACAAGGGAATGTTCTTCAGCAATAAACAGAACCCATTTACTGATACCCTCCAACATTACATTGAACAAAAGAAGCCAGAGACCGAAGAGTGTATATCGTATGACTCCACTTAAGGGGAAGCTCACGAAGAGGTGAGGTGAATCTGTGAGGACAGGAGAGAGATTGGGAGGAAGGGAATGACTGAACAACGTCAGGAGGGAACTCTCCCGGGTGGAAGGGATATGTATCTTGATCTGAATGGTGGCCACACAGTGTACATACAAAGATCCACTGACTTGGACATTTAGGATTGGTGCCATTTGTTATATGTATGTGTGTGTACCTCAATAACTATTCAGATATCCGTTCCTGGCCAGAAAGAGGGGGCTGGTTGCGGGGGGAGGGAGTTTAAGGAGGGGTTGAGAAGGAGAGAGGAAGAGAAGAGAAGAGAAGAGAAGAGAGAAGAGAAGAGAAGAGAAGAGAAGAGAAGAGAAGCAAAGCGAAGCGAAGCTACACACTGGCTTCCTTCTCGCATCTCCTGGTCTGACCACTAAAGCTTCCGTCCCACCTTGAACCGTGCCCTCCGACCTCTCTTTATCATGGGTTTAGCAAAGGGGTCTTTTTCTAAATACACAGAGGCTGCGAAGCTGTTCCTCACGCCTCCAGCACCCACTCCGCCTGCCGCGGCCACACCTGGGCGCCAGGGGTTGGAGGGCCCTGTCCCCTGACTCCTGCCCACGAACTCCCTGCGAACCCCCCAGACCCAGGCCGGCCGCCTCGGCGCCCCCGCGGTTCCCTAGAGGGCCGGAAGGTGGCGCCCGCGGCCCCGCGGAGGCCGAGTTTCCCATGGAGGCCGGGGCTCCCCGTCCCCTTCCAGGACAGCCGGGTCTGGGTCTGGCTCTCTGCCTTTCCTTCCTCCTTCGGGGCTTCTTCGGTCCCCGGCCGCTCCCTGCAGGGAGGTGCTGTCCGCATTCGGGAGCACGGGGTCCAGCGGCCCGTGTCCTCCCCTCCCACCCTGCCCTGGCCCGGGTTCTCCTTCCGGTGGACTCAATTTAGAGGGGAGGGTGTGGCCGCCTGCACCCGGGGGGCAGGGCGACCCGCGGGAGGAAGGGTCGGCGAGGGGACGCGGGCTGGCGTCAGGTTGCTAAACACGCACAGAGTGCTCAGAGCTGCCGCTGCCGCTGATGCTGACGCCACCTGCCCCGCACCCCGGGATGAGACGTGGAGCTGCCGCCCGCCCCGCCCGCGTGCCTCAGTCCCCAGGACTGGGGGTGTGGGGGGGGGGCCTGCCTGCGTCCTGGTCTCCAGGCTCCATCTGCACCCCCCATCCCGCCCAGAGCCACCCTCCAAAACCGTCTCGCTTATACACTAAAGGAGGGGATTGCCGCAGGGGTCTCACGCCTGACTGGTGACGACCCCTTTTTGAAAAGTTCCTGTGGGACCCCAGGTGTGACTGGGGTGAAATGGTGGGGGGGGGAGTCCCCACTCTCCCACAGATCCCCCAATCTCCGTGGGCCACCACGTCTGAAAACCCGGGGTCGAGTTAAGCTGGAAGCTGAAAGAGGGAAAGAATACTTGGGGCGCAGTGCCTTCCCTGCCGGCTACGTGAACTTCCTGGCTACCCTCAGAAGGGGCCAGCTTGTCCTCACTCCTCTGAGATAGTCGAATAGGTCCTATGTGGATATCACAAGATAGACAATATTCTGTAAGAGCCGCAAGTGTGAAAATCACCTGTAAAGTTCTGTAACTAAATTATAAGCAGAGTACCTTTGGGTGGGGGTTCAGAAATGCATGGTGGGAAATGGCAGGTGGGCAGTTTGCCTTTAAGAGGAACAGAGAAAGAACTCCGAGTTCCCACTGTATCAGAGACCTTAAATTCAAACAGACAGCACAGGGGTGGAAGTAGGTAAGCAAGGGCCATGTGGGTCACCTGCACCTCTGATCTTCATAAGGAATCCCACAGTCCAGTTCCCTCCACAGGCCTTGTCCCAGATAGGACTCCCAAGGAGCCAGAAAGGCCCTACACACAGCCCACAGAAGGCAGGGAGATGAGGAGTTCACCCCCCGGCCCCCCATGTCAACCCATGGAGCCAACACACCCTGGGGTCCAAATGGAAAGGGACAGAGAAAACCATGGGCAGGAACACCTACTGTGTGCCAGGCCCTCAGCTAAACCCTGAACTGGACCTTCCAGTGGAGGTCCGGAGTGGAGAGGAGGCAGTGAGAAGCAGCTTGGTTTCTGTTGGTTTGTGGCATCTTTGCCTTTCAGTTTTTTGTTGTTTTCTTTTTTTAATGAGAAAATGGCTTATTGAGGAAGGAGACTCACTTAATGCTCCTCCATGCCTGCCTGTCCTTCTCTCGCCTTGGGGAAATAAATAAATAAATAACATCCGCTCCTTGATCTGTATGCACAGGAGAAACAGAACACCCTGTACTTTTCGAGCAGATAAAGGAGAGAAGAAAAAACTGCTGGCTCAGCCAGGCAGGGAGGAGGAGGAGGAGGAGGGGGGTGGGGGGGGGAGGGAGGCGCAGGGCAACAGACACTTGTCTTCTTGCTCCTGCTTCCATGGCAAAATGAGGGTGGGAGCCTGGAGCTCCCATGTCCCCGGGCAGCCCAAGCCTAGTAGCTTGGAGAAATCAGGCCCAGCCACCTGTGGCATGAGCATCCCACCCTCACTCAAAACGCCCCAGGCCCCACCTCTGCTCTGGCCTGCAAGCCGCCACCTCCCCCTGCTGCCCAGAGCCAAAAGTGCCCTGACTGAGCCTGCCCAGGAAGCCAGTCTGGAAAGGAGGTGACAGCAGGGGGAGAGGAAAGGAACAGAGGGAAGAAAGGCCCTGTCCCTGTGGCAGGGTCACCAAAGAAAGAAGGATGAAGACTAGGAGATCAGGCGACAGGAGGGGCATTAGCCACCAGGCACGTGTCCGTGTCACTGCATCCCCCTCAAATTTACCCTCGCCAAATACCAGAGAGGTGCTGTAGTCCTGGCCTCTGCCTGAGCCCCTCTTGGAAACGCCCAGAACTGAGCTGGGGGCACCAGATATCTCTGTGTGCTTCCCCAACATAGTTAACCCTGCTGGACCCCTACCCATCCCAAGGCTCAAAGCTGAACACATCCTTAGGGGAAGGCCCGCCCTCATCCGTCAGGTCAAGCCATGTCCAGCCCACAGCCAGAATCACGGTGGCCTCTACCCTCCGCTTCCCCACGCACTCGCCTGCCTCCTCCATCAGAACTGTACCCCTAGAGAATTGCGGGGCCTGCCCCAAGTGTCGCCTAGGTCTCTCACTGACCAGGAACATCACCCAGCAAGTCACTGAGCACGAATCATGTCCCAGGCACAAGGAAGGCCTCAGCATGTCAGCCCTTTACCCTCCAGACCTCACTGACCTTTCTGGCTTCAGTTCTCACTCAGACACCGCTGCACGTACACACATACCCCAACTTCACTGAAGTCTGGGGATCCCCCGCACTGCCCACCTGAAGGCCTATAGAGGAGACATCCCTCCCTTACACGTGTCAGAGAAGCTGACTCCGGCTTCTCTTAACATGCACACCCTCGCGCAGGGCACTGGGGCTGGGCAGCAACGTGCCTGCACGGACCCACCCGCAAGGCCCGCTCCACTGATGTTTCCTGAAGCAACAGACACCCTGCAAATGGGAGTTCCTTACACTAGTTGGGCTCTGCGATCACCCCCGCATACACCCACCCTCCCACCCCTGTCGCTCTTCTGTTCCCAAAGCACGGACATCTCACCCCAGGAAATCCTATGCTAGGATTCAGTAATGCAGCCCCACAACCCCTGAGTAGTGTGCGGTCCCAGGCTACACTGGAGACCCCCTCCCCAAGCTGTGGGAGTGAACCGCAAGGAGAGCAGTGGTCCAGCTCAGCGCAGGGCGCCCCTTCCTCCTGGAGTCCGCTTCAGCTCGCCTAGCGGTTGGCAGATCACTTCCTTCCCCCCACAGTGGCCACTGCAACAAAAAGACTGCCACAAAGGGCCAGCTTCCAGGTGCCCCATGCCCTTCCCAAGTCTCCCCTCACAAGAAACAAAAAAACCTTACCATCCTTGGCTCCCCTCTGAACACAGGCTACTCCCAAATGTATCTGCCTCACTGTCCTTTTCTCAAGGTCACCTCATTATGAATGACCCATTTCCCAGAGGAGAACAGTATGGCCAAGACAGTTAGCCCACCTGGCTCACCTCATCTTACCCTTAAGGGTCCAGACTCCACCAGCTAAAACACTTCAAAAGGGCCTACCACTTCGGATCAGTTGGCCTTCTCCCTTCCTATAAGCCCCATGTTTGCTCCTGCAGGGCTCTGGGGGCCACCTGGACCCTCCCCTAACCAACCCTAGGGACTTGCAAGTCTCACCTCCAAACAAATACTCCTAGTGCGCAAGGGCAGTAGCCCTACCTCAGTTTCCCTGGAGGGACCCCTCTCTGCTTCAGATTTCTAACAGAAGGGCGGGGGGAAGCTTGGGGGGCTGGTCCAGGGGAATCTCTTTGGACTGCCTGGCAGGTCTGGGGAGGGATTTGGATTCTCCTGGGCCCCCTAGACAATGCAATTATTCTTCAAATGTAAAAAATGCCCAGAAATCCCAGACCAGCTGCTTTGCACAGCCACCCAGACAAAGGGGCTCTGTGTCTGCACACAAGGCCCCTCCCACTCCTCAACCCCAGGGAGGGGCTGGGCCCAAACTCCTCCCAGCCAGACCCTCCCCACCCCTCCTCACCCTGGCCAGGCAGCCAGGAAGTGAAAGAGGCCCGGCCAGGCCTGGCCAGCCACAGGGGCATGAAGGTGGACAGTGAGATGGTGTAAGCATGGGGACAGGGCAGGGGCAGCCTGGGAGCCCAGTCTCTCCCTTACCAGGTGATCCTAGACTAGTGTCTTCCCTTCTCTGGGTCCCACCTTGCCAATACCTCTGAACTCACCCCAAGGACACAGCATCTGTACCCCCACCTCCTGGACACATTGGTTTAAGCCCCATCTGATGCTTAACTGCCTCCTTCAGTCTTCCAGCTTTCCCATCTGTAAAATGGGCACCGGTACGGCTACGTGGTAGGACAGCTGGGAGGATCACATGAGACAGCACAGGCAAAAGGCGTGGCCAGGGCCGCCTCTGAGAGAGCAGAGAGGGGAAAAGATCCCTGAAGAGACCGGGACAGAGACGGGAGGCCCGGGGGCTTCTCCTGGGGCCCAGGGCTCCATCTCACTTGTAGAAGAACTCCAGTCGGCGTCTGAGCTCAGACCCAGGCCTCAGCCCTAGCCCCAGCCCTAGCATCAGCCGAGACCTTGACCCTGACCTCAGAGTACACCACAGCCCGTTTCACTGACCTCCAACTCTGAGTCAGCCAACATCCTACCCAGTTCTGGAGGGTCGGGCATCAGAGACAATGGTCACCAGCTAACCCCAAGCTCATAAAAGGGAAGGCGTGGGAACCTCATTCCACAGAGCCCACCCACCAGCAGTGTTCTCTGGTTTTCACAGGCCAATGTGGGGACAGTGCTCTGGGGGCCCCATCTTCCTTCCTGGCACTTAAACTTCTCTCCCAACACAATGTCTTTGTTACCCATCTCTCTGCCTCACAACCAGATGTGTAAAGTCCCGGAAAGCACAGCTTTAAAACGTCTTTTTAAGCCTTTTCAGAAGAGAAGCAGAGAGCCCACGCTGGAGAGAGGCAGCCCGAGACGGGGTGTACAGGGGGACAGAGCCAATGGCACAGCCCACACAGGCGATGGTAGGCAGGAGGGGGAGGCATTCCTGGAGAGGTAAGCACTGTGGTCTGGCCTCCACTTCTCTTGAGGCTCTGCAAGGCAGGATAGACCCAGGAGGATTGTTCCAGGACCCCAGCTTATAGGGGCCTATAGAGACAGACTGTGGGGATGACCCAGCCCGGGTGAGAAGCCTGGCTGGGGGTGGAGGAAGGGAAGCAAGCCTGGAAAGAAGCCAGAGAAAAGGTAGAGTCCTTCTGATGGGCATAAAGCTCAGCTGGCCCCCTCAATGACTGGGCAGCCAGAGAAATGGAGGTAGAGATGGGCGAGGGCAGAGCCCAGGACCATATTCCTGCCCCCATAGCCACACTCAAAGAGCTTTGCCCCACACTCCACCCTGGATATCCCACCCTGAGCAAAAGTAAGTAAGTGGTTCATACTCTGACCATAGATCAGGTCAGGGGCTGGTCATGACTGCTTCCAAACAATCAGCAATGAGCCTTTCCCGATCGTGGCCAGCCCGCCAGCTCAGCTTCCGTCTCCGACGCCTGCCCCTCACAGCGCGTGCCCTGGGTTCCCATCCTTGTGCCTGACTGCATGCACACATCCTCTCTGGCCAGGTGGGCAGCCACCTCTCTGCAAGCAGGGCCCACGTCCTTCCCCTCAGATCCCAGAGCTTCCAGATGCAAGCAAACCCCATGGCCCCTCAGCCCAAAGAGAGGTCAGGGGGCTGAGACAATGACTGCCACTCCTGGGTGCTCCTGGAAAAGAGGAAACTGCCCCAGATGGCAGCCTCCACCCCAACCAAGGTAGCCTTGGGAGAGAGAGCCATGAGCCCTTGAGCTCTAGTTTCCCCAGCTGTAAAATGGGAATACTAACACGGCAATAATCCCTATTAGCCAGCCTCCAGGGCCCCCCAGCAAAGTCCTAAGGGCACAGGTCTCACTGTGGCTCCCCTCAGCAGCCCTTAGGATAAGATCCCATGGCCTGGATTTCCTCCCTCTGAGCAGGACCCCACACCCAAACTCTGAATCCCCCTCCAGGAAGTCATCAACCACACAAGTGTAAGAGACCACAGAATCGATCACTGTCCTAGTGACCACACTGTTATGGGACTGCCCTTGGCGACAGCAGACCAGACTGTGGGCAGAGGAGAGCTGAAGGGAGATAGTGCTCACGGTGACTCACTCCTCTGGGAGGAAGTGCTCCTAAAAGGGTGAACTTGAGAGAAAATGAGCCTCAAGGCCAAGTTTCCAGCCCTGTTTGAGGCACCCAAGTCACGGTGGCCCTTGGGGAGCCCCGGAAAGAGACACTTCTGTCCCTCCCTTCTCTGTTCTCTCTCTCTCTCATACACACACACACACACACACACACACACACACAAAATATACTTCCTTATGGTTCACTTATGATCTAGCTTGATAAATAGTTCGCTCATTTGAGGCCACACTAGCACACCATGGTTTTCATACAGGTCCTCCCTGGGATGAGATAGCTTGTTTTTTTTTAATACCAGTGGTTTGAATCTTTACCACTAAAGAGATGCGTGACCTAAGCCTCGGTATCTTCACCAGTAGAATGGGGATAAAGAGTGCCCACCTCACAGGGTTGACTGTGGCAATGCAAAATACTTAGCCCAGAGCCAGGCACATAGCAGCAATAGTTCTTAGATTTGTTTTCCTACAGGCCCAAGTGCATGCTAGTAAGGGTCATGGTGGTGGCCTGGGCCAGGAGACCAAATGTGGTGGGGATAGGGGAAGTTGAACCAGCAGAGAAGTCACAGACCTTCCTGCAAGACGACTTCAGAGCAAGACCTCCAGAGAGAACCACCCCACCCCGCAGTGATACTGCCACAGCCTGATGACAGGGGAAGAACAGAGCATTAGGACAGAAGGGCCACCCCTCTTACTGGGGATGCTTGGACCTCCCAGGCAAGGCGTGTGAGGCTGAAAGTGCAACAAAAGGACAATCCATGTGGGCACCAGCCTCCAAGATGGCAGTCAATGACCCTTGTCTCCAAGTACTTGTCCCCTCCCACACTGACCTGTGTAACCAAGAGGACATCAGCGAGGTGACAGAGCATGACTTCTGAAACTGGGTCAGAAAACACTGTGGCTTCGACCTTGCAGGAGAAGCCAGTCACCCACCACCTTGTGAGGACACTCCAGAAATCCTATCGAGAGGCCCGTGATGCAACAGACTGAGTCTACCAATGGCCAAACCATCTTGCCAAGCTGCGAGTGAACCACCGGGAAGCAGATCCTCCAGCCCCAGTCCAGCCTTCCAGTGAGTGCAGCCCCAGCTGACATCTTGACTCAACCTCCTGAGAGACCTGAAGCCAGGAACACCCACTAGACTGCTCCCACACGTCTCACCCACAGAAACTGGGAGGACAGTAAATAGCTGTTTTAAGCTGCTATAGTTTGGGGTCGTTTGTTACACAGCAATAGGTAACTAACACAGTCAGCAATTCTGTCTCCCCAGAGACCCCCAAGGTAAACCCCCCCCCCCAGGCAGCCTTTCCATTCTACTCAGGATCCCAGTTCCCTTTTTTTTCTGAAATTCAGGGCTGTGTTAGAGTGAAAGAGAGGCTGGCCCAGGCCCTACAACCAACAAGTCCAGGAGATAGGAACTCTCACTAGGCTCGCCTGGAGATTTTTACAAATGACCAATACCCAGCCCCCATGCCGGGTCATTTAACTCAGACCCTTTGGGTGGGACCGAGCATGGTCAGGGCCCTAAATGATATTCACATGTAGCCAAGGCTCAGCACCACCGCTCCCTGCGCGGACTCCAGGCTGGCCCGGAACATCCAGGGTCCACCTGTGCGGAAGCAGGCGGCAGAATAACAGCAAGGCCAAGCAGTGCCCAAGATCCACTCCCTCCCCCAGCTCGGCCGGAGGGTCTCCCCCTCCTCGCCTCCCCTGCGGCCCTGCAATGCCAGCCCCACGCCTCTAGTGCACCTCGGGCCAGACAGTCCAACCTCTGGCATGAGAACTGCTCCCTTAGAGAGGACCCGGCGTGCAGGACAGGGGTTAGCTCTCAGTGACCCTGCGCAAGCCTCTATTTCCCCACCTATCAAACGGTAATGGCCACCACATCTGCTCTGCTCTCTCATGGGTCCTAGGCTCCCCCTCAGATGTCTTCAGAGAGATTTCTATGTTTCGCCCCCCACCCTGAGATGCAGCCCGGCCTGGTGCTGGCTGCATTAGCCCCGGGGGAGAACACAGCAATGGATTAAAGAGAGAAGGTAGGACAGGGATGTGATAACAGCTGTGATGGTGACTGAAGGAGAAGACGGGACAGGAACCGAATGGGGGCAGGGAGAGGAGTCAGAGAAGATTTCCAGGAGAGTCCTGAGAAATGAGCTCTGATGGGGGGGAGGGGCAAAGGCTCAAAGGCGCTGCTTACAAGATCAACGCTCAACACCACTCATCCCCCCTCTCCAGGACGCATCCTCCAAGCTCCAGGCCAGGGAGCCCCCTGGCGCCACGTGGCCACGCTCACCTGACCTTCCTCTGCAGCCACAGCAGCCACCACCTGAGCCACTCTGCGGGCGTGCAGGGCACCCCTCAGCTGCACACCTAAGCTTGCCCCACGGGGGCGCCCAGGAGAAGGAGCAGGACGGTCCCACAGTCCCTCAGCAACAACACAGGCACTGCAGACTCGGCGTGGAGCAGGGTGAAGAGCAGTGAGAAGTCTGGGTGGGTACGGGGCCTGGGGGGGGGAGGGGCAGGGGCAGGGGCGTGGGGGAGGATGTCTTAGCTGCGTCTAAAGCATGGCGGCACGTTCCAGGCCCAGGCTGTAGCCAGTGGGGAAGCCGCTGGAGAGAAGTACCAACCAGGCAGGAGAGAAAACGGGACCTGAGGGGAGAGGGGTGAAAATGGGGGCAGGAGGAAGCAGGGGCCAGATTTTCATTCATTCATTCAAAAATGTTTTGTCCTCACACCCATGAGGAGGGCTACTATCAATAATAAATAACAAGGGCGGGGCACGATGAACAGAAACCGGCACCCTTGTGCGCTGTTGGCAGAAATGTGAAATGGTATGGCTGCCGTGGAAGATGGTGCGGCAGTTCCTTTAAAAATTAAATAAAAATTAAATAGAGGGGCGCCTGGGTGGCTCCGTTGGTTAAGCGGCCGACTCTTGGTTTGGGTCCTGAGATGGAGCCCGGTGTCAGGCTCTGCACCCAGTGCACAGAGTCTGCTTGGGGTTCTCTCCCTCTCCCTCTGCCCCAACCCCCCTCACCTTCAAATGAATGAGTGTAAAACTTAAATATAAAGTTATCATCTGACCCAGCAGTTCCACTCATGGGTATATATGTGAAAGAATTGAAAGCAGGGTCTTAAAGACATAGTTGGACACCCACATCCATAGAAACGCTACCCAAAATAGCCAAAAGGTGAAAGCCGGCTAAGTGTCCTTTGGCAGATGGATAAACAAGATGCAGTAGACACATACAATGGAGTAGTACTCAGCCTTAAAGAGGAAGGACATTCTGGCACCTGCTAAAACATGGATGCTCCTTGAGGACATTATGCGAACTGAAATAAGCCAGTCGCAATAGGACAATCACCGTATGATTCCGCTTATGTGAGGGACCAAGAGTGGTCAAATCCATAGACACAGAAAGTAGAGTGGTGGCTGCCAGGGGCCGGGAGAGGGGGATATGGGGAGTTAGTGCTAATGGATTCGAATAGTTCCAGTTTTGAAAGATGAAGAAAAGTTCTGGAGCTGGACGGGGAGCTTGGAGCAGAGCAACGTGAATGTCCTCAATACCACTGAACTATATACTTAGAAATGGGTAAGATGGTAAATTTAATGTTATGTATCTTTTACCACAATAGAAACGGTAAAGACAATGGGGCGCCCGGGTGGCTCGGTCGTTACGCGTCTGCCTGCCTTCAGCCCAGGGCGTGATCCCAGGGTCCTGGGATCGAGCCCCGCATCGGGCTCCTCCGCTGGGAGCCTGCTTCTTCCTCTCCCATTCCCCCTGCTTGTGTTCCGTCTCTCTGGCTGTCTCTCTCTCTGTCAAATAAATAAATAAAAATCTTAAAAAAAAGAAAAGAAAAGAAAAGAAACAGTAAGGACAACTACAGCAACAAAAATGTTTAGCGCGTGCTACTCTGTGGCAAGTACTCGGGATGCAGCCAGAAGCCTCCACCACCACCAACCCCCCCAGAGGATCTAACAGGTCAGGAGTGACAAGTGCCGGCACACAAAAGCAGGGTGAGGGGAGAGGCGGCTGCTCTGTGTGGGGAAGTCGGCCGTCTGGCTGATAAGGTGACACTGGAGCAAAGGAAGTGACAGGCAGGAGGGGAGCAGAGGATGAGAGTGCTGTGGTGACCTCCTGGGGACTTGCTGACTGACAGGATGTGGGGGTGAGGGCGAGGGCAGGATCGGGATGACTTGGGTGACCAGTCATGACCCCTTCAACCCCAGCAAGTTCTGTGAGAACTGGCCATCCCCTCTGGCCTTCACGACAAGCCTGTGGGGAGGAAGGACGAGAAACTGAGACTAAAGAACTTGGTTCAGGATCCTCAGGCAGGAGGGGGGACCCCCGGGGCTATCCCAGCTCCCAGCAGCCCCTGACCGGGGTGAGCGCCCCGCACGCGGAGATCCACCCATTCTGCGGATGGGGCCCAGAGGCGGGAGCTGGCTTCCCTGCGGGGCTTCTCCCCTCTCCCTGCCAGGAGCCACGGCAGCCTCAGTTCTGGGGTGAAGGAGGACAGCCCAGTCAGCACTTTCCACTGACTCTTTCAAAACCACTGACAAGAACCGAGGCTGGGAGACAAACTCAGCCCGGGCACAGTTCCCCCCGGCCCCTCGTGACTGCACAAAGCCCGTCTGTGCTTGGGCTCCAAGCCCCGGGAGGACGGAGGTCTCCTGCAAACCCATCCTCTCTCCTGAGCCACGGGGTCCCCGCTCTGCCTCGCCCGGGACACCCTGGCCACAAAGAGGCACCACAGCCCGGACGGCAGAGCAGGGCTGCCCACAGTTGGCCAGGTCCCAGCCGTGTTTGTGGGGGCCTGAAATGCTTAGCAGGACTCCGTCCCCGCTCCCCACGCTGTAAACTCTTTTCTGGCAAAGCTCCCTCTCCTGTGGCCCCCACTCACCAGAGTTTATCACAGGGCAAAGGTAGCATGCAGGATCCCGAGATGAAAAAAAAACAGAAAACATCCTCAAAAAACCCAGCCACCAGATACACTCCATAGCAAACTTGTATCCCTAAGCCCTTTGTGGGCCAGGCCCCACGCTGGGGACTTGCCCTTCACTGACTCTTTTAATACGACGCCCTGCCACCCATTTTACAGATGAGGAAACAGGCTCAGAAAGGTTCACAGATGGGAAGGAGGCCACCTGGGTAGAGCGAGGGGCAGAGCGGGGCTTGACAACACTGAGCTCATCTGTTTCTACCCAATGCTGGCTGGGTTCTCAGGCTCCCACTCAGCCTCCCCAGGCAGCAGGCCTGAGGACTGCCCTCGGCTTGGCCCTTCTCCTGTCTTACCCTCCCCACAGACTGACACTGAGCACATTGTGCCAGCACTCGGGGCTGGCAGGAGGTATCCCCGAGCCTGGCGGCTCAGCCCAGCTGCACTGCCAAAACCTGGGGCTGCCACTGGGAGGCCACCTGCCTCCCAGCCAAGGCGCTGGTGGGGCGTGCTGCACACCACCCTAGCCTCCCTGCCCCATGAGGGCTGGCTTAAGGCTTGCCAGGCACTACGCTGCACCAGGCCACAGCCCTTTGCCCTTGGTTTTGTCCTCCGTAAACAGGGACAGAAACAGGGGTCTAATCGCTTTTGCCTGCGCAAAAGAAAACTCTAGGAGCAACTCACTCATACTTCCCTCAAGATATTCACGTCCTTTCTCACCAGCCCAAGACAATCCCCCTCCTGGTAACTTCAGAGCGGTTTAACTGTGCTCTCCTAACGAGTCCTAACACACGATCACCCAATAAAGGGCTCTCCATAAAGTTCAACCCTGAAGCAGAAACCCCCCCACCCCTGCCCCAGCAAGAGCTGGAACCCAGGTCTGGAAAGCCGATAGTGTTCATTTCAAAATGCACATGTGGGCCCTGAGCCCATGATTTAATCCATAAAACACCTACAGAGTTAAGACGCTGAGTTTGGACAATAAACATATTCTTCAAGTCCTTTTGTTGAGTTCAAAGACAGACTTAATAACTCACCAGCTTTTGAAATCAAGAAACATCTGTTCTTATAAATTCTGTCATCATCATTAGGACTACTTTTGCTGAGCACATGTGAGGTACGGGGATTTCCCGTGGAATAGAGTTGATGCTCACATCATTATCCCCATTCTACAGAGGGGAAAACTGAGGTTCAGAGAGCTTCCACAACCTGCTGTCTGGCATAACGCGCTCCAGAATTCACTTAGTAAGATCTTAACACTCAGGCTCTACTCTTTTGTAAAACGGAGGAACGAGTCAAGTTCGTTCTTTTCTTGAGTTACCTTTCCAGATTAACTCAAAAGTTAATCGTACACATTAATTGTGTATGATTTTTTAATTTTCTGAAATACGAAAAAAGAGTAAAAGGGATCTCTGTGTTTCACATTTAAAAGCCTCATTTAAAAATCTTTCCTAAGCATGTCTGCGCATTGGTGATCCTGAGTGTCTCCTGCTTGAGTCATCTTAAAATCTAGCTGACTTGAGGTCTCGTTTTCGGCCAGTCGGAAGGAAGGACCCGTCAGCCCCTCCTCCCTGGGGTCTGGAGTTTGGGGGGTTGGGCTGGGCTGGCTTGGGCAGGAGGTCTGGCTGTGGGTAGGGAGGCATGGTTGCAGGTTTGGGGACAGGCTCTGTGGGGGCTGGGAGGGAAAGAAAGGGTATCAGACCAGATGTCCGAGAACCCGGCTTTGAGATCCAGTCATACCATTTGCTGGCACTGCCAGTGTCTCCATCTGCGAAATGGGGTAATAGCTCATGTCAGGTGGGGCCGTGTGGAGAGGACAGGGGCTATGGGTCTGCCAGGGCCTGGCCCAAAGTTGGCAGAGGGTGGCTGGGTTCTTTCTTCTGTGTCCTAATAAATTACAAATCATTTCCAAGTGCTTCTTCCTGTGGTCTTAAATTACACCTTCCTGAACATTCTCCCCCAAGAAGCAACTAGAGGATAAAGGCATCTGGAGTGAGGGGGCAGGGGTCCTCCACGCCCCCTGGAGCCAGGCCTGCCCTGCTCTGGCTGGAACCCAAATGCATTTCTTCATCTTCCGTCCTCTCAGCCTCTGATGTAGAGAGAGCAGGAAAAGCCCTGGTGCCCGCCTGTTTGAGGAGGAAGGAGCCGGGGCGAAGGAGGACAAGAGCCTGGCGCTGGGCTGGGTGCGGAACTCCCAGGGCACCCTCTGCCAGGGGCCTCCCCGAGCGCCTTCGTCACCGCGGCCGCCCCAGCACGCCATCACAGCCACTTCTCCTGGGTCACTGTTGGACCGGCCACACCCCAGCTTCTCCACCTGAACTTAGAACAAAGAGCCCTCACACCCAGAGGAAATGAGGTGTGGCAAGGGGGGAAGCGGGGTAGCCTCCCTGACAGTTCCCGCAGGCCCCGGGGGAGCAGAAAGGGACAGGCAGGGAGCAGGGACCCTGGCACTCCCCCACTGCCTCCCCTCCCCCTCCCGCACTGGCAACACCCCTTCCAGGAAGGCGACAGGGGGAGATTCTTAACCTTTAGGGAAAATGACTCAGAGCTCTGAGATTCTGAGCAGAAGGGTCATATAAGCAACCTGTCCCCTCCCCGTGCTTTGAGCCAGGAAGGGGCACAGCTATTCTGTGAGGAAGCCCAATGTGTATTTTAAGGGGGCGGGGGTCCTGCACCGCCACCCCACCATCTCGGCACACCCAGGCCATGTTTCGCACTAAAGCGTCATTCTGATCAAACCACCACCCTGTTCAAAGACCTCCGATGGCTCCCCAAAGCAGGCCCCTGCCACCGTCCCCCTGCCCTTGGCACCCCACCCCTGCCACCTTCCCCCTGCCCTCGGCACCCCATCTCCTGAGTGCACCCACTGGACCTTCTGACTCCCACACCCAGACTAAGCCTGTGACATCTCATTCTATCAAAATCTCCCCACCCTGCCGGCCACTCCTCTAAACAGCAGGTCTGGGCCATCCCTCTTTCTTCCCCTCTACAGAAGATTACTCCTCTGGTCTAATCAGGACCCCACCTGAAGCCTCGCCATGCTCTCTGATGCCCTTTGTACCTCTTCATGTCCCTGATGACTGTCCCCTTCCCTGGGTACCCCCCCCCCGCCCCCGCCGAGACACTGCCTACAGACATGTCAATCACACAAAGAGCAGCCAACCAGTATTTGAGTGTCACAATGGCCCTTCAAGGGAGGTCACATCATCCCCACAGTCTGAATGAAGAAACTGAGGCACAGAGCAATGTAACTTCTTGCCCAGAGATCACAACCCCACTCTCTGAGGTGAAAGGCTGGGAGAGCAAGGATATGGCAAGGGAAGGGTGGAGGGAGGCCCTCCCAGAATCACAGAGACCCAGGCCTGGCGACTACAAGGGTCCTCCTAGGTCCCTTCCTCAACCACGCAGTGCAGCAGAGCAGAGCTGTTGCCACAAGAAGCCAGGGTTGGCTCTGGGCCCAGATCCCCTTCAGACCAATCCTCCCTCTGCAGTGCCCTTTTCTTCCACTGATGGCCCAAACAGCATCCACCCACCAAACCCACCTCCTCCAGGAAACTACCCGTCCATCCTTCTCTCCCTACCTGGTACTTCCAGGCCCACCCATCACCCTATGTTTGTGGTCTCTTTCCACCACCGCCCTTCCCACCGGCTGTTTTCCTGGTCAGTAGGACATATTATTAGGAAGTCTTCCTCAAAAAAAAAGATTTTGGTGGTCAAATCAGTTTAGGAAACACCAAAAAGTTTCTTTTTTTCTGCAGGCCTTGTCAGAACCTTTAATTCTCTTAAATGCATTCTGAATCTCCCACAGGCTGGTGGAAAGAATTTGCCAGTTTCTACCCTTATCTGTCCCGGAACCCCTGGGGTATCTCAGAACAGTCTTTGAGAAATCCTATCCCCTCCCACCCCTTCAGAACAGCCTGGCACAGCAGAGGGCAGACAGGCAGGGATCACAGGGGAGTATCTTGTTAGGACATACATGGGACATTTGAGGAACTCAGCCTGAGAGTCCCTCTTGGCACTGCCCTCAGCATCTGTCCTTTCCACCTTCTTCTGGGTGAAGTGACCGCCTAACCTCATGCCAGCATCTGGAGGGACCTCCTCTGACTGGGGCCGTCAGATACCGTCCTCCTCCCACCCCACCGGGCCATGTAGGGCCCAGATAGCAAGGGGCCTGGGAAATCCCCAAAGCAATCTGGACAGTGCTTTGGGGGCAAATTGCTAATTTCTACTTCATCGTTAGCCTTGAATTTTAATATTAAGCCAAAATTAAAACATATGAGGCTGCCGATCTGAGAAGATGCCGGGCCCCACCCAGCAAACCCTGTAACCCTCTTGCTCCCACCCCACCCCACCCCCACCCCGCTCCCCAGGGACGGCACTTGGAGTCCTTCAATTTATAGGAAACTAGGGCCTCAGAGGGGAGCGGACACTTGCCTGTAGCGGCGCAGTCAGGGGCAGGGCAGAGGGCAGCATCCAGGCCTCCCCGCTTGCAGGTACGTGGGGAGGTTGCCAGGTGGGATAGGACCCCAACGGTGGCTCAAGTAACCATCAGTGCCAGCTGCAAGGACTCTCACAGGCCAGAGTGAGGGACGCTGCACACCCTGGGGGTGACAGCTCAGCGGCTGGGGTGACTTTGGGGACTTTTAGGAGAGGATGGCATGTCTGGGGCTGGAGTCAGCTGTTTCCCCAATCTTCTTGGCTCCGCCCTGGCTGGAGGAAGAGTGCTCACCCCAGATTGGCTACCCGCAGGGCCGGGCTCAGCTGTTGGCAAAGATAAGGTGCCCTGTACGCCAGCCGTATGTCACCCGGCCTTGGGGCAGTCGTCTAAGACACCCTCTCGTGGTCTTGAGAGTTCTTCACAGTCAGGTACTGGGAAAATCAGGCCTATGTTACTGGTCTGACACCCAGACTCCCGGAGGCCCTCCACTGGGCCCCACCTCCCAGCAGAGCGGCCCCTGCAACCCACACCCTCTGCATGCTTCCCTCCCCCCCACCCCCACCCCCACAGTCCACAGGAGCCAAGATGGTCCCCTTTACCTGTTCTAGGTCCCACCTGACCTGCACCTGTCCCTGTGCCTGCCTGCCTGGGCCCTGAGTGCCCAATCTCAACCCTCACCACACAAACATGGTCATGGACCGGCAGGTTCCCACCCTCCAGGAGCGTGTGAGAGATGCAGAGGCTCGGGCCTAGACCCACTGAATTAGGGCCTACATTTGAACAAGATGCCAAGGGGATCCATGGGCTAGAGTTTGAGAAGCACTTTTATAGACCACTGGTCTCATCAAGTCATCGCACCTGAGGCCTATAAACTTCCACGGCTCCCCAGGGCCTAGGGAATCAAGTCTAGACTTGGCAGCTTGGCAGTTAAGGCCTTCCCTGACCTGGCTTCCACCCAGTTCTCCAAGCTTGGGCTCTCCCTCCACCTGGGGCATGCCATCTCCTCCTCTGTTGGCTAACGCTGCCCAGAACTTCAGGACCCTCCAAAGCATCACCTCCTCCAGGAAGCTGGCTGAAATCTACCTCCTTGTATCACACCTGGCATGGCTCAGTCATTTCCTGCAGAGTGGAGATCTTATCCTGTGTTCCCAGTGGCTCTGAGCACGAGACTGGGGCACAGGTGCTGACCACAGGTAACAAGGTCCGACCGAGGGGGAAGTCCACCCTCAGCCTCAGCCTGCCATACTCAGCCTCTGCCACCATCTTCACCCCAACTCAGCAGACAAGGACTCCATATGGACAAGTCTCCCTGCCAGAGAAGGGGCGTTCCCAAGAACCATGGGCCTGATGAGCGTCTGGCAGCGATGTGCTTCCTCTGTGCCTCAGTTTCCCAAAATGAAAAGAATGCCACCAACTCTTCCTCCCTCTTTCCCCGGCAGACTGGCAGGATCTGCTGAGATAGACGAGCAGATCCCTTCATCTGTGGGGCCCAGAATTTGGAGCAAAGAGACTCCATCCCTACATGGTCAGCAACCCTTGTTCGGCTAGCCAGCCAGGCTCCAGGGAAGCCAAGTCACCTGCCCAGAGGCGTCCTCATGACCAAACAGGAAAGCCTCGAAGGACAGGGCTGCCACACCCTCCGCCCGCCTCCCTCCTTCCTGGCCCAGTTCCTCAGGGCTGGCACCTCATGGGAAGTCCTCACTCCTTTATGCTGGGTCTGCAAGAAGGCACTCAGGCATGTAACCTTGAGGAGTTCCCAACTTCCACAACCTCTGGGGGACAAGGAAGAAGTCTCTCCAATCCCATTTTACAGACAGACAGACAAAGAGGTAAGGACAGGACCAGCAGTGATGTAGATTAAGCCCTATTCAGGGCTCCTTCCCCTGTGCCCCCAGCTCTGCTCAAACCTCCATCCACACTCCCCAAGGCCAAGTGTGAAGTTCCACCTGACAACATTCTAGAAGTAATCCAAAACAGGTTATCTGCTGAACCCCTGCCTGACCTCTTGAGCTCTCCAGAGGCAGATGAAGAGGGCAACAGGCAATGCTAAACCCAGAGAGGTGACATTCTCATGGCATCCCAAGCAGGGAGCTGTTTTTGTATTTGACCTCTACAGCACCCCAAAATCACAGTCTGCATGACGCCCAGCTACTTGGCCTGGGCCTGGAACCCCTCCTGGAAAAAAATGGGGCATGAAGCAGAGAACCTCAGCTGCCCACTCTGAGTGAGGACCTCTTCTACCTTAGAAGGTATGACTTCTTTCCTGCCTTCCCAGCCCCCAGGGCCAGGCACCTCTGGGGAGTCAGGAAAAAGCCTCTGTTTGTTAAGAAGCTTTAGCTGGTGCGGGTCTGAGCAGCATGGGCGAAGTGGCAGAGTGGAGTGGTTTAAGGCACAGATTCTGGAGCCAGGCTCCCTAGGTTCAAATCCTCACTCTGTCACTACTGAGTTACATGACTGTGCCTCAGTCTTCCCGTCTGTAAAATGGGAATAAGACCTGCCTTACAGAGCTGTTAAGACGATGAAAGGGGTTAATATTTGCAAAGCCTTTAGACAATTGCGTGGCATCCAGTGAGTATACCGGGGCCCAGCCTCTTGTGCTCTGCTTGATTTCTCCCACCCAGAATACTGCCCTTGCTTGCACCTATCCCAGGTCAAGGCCTTTCCTAGGCACGTCAGCCTGACCCTAGGTCTGAACCCCCAGCCCCTAGTTGCAACGCTCCCCTCACAGTGTCCCCTCGGCCCATCACCAGTCCCTCTATCCAGGGCCTTCCCAGAGTCGAAGTCCCCTGGCTCTCAGCTCTCCATTCTGAGAGCACCAGCCACACCATTTATTCTCAGCCGGCTCCTTTGTACAAAGAGGAGAGCAACAAGGGTCTATAGAAAGACCCCCGCCCCAGCTTCTTCCTCCCCTTCAACTCCCTGCCCCCAGGGCTGGGCACCCAGCAGGCACCCAAGGGATAGGCCTGAAATAAATCTCTGGCTGCCCAGACCACCCCCATCTCCTGAGTTAGATAACACACACACACACACACACACACACACACACAGAGCCCACTGCTGACCCAGCCTGGATTTCCACCAAAGAGAGCAAAGCAAATCATCGATGCCCAACCCACCACAACCCACACCAACTCCACATCCCCGGACCTACCCCATCCCACTCTAGGCATACAGGCCTTCTTTTGAGCTGCCTGCACCTTCTTCCCCAGTTCCCTGTTTCACATCCCACTGGCCCCGTCCGATTTTACAGCAATTTGCACAACTTCTTTTGTGGACAGAAAATTAAAAACCTCAGGGTCACTTAAGATTTAAAGGAGGGCTCTCGCACTGACTGCAATAGCCACGTCTTTCTGCCTCACCCAGCCCTGACCTTCCCACCTGGCTCAAGACCAGGGCTAGATGCTCAGATACAGCAGTGGGCCATTCAGTCAAGGTCCAGCCGTTGAGAAGCAGGACAAAGTAAACAGACAACTACAACACACGGGTATGGACTGTGATAGACATAATGAAGAAAGGAAACCAGGTGCTATGGTGAATTACAGCAGAGTGGGAAGGGGGCCTCTACCAAGACTGGGAAGGCACATTTAAAGTTGAGATCTGAAAAATAAGAAAGAGCACAGCCAACCCAGTAGAAAACCCTAGAAGAACCTTCCAGGCAGAGAAAACGGCACAAGTAAAGGCCCGGGGCAGGAAAAAGTTTCTGGTGCTCAGGGGGCAGAAGTGATTCTGACCTGACTATCAGGAAGAATGCAAAGGGGACAGTGGTCAGGGTAAGGCTGGAGGTCACCGTGGTGGCCAGATACGGAGGATCTGATCATTAAGCTTTGAAATTTTATTCCAAGTGCAATAGGGAGCTATCAAGGGTTTTAGAGGAATGTGATTACCTAACCACTATTTTTCGAAATCATTCTTGCTGCTCTGTTACAATAGATTGGAGGTGGGCAAGCGGGAGTTTGGAGAAAGCAGAGAGCAGCTGCTACAGCATTTGGGCAAAGGCGGCTTGGCCTGGGGCAGAAGCCTGCGGCCATAGCAGTGGAGTCAGAGCATGAAGAACAGGCCTGAGATAGATTTTGCAGAAAAAGCCAAAAGGATGTGCCGTTGGGCTAGCTGTGGGGGCGGGGCAAAGGGAGGAGCTGGAGCCGCCTGTTCCTGTCTTTAAAGGTGGGTGGGTTATGGGCTGTTTAGAGAGATGGGAAGGCCGGCAGAGGGTCACATCTGGGGAGTACAGTCAGGGTTCTGTGTCATCCATATGAAGTTTTCATACCTACGAGACATCCAGGACACCCTAAATCATCGCATGGGTGGCTAGATAGAGAGGCTGGGGCTGGTGTCAAAATTTGCTACTTAAAATGATGAGTAGGAAAATGATGTACATTTAAGATCAGTGTGTTTGTAAATTCATGCCTTGATTTTAAAAATCATAAGAAAGAATGAGAGCTGGGAGGATAGGTAAATAGCGGGAGTCAGGACAGAGGAGGGGCTGAGGACAAAGCCCTGAGATCGATCCTCCAACATTTAGAGTTGAGCGAAGGAGTTGTCCCGACTAAGACGACTAAGGAAGCACTAGCCAGGGAAGGAGAAGGGAAACCAGAAGTCCAGAGAGGATATTGATTCTAGAGGAGAGAAGATCAATAAGACCACGGGGGGTCAAGGAAGACCTGCTTGTGGGGGTGTGGAAATCACTGGAGACCTTGCCTGCGACAGCTCCAGTGAAGTGCTAGGACCCAAGCGAAGGAATGTGCTCCGGAGTAGCAGTGCAGACAGCTCTTTGGAGAAGTTCTGCTGTGAAGAGAAGTGGAGAAGTAGGTCTGTAGGTGAGGGAACATGAAGGATGAAGGCAGAAAAGGGGGCTATAAATGAGGGAAGGAAGGTCAAGGCGTGTTCTTATCCTGTTGTGAATGATCCAGGAAAAAAGAAGCCACTTCTAACACTGGAGAGAGAGGAAGTAATCCAAAAGTGTGGGACAGGGAGCAGACCACCTTGGAGCCCAAGTAGTGGTAGCCTGGGCCTGTGGCAGGAGCTGAGAGGCTTCCTCCCCCCCCCCCAAGAAGGAAGGGGGGCAGAAGCGCCAGATTACAAATGTGCCGCTTTCACTGCACACACTTTCAGATGCACACCTACCCAACCCTCCATTCATGCCCACTCCAACGACTCCTGAGGCACCTGCCGTTTTTTGCTCCGTGCTCCAAACACCGAGTTGCCCCCCAGGGACTGGCACCACCCAGCAGGTTCTGCAAACAACCTGTGGGTCCATCTCACCGTTTGTGCCAGCCACTGCACTCACCTCATCGGGGCTGGGCCTCTTCCTCGTGCTAGCTCTGAGGGGGGCCACGCGCCCCTCACCTGCCCTACCAGAGCCCCAGACCCCAACCCCAAGGCAGTGGCCTCTCTCAGCCCCTCCCCCAAAGTGAGCGCTCAGTACACCCTACCCCTTTCCCAGCCCGACTCCCTACTTGGCCCTTCGGAGAGAGCTGCTCCCCACCCTGCCCGCCGCCCCACCTCGAGACCACCCGGACAGCCGGAGGGAGGGCGGCGCAGGCTCTCCCCGTGTCCCGGCCGTCGCCCCGGCGCCTTCTCTCCTCTCCCCAGCGCCCACCCCCTGGACCGCCCGAGTCGTCGCAGGGCGCCGGCGCCCGGCTTTGTCTGCGCCCACCGAGCGCGCCCGCCGGGCGCCCGGGGCACTCCCCTGCGGCACGCAGCTCCGGGGGTTCGGCCTGCCCTCCACCCCCATGCGCCCGCCTGGCCAGCGCAGCCCCCCGCCCCGGGATCACCCCACCCGGCCGGACCACCGCTTCCCCGGACGCGAGCGAGGGGGGCGCGGCGCCCACCGCTGTCCGCGAACCTCCGGCACCGCCGCGCACTCCAGCCCTCCCGCCCGGGTGCCGCGCTGGCCGCCGCAGACCCGGGCCGCCGGAGCCCTCGGGGCCGCTCGGGGCCCCTCACCCTCCCGTGGCGGCCGCAGCCCCTGCCGGCGCGAGCGAGAGCTGGGGGCTCGGGGCCGGGCGGCCGGGGGCCCGGAGCGGGCGCGCGGTACCTTTCCCTGCTGAGCCGGGGAAGTGAGTCTGCGGCGAGCGGCGCTCCAGCCTCGGCCTCCTCCGCCTCCCCTCCTCCTCCAGCCGCCTGGCTTCCTCCTCCAGCCGCCGCCGGGACCGTAGGGGCCCGAGCCAGCCGCCGCGGCCTGTGTGGGGCCCCGCTCCGCCTCGCGTCCCCGGCCCACCCCGCCGGGTCCGCCCGGGCCCGGCCCCCCGCTCCGCCTCGAGGCGGGGACGCGCCGAGCTCCTCCCCCGCCCGGCCCGCCGGGGGCGGGGAAGCTGGGGCCGCCGGAGCCGATGACCGCCGGACCGCCGCCTCCAAAGCCCCCCCGGTCCAGCGCTCCACCCCTGGGCCCGACACCCCCTCCTCTAGCTGGGCGCCAAACGTCCCCACTCAGCCGCAAAAGAAAAGCAGCCAGCCCAGCCCTGCCCGCCCTGTGCTGGGCGTAATGCGGGCCAAGGCTGCGTGCAAGGAAACCGCACAGCCGGGACGCGGGCCTCAGTTTACCCGCGGAGTTCAGAACCCTGCTTTTAGAGGGAAGGGGCGCCCCTCTCTCCTCCTGGAGCCGCCTTCACTCGCGCAGACCCTACATTGGTTCTCAGTTGGGATCTGAGGGCTGGCCCCCAGGGGCCACCACTAATCTCATTTTCTCTTCAATACCGGTGCCTCCACTGCCCCCCCCCGCCCCCCGCCCCCCGCCCCCCGCCACCACCACCCCCACGCCTCGGAGACCTCCGCGCCTCAGTCTCCAACCCTAGACAGCAGGGGGTAGGGCCAGGGGGCAAGCAGCCCCAGCCCAGGGCACCTTCGCAGCTCAGAGCAGAAGTGGCCTCTTTAGGAAAACAGCCTTCACTAGTAGCCCCTGCCTCATCCTCGATGTAATCAAAACCGAAGCAAATAGGTGTGAGCATCACTCTTTATTTTCTTTTTAAAATCGTAGTTATTTGGAAATTATTTGTTTATTCTCTATTTGAGATACTGCAAGCACCGCTCTGGTCCCTTGTACAGTTTTTCATTTGTGCTCTTTTAAGGCCGCAGGCCATCTGGTCAGGTGACATTTCACGGTTTAACTCTGTGAGCATCTCCAGGGCCTCCTGGAGCTGACAGAGACCAAGTCCAAGGGGTGGAAGCCTTGGGTGGCCCCTGCCCTGAGCTGTCTTTCAGGCAAAGGAGGGTGCCTCTCCTAACCTTGACCCTACAGGGGACTCACCAGGCCCCACTGCAGAGCACAGGTGCACACATGGAAGCCAGGAGAGCACAGGTGTCCCTACAGAAATGGGGTGTGATGCTCCCTACGGGAGGGACCCGTGTGAGTATAGGCTTCAAGTCAGGGACAGGGTGAATGTTAGGTGAAGTTTCTTCTCAGCAGAAAAGTCCTTGTCATTGCCCAGGCTAGTCCCTTCCCCTAGAAAACCTTTCTGCCCCCTCCTGCCCAACCCCCCTGTCCCCTTGGAGTTAAAGGTCAGGTTAAATGTCACACCTTCCTCTGTGAATCCTTCCCTGTCACCGAGGAAGCAGAAGGTTTCTGAGTGGGCTCTCAGAATTAGATTTCCTGGGTTTGAAATCTGCCTCCACGTGGCCTCCCTGTGCTTCAGTTTCCTCATCTGTAAAATAGGTTTAATAAATAACGCCTCCCGCAAAAAGTCATTGTATTAAATAAGAATGTTAATAAGGACTTGACGAATGATGGAAAACTACTCAGATTGGCTTGGTGTAAGCAACTAGGACATGCAGCCGCTCACGTAAGAGGAGACGCCAGCGGTCTGCCTGATCCGGGTTCCAAGAGGCTTTAAAAATATCATCAAGACTCAGTCTCCCCGTCCTCGTCTCTCTTCTCTGCTCCTTGCTGTGGCAAGATGGCTGCCAGCAGCTCCAAGTTCCACCCTCACGGCTCAAGTCCTCGTTTCTTTCAGCTGTCCCAGCAAAAAGCCAAGGTTACACCAAGTTGGCTCTGCCTGGGTCACATATCATTGTTTGGGCCTGAATCACATGCCCAGCCCTGGAGTCGGTCCATTCCAAACCACAGGGATGCGGAGTGAGGAAGGGTGATGTCAGGGCACTGTTTACAATTAGAAGGTGAATGGGCCCAGAGCTGTGTGCCAAACACACAGGGAGTTCACACACTCACACAAATTAAATAAAAAATACATATATATTTGGCCCTATTGACAGCCTTCATCATATTTCAGGGGTGCTCAGTACCTTTTGAACGTCCTTCTGTGTTTGGGGAACTTTCCATGTCACGAATCTTGCACCCCCTCCCCCACAGCCAGACATGCTCCTTCCCAGCCCCCTCTGCAGGGGGGCTGCTGGCTTCGCCCACACGCACCACGGAAGATTGTTCTGTGGAAGTGAGCAACGTGAGGAAACAGGCAGCACCCAGAGTCCGTTGGGGAGGATGGTAGCAAGGATGGCTCTGGAGGCATCTGGCTGTGGGGACAACTGTGGCAGAGGTGCTAGAAGACTTGCCAGAGTTCTTTTCAGTCGCCTATTGCTGCATAAGAAACACCCTCACAATAACAAACCACCCTCGTAACCCAGTGGCTTAAAACAACGAGTTCTTAGTTCTCAACTCTTGGGGTTCACTGGGCTCAGCTAGACCGTTCTTCTGCTGCATGTGCTGTTGATCAGGGACATCAGCTGGAAGCTTGGCTGGGTCTGGAACAATCCAAATGGTTTCTCTCTCCACGGGACGTCTCGTGCAGCATGGCCTGGACTTCCTTACAACATGGCAGCCTGGCTTCTCTCTGGGGTGAAATGGAAGCAGCCAGGTCTCTGAAGACCTAGGCCCAGGAGGGCCATTTCACGATTTCTACCTCATTCTGTTGGCTAAAGAAAGTCACAGAGCCAGCCCAGATTCAAGGGGAGGATAAATGGACTCTACCTCTTGATAGGAAGAGTGAAGTGTTGTATGAGTTTGTTAGGACTGCTGCAACAAGGTCCCACAATGTAGACGGCTTAATCAACAGAGATTCATTGTCTCACAGTTCTGGAGGCTGGAAGTTCAAGATCAAGGTGTGAGCAGGGTTGGTTCCTTCAACCAGGAGAATCTGTTCTATTGCTGTCTCCCGGTTTCTGGTGTTTGGCTGGCAATCTTTGGTGGTCATTGGCTTCTAGATTCATCACCCCAATCTCTGTCCTCATCCCTTCATCTTCACACAAGTTCCCCTTTGTATCTGTCCCTATTCTGTATCCAAATTTCCCTCCTTACAAGGACACCAGTGAATTAGGACCCACCTTAATAGCTTCATTTTTATTTGATTACCTCTGTAAAGACACCATCTCCAAATAAGGTCATGTTCTGAGGTACTGGGGATTAGAACTCCAACATACCCCATATATCTATGGGGGAGACATAATTCAACCTGGAGCAAATGAGCAGACAGGAATGGAAGGAGTCCTTGGTAGCCATCTTACAGATAATCTATCCCACAGCAGAAGCCCCAAGGAATACCTCTCTCTTACCTTCAAGAATGGATTTCTGGGGTACACGGTTTCAATTAGGGCCTGGAATTGAAAGTGCTCCTTACAAATCACACCACCACCAGCAGCCTTGGGTACAACCTGTTTTTCTATCCTCCCCACCAAGGGGGTCTTTGGAGCCTGATTTGGGCAACGTGGATTAGAGCCAAGAAGTCTCCTCATGGTTTCCTCCCAGAACAACGAGGGGAAGGAGGTCAGGCATAGATAGGCACCTGACCAGCTGTGAGGCCTTGAGCAAGTTTGGCAAACTCCCATTTGTTATCCTTAAAATGGGGGTCATGTTAGGAGCCTGTCACTCAGGGTTGTGGTGAGAATTAAAAAGAACCAAGGATATAAATCGATGTCCAAGCCATCAGACCCCCCCCCCAGATGTCAGCAGTTATTAGCATCAGCCTCTGCCACATCCATACAGCTGACCGAGACTCTGCTTCGTGTTGGGACATTAGTCAAGCATTGATCACAGTCAGACTTCACACGTGGAGCACTTTATAGTTTACAAAGCACTTCCACACCCACCACCACAGGGAGAGGCCAGAGTAACAAAGAAGGGCTTTAGGAAGTGTATTAGGGATAAGGAATGCTGGCTTCTATAAAGAAGAGACCCAGGAATATAGTGGTTCAAATATGATAGAAACCCATATCTTACCTACACAAGAAAGAGGTATTCCCATTTCATAATGGCTTTCCTCCACATGGTGATTCAGGGATCTAGGCTCATTCCAACGTGTGCCTCCAGCAACCATCAGGGTCTTGAAGTCATCTGCACAAAGCCAGCAGCAAAAGAAAGGCTCAGCTTGAAAACTGACATGACTTCTATTCACATACCATTGGCCAAAACCAGTCTTGTGGTCGCACCTAACTACAAGGGAGGCTGGGAATTACGCTCTAGTTGGGAATCCAGGAAGGGTAGGAAAGGGATTTTTGGTGAATAGCCAGCAGTCTCTGCTATGAGGGAGTTTTTTAAAGTTCTAGAAGGGATGGGTCGTGTATCCCCAAGGAAGCATCATTCCAGGTTGGAGGATATAGTGAGTTGACTTACTGGCCACAATTCTTCACCTCCCCGTGTAGTATTTTGCATCCATATTCTTGCCACAACTCAGGTGGAGCATATTTTCCCACCCATGGATGTCAGGCTTGAGTGAAATAGACTAGAAGTGGTCGTGTGTCTGTTTGGAGCCTCAGCTCCAAGAGTTCCTGCACGTTTCCACTTCCTTTGAGTGCTTTCTCCACCTCCATTGGAAACGTTCCCCTGGATGGCTACTGCCCTTCAGCCTGGGACTGCAGAACGAGCAGGCAACCAGCAGACTGGTGCTCAACCCAGAGCCAAGAGCCAAAGTCACCCGGACCGTGTCTTGAAGCACCTATCTGATCCAAGCCTAGATCAGCGAACGCCCAGCCAATGTGCAAATGCATGAGATCAGCAGTCATCCCAGGCAACACACGTGTACACATGAGAAATGAATACTAATTGTTGTATGCCACTGAGGTCTCGTGGTTCTTAGGCAGCACTGTTGCGACAATAGCCAACTGGTAGAGAAAGACAAAGAGCAACCTCGCCTACCCAGGCTTTTCATAAGTTACATCAACTCCATCTGACCAAAGAAAGAATGAGAAAACAAGAGACTACAGGCTCCAAACCAGACCTGCATAGCCATACAGTAAGTAAATACTTGCGTCCGAAGTTAAGGCCACACTGTATACTTCAGCCTGTCCTCCCCACGGATCCTGAATGGTATCCTTAGGTTTCTCTGCCAGAACAGGAGTCCCTGCTCTTCAGCCAACATCGCTGGCTACTGTGTGGTTGTCCCAATGGAACAAGGATGTATCAATGAAAAGACACTAAAAGACCCAGGCACAGAATACAAGTTCCATCACTGTGGGTAAGCCTACAACTCTACACCCAGGAGTGGGAGACAGTGCGGCGGGCTCTGATGGACAGACTAGCGCCTGTGGCCCTCAGGTCCCCACTGAAGGAAGCCAGCTGCCGCTGCCACCACCCCCATCAAGATGAGGTTCCCCACAGGTCTTCTCAGACTGCATGCCAAGCACCTGGAGACCTCGTGAAAATGCAGGTTCTGATCCAGCAGGTCTGGGGTGGGGCCTGAGATTCAGCTGAGACCGATGCCCCTGGTCCTCAGGCCCAACTTTGAGTAGCAAAGCTCCAAAGCAATGGCCGCACACTGGAATATGCTGAGATGCTTTTGAAAGCACTGATGCCCGGGTCCCCCCCGAAAGGCTCTGAAGTAGGGGGTCTAGGGAGCACCTGGGCACCCTAGCCATCCCAGCATGGAGCCACTGTCCAAAAGCACCCTTCACTGTTTTCAAGGGACGTGTACTGTCTTGCCTCTTCTCCACTTTTCTGGAAGCTCTGGCTCTCTGCTTGCCCACCCTTTATCCTGCCGGGTAAAGGAATCAAAAGTTTGTAACTGAAGTGATCCCCATGTTGTGAAAGACATCGCAAAAAGGCCAAAAAAGGAAGGCAAAAATGGGGTCCTTTAAATTGACCAACTGTGACATTTGAAAATCTCACTCTCCTGCCCTTCTTTTTCTCATTCACTGTTGCCCAGTGCAGACACCCCCCGGTGCTCCTTCCATCCACGGGAAAGCTGGCGGACAGGCTGAACAGGGCCCTAACTAATCCACAGCCCAGTGTGAGTACGTGGGAAATGTTTGCATTTTAACTAGGATAACGTAATAGCCGTTTTATAGCAAAACAAGGGTAGAAACACGGAGGTGGGCTTAAACTTTATGTGAATTTTTGAGGTGAAACCCAGACTTCAGAATAATGTAGAGTTTGCGACTGACAGCCTCTAGGTGGGGGTTGAGGGTGGGGGACCAACTTTTGGAGGGTTTAGAAGGGTTGCCAGATTTAGCAAATAAAAGTACAGGGCACTCAGTTCAATCTGAAGCTCAGACAAACAATGAATCATTTGTTCACAGAAGCGTGGGCCCCAGTCACACGCAGAGAGAGTGAGTGGCACAGATGAGACCCCCTCAAGCCCAGGTCTGTCTGGTTCTTCACCGTGACAGTAGGTGTTCAGTCAGGCCATGAGGCAGACCCTGGTGAGCTCCAGATGACCTCAGGAATTCGGAGAATCCTCTGGAAGCATCAAAGGGCATCCGCCTAGACTCGGCTTATGCGGATTTTGTTTGTTCCTTGGTTTTTTGTTTGACACTCTTTGCGTGCTTGGGCCCTATGCTCAGAGTTTAGAAGTGAGGTCCTGGGCAAGCACCTCGAAAACCAAGAGGAGCATCTTCTTGGCCTTAGGTCCTCCCTACCTCAATTTAAATGCTCATCACCACCACCCCCTGCCTCCCCACAGGTCTGGCCTGACTCTTGCCCCTTTCCCCACTCATACCACTAACCCCAGGAAACCTCGTCCATCTCCAGTCCAACCCAGACCAGTGCCACTGCACAGGATTTGGGGAAACCAAGAAAAACCAACTAAAGTGTGTGTCTCAAGTCACGTGAATTAGGAGGGAAAGGTCCAATCTGGAGAGGGGAGCAGGAGAAATGGAGTAAATGGTGACCCAATCCACAATTCCTTTGCCTTCTCTGCTCTTAACTCCCTCGTGTAGAAATGGGCACGCTGAGCAAGCTGCCTTCTGACATTATTCCTCTGGGCACTGCCCTTCTCGCTTCTGAGGACCCCCCCCCCCCGCCAACCCCCGAGGAACAGTGCACTGGGCACTCAGCTTCAGTCAGAAGATCTTTCCTGAGCCCTGAGTTTGTGCCAGGCATGCTGGGCCATGGACCTCAGCATCGGTGGAGGTGACCTTGGCCCAGCTGACTGCCCCACAGCATCCCAGACATCAGAGCAGAACAGCCCAGGACCTCCTGGCACTGGTGAGGCAGACTGACCTGGTCATGGCTGAGTGTGTGTGCCTGTGTGTGTCAGCATCCTGGTCCCCACCCCACCCTGGGGGGCTGTGGACAGCCTCCCTGACCACAACGCACTGTGTCAGCGACAAGTAAACAGGATGGATGGACTGCTGACTCCATAAACAGATAGATGCCAGTCACCATCTAAACAGGAAAGAAAACACAGAACCCGTGGGGAGAGGAGCCTTCACTGTTCTCTGTGATGTAGGAGAGAAGGGGGAGGAGACAGAGAGAGAGAAACCGAGGGACACAGGAGTGAAGGAGAAGAGTCACAGACCTGGCAACACAGGCAGCACCGAATCCACGGTTTGGGAGCTGCCGTGTTTCTTTCTACCAGCTGCTCTGTGCCCCCCCCCAAGGTGCCCCTACGTGCCAAGCTCCCCTGCCTTGGACCGGTCTCCCCACATCTGACCTCCCGCCCTTCTCCCATGGAGGCCTCCCCACCCTCCTGCAGGCCCTGCTCAGACTACTGCTTGTCCTAGAAATCCTCAAGGATAAACCACCCCCAGGGCTCCCTCTCTTTTGCACAGAAAAGTTCCAAAGTGTGTCTCCAGCCAGAAATATTCCAAGAGGGTCATCTCTCCTTTAGACCACTACTGAGTCTCATATGGTAGGATGTACGATTTTTCCCATTTTCAAATAGAAACACTGAGCCCTTTGTGGGTCCATCCAAGGTCACCCCCAAATGAGGAAGAAATTTAGCTTCCTGCATCTTAGCCTTTCAGCTCCCATCCTCTTTCCTGGTCCACTTACTGCTGACCTTTCTTGGCCTGCCCCATCCCCCACCAAGTCTTGTTAGCAATGTGTCTTGATGGAAGCACTGGGGGGAGGAGGACGGACTGAGGTAGGGGGTGGCTAGGGCTGCCAACTTCCTGGGAGGGGCACTAACCCATGAAACAGACCATCCTCTGAGTCACTGGGACGACTGGGAGATCCTGGAGGTTGGGAGAGGCTGACTCATTCTTGTCTCTATTTCGTCGGGGAAGGAAAAGGCCTCACACGTGGGGGAATGGCCGGTTCATCGTTGTTTCCCCCACAGAACTGCTGCAATGCAGCCGTGCGGAAAGATGGAGCAGACCTAGAAGGTCCTAGAAGACGTGACATGGGGAGAGAAAGGAGTCAGGGGTCCTTTCAAACAACCATGGACAGTAAACTCAATGCTCAAATTTAGACTCAAAAAAGGGCATTTGAAAGATGTTTGTCTTGCGAAATAATCATTCATTAGAAAGCCCAGAGTTCCTTTAAAGGGCATTCCATTCCTGGCAGTCTCCGGGGTTTGCTTACAGACCCGTCAGGGAGCTCGCAGCACTAGAAAGTCTGCCCGTCCTCACCTGCAGGTCGCAGATCATCCCCCCGTCCCCTTGGCTCCTTCGCGCCAGTTCAGAGCTTCTGAAACTCTCAGAATCACCTGGAGAGCTTGTGAAAAACACAGGTGGGCGGGCCCCACCCCCGTGTTTCTGATTCAGTAGGGCTGGGGTGGTGCCCGATCATTTGCATTTTAACAGGTTCCCAGGTGATGCCCTGGCTGCTGGTCCTTGAAGCGCACTTGAGAACGCCGGAGAGTGAGGCTCACCTGCCCGTGCTCCCTGCCAGGGAAAGCCACTGGACCTCGTGGTCGCGGGTCCCCGTTTATGTCAGCGCCGCAGGGCTCCTTGGGGCACGCTGCCTTGCCCAGCGGACCCATCGCACTTCCTTTGCCCCCAAACTTCCAACAGCCCCTCGTGTGCCCAGCTCAGCTCAGGAAGCAGACCCCATTGCCTACCCACCACCCAACTTCAGCCCCAGCCGCCCACTCTCTCTCCCATGCTCCTCGGAAATGCGGGAGATTCACAGGGCCCGTGTCCCTCCTCCTTCGCTTCTCTCTTCTCTCCTGTGCCTTTCCTCGCACCCTCTCTTGTGGGAAGAATGGATCATTCCCATAAGCATACAAACATTCTCTGGAACCTCTCATCTTTTAAAAAAGAGGGGTGAGGGGTGAGGGGCACCTGGGTGGCTCAGTCGGTTGAGCGCCGCACCGGTTTGGGCTCAGGTCATGATTTCAGTATCCTGCGATCGAGCCCCACGTCAGGCTCCTCCCTCTGCAGAGTCTCCCTGGATGCTCTCCCCCTCCCTCTGCCTCTCCGCACGATCTCTCTCTCTTTCTCTCTCTAAAATAATTTTTTTTTAAAGGGCAGGTGAGCTGCCCTAGACGGCCTCATCTGCCTCTAGCTATCCCCCACCTTCCTCACCTAACATTCGCAGCAAAATTTCTTCAAACTATGGCGGGTAGTTCCCATCACCGCTTCCTCCTTCCCAGCCCACCTCAGGCTGCCTCCCTTTCTTCGCACTCCGTTGGAACCCCAACAACTCCCACGTTGCCAGATCCAGGCCTCACCGCAGTCAGTCTCTCAGACACGCCGGAGACCACTGACTGCCGCGTCCTGCTGGGAAGACCTTCTGCTTGTGGCTTCTTTGGCCCCACGCCTCCGAGCGGTGGAAGGCCCCGGTCTCCCCGCTGCCTGCCTCTCCCCTTCCCCTCTGTCTGGCTTCATGGCTTCCACGGGGCGTCTGCTCAATCTGCATCTACAGCCCGTGATCACTCCCCTGAGCCTGGGTTTTACCAACTGTCTTTGAGCATCTCAAACCCAGCATGCCCAAAGCAGAGCTCTTGATTTCCCTGCCCAGTTTGGGGGCGAGGGGGGATAAAACAGAAAACTTACCAGTTTTAAGTGTCCGTTTCAGTGGCTTTAAGTACATTCACAGCGTTGTGCAGCCATCACCACTATTCATTTCCAGAACTCTTCCATCATCCGAAACTGAAACTCTGGACCCATTAAGAAATATTATTTAATATTACTCCCCCACCCCTCAGCCCAGGGTAACCACTCTTCTGCTTTCTGTCTCTATGACTTTGACGATGGTAGGTACCTCATATAAGCGGGATATTTATCTTTTTGTGTCTGCCTGCTGACTATTCCTTCCCTCAGTTTCTGCCATCACCCAATTGCCCAAGAAATCTCCCCAACAAATAAATTGGAGGTTGGCCGGCCCTGAGAAGGTTTCTGAGGCATTCTTCGATTTTTTTTTTCAGGTATTTGTTTTGCTGTTTAAAATTTTTAAATATGAAAAATAAAATCAAAATCAAAAAAGACCTAACCCCGTGCTCCTACTTCTCAGATTTATCTTTCTTGACATTTTATGTCCGTTGCTTTGTCATTTTCAAATACAAGAAATAAAGCACTGTGATTCAAATTGTAATCTCACTTAACTCCCACCACCAGAGGCAACAATAGATATACATCATCTAGCCGATTTTTATAGTGCACACTTAATCTGTATCTCGTCTAATCTGAGACATCATTCGTTGTAAGATGCACTATTATTTTAAGCCCCCCTTAAAAAGAAAAACACTGGCAATCAAACTATGACACAATACTTTCTAATATTAGATTTTTATTTTTCCTAATCTATTATTTTTATTATTTTTTTTAGTTATTCATCACTTACATATAACACCCAGTGCTCATAACAAGGACCCTCCTTAATACCCATCACCCATATAACCCATGCCCCACCCACCTCCCTCAGTCAACCCTCTTGTTCTCTATCCTAAGAGTCTTTTATGGGGCCACTGGGGTGGTTCAGCCCATTAAGCACCAGACTCTTGATTTCGGCTCAGTTGTGATCTCAGGGTCGTGGGATCCAGCCCCACGCCAGACTCTGAGCCAAGCGTGGAGTCTGCCTAGTAATTCTCTCTCTCCCTCTGCTTCTGCCCCTCCCCACCATTTGCACTCTCGTTCACTCTCCCTCTCTCTCTCTCTCAAAAAAAAAAAAAAAGAGTCTCTAATGGCTTGTTTCCCTCTCTCTTTTTTCCCCTTCCCTTACGTTCATCTGTTTTGTTTCCTAAATTCCATATATGAGTGGAATCATAGGGTATGTATCTTTCTCTGACTGGCTTATTTCGCTAGCATCATATACTCTGGCTCCATCCACATTGTTGTGAATAGCAAGGTTTCATTCTTTTGAATGGTTGAGTAATATCCCATTATTTATATACATAATATCATATATATATATATATATATCCATCTTCCTTATCCATTCATAAGTCAATGGACACTTGGGCTCTTTCCACAATTTGGCTATTGTTGATAAATGCTGCTATAAACTTTGGGGTGCTCGTACCTCTTCAAATCTTGTACTTTTGTATCCTTTGGGTAAATACCTAGTAGTGCAATTGCTAGACTGCAGGGTAGCTCTATTTTTAACTTTTTGAGGCACCTCCATACTGTTCTCCAGACTGGCTGCCCCAGTTTGCATTCCCACCAACAGTGTGAGCGGGTTCCCCTTTCTCCACATCCTCACCAACATCTGTTGTTTCCTGTGTGAATTTTAGCCATCCGGACAGGTGTGAAGTGGTGTCTCGTCGTGGTTTTGATTTGTATTTCCCTGATGATGAACAATGTTGAGCATTAGATTTTTATTTTAAAATTATTTTTATTTTATTTAGACCTTCTTTAGACCTCTTTAGACATATATTTTATCGTACCATATTTCACTGAATCTAAAATACCATCAATTTTAAGATGCAACCTGACTCAGAGACTTTTTTTAAACTCTCTTAGGGTCGATGAATTATGGCTTATCACTCTCATGCATCATTTCAAGGAACATAAAATTGGTTAAGTAGTCCTAAATTTTCACATTTAAAGTTCCACTCTTCTGTATCACTTTTTAAAAAATTAGTGGACTTTTTAACAGTTTTAGGTTTAAAGGAAAAATTAAGCAGAACATACAGAGGGTTTTCCTATACCCCTTCACCCTCCCTCCCAATTTTCCCTATTTTGAACATCTTGCATTATTGTGGTACATTTGTTTTCATTGATGAGCCAATATTGATGCATTACTATTAACTAAATCCAGTAGTTTACATTAAGGTTCCACTCTTGGTGTTGTGCATTTTATGGTTTGACAAATGTATAATGACATGTATCCACCATTATGGTATCATACAGAGTAATAGCCTCACTGTCCTAAAAATTTCTTTTTCTCCACCTTCCCCCCTCTCTCCCCACCAAACCCGTGCCCACCACTGATCTTTTTACTGTCTCTATAGTTTTGCCTTTTCTGAAATGTCATATAGTTGGAATCATCCAATATGTAGCTTTTCAGATTGGCTTCCTTCACTTAACCTAAATGGTTAATTGGCCCTCAAACTGTCTGGAAACATCAAGGGATATCAGTGTCTGGTCATATCACCAAATCACTATACTTTTTGCTGAGCTCACTCCACTTTTTGGCGAGCTTATTCTACTTTTCTTTCTTTCTTTTTTTTTTAATTAAGTAGACTCCATGCGCAACATGGAGCCCATTGCAGGGCTTAAACTCATCACCCTGAGATCAAGACCTGAGTTGAGATCAAGAGTCGAATGCTTAACCAACTGAGCCACGTAGGTGCCCCTGTACTTTTTAATAACTTGAAAATTATTTTCCATACTAGAATGCAAATGCCCTGAGGTGTTTAGAGGTTGTTTGTATCCCCATATGAATAAGGAAAGAACATTTGAGGAGGAGGAGAGAAAGGTCAGATGTATTCATCTAATGCAGTCCTTCTTGGTAAAGTAGGTGGAAAAGTCATCTGCCAAAAGGAGAGAGAAGCCTGGGAGAAATGGTTCTGGAAATTTAACATGACAACAACCAAAGTTTTTGGTGTGTGTGGGGGTGAGAGATGGCACACGAGTGTGTAATGAACAGCACTAACTTCCATGACAAAGAAAGTGAGATTGTCAAATACTCTGAGGATGCCTCAGTTTTTTTCTTTTTTTTTTTTTTCAGGTATAAAGTACATCCAGGAATGCTCAGTCTTGTTAGTAGAGAGTTCTGCAAGTTTTGAGAAACATGTAAGTTGTGTTATCACCACCACGATTGATGTACAAAAGAATCCTGTCACCCCAAAATATTCCCTCATGCCCCTTGATAGTTAATCCTTCCCCCTTCTCCAGGCTTTGGAAACCATTGATCTGTTTTCTGTCCCCACAATTTTGCCTCTTCTGGCATAAGTGGAATCATAGCCTTTTGAGTCTGGCTTCTTTCACTTAGCCTAATGCATTTGAAATTCATCCATGTCGTGTATATTACTAGTTCATTCCTTTTTATTGTTGAGTGGTATTCCATTATATGGATATGCCAGTTTTATTGCTCACTAGCTGAAGGACATAGGGGTTATTTCTTATTGGGAGACTATGAATAAAACTGCTATAAACATTTGCATACAGATTTATGTGTGGACATAAGTTTTTATTTCACTTGGATAGATACTTATAAGTTGGAGGATCCCTGGGTCCTGTGATAGGAGTGTCATGACATCTCAATAGTAGCTTTAATCTACTTTTCCACAATAGCTAATGATGCATATCTTCTGTATATCTTCTTTTGTGAAGTGTCTGTTCAAATCCTTGCTTGTCTTTTATTGGGTTGTGTGTTTTATCATTGACTTGAGACTTCTTTTTATACTCCACTTTTCTAACAGGAGAAGAGCCTTGAAATGATCCCATCATGTGTTTCCTTTAAGCCATATTTTTCTCTCTGTGGTTTTCATCACATATTTCAAAATAAAGGTAGTCATAGTCTTTCTAATGGCAGCAAATACTCTGGCCTTGAAATTACTTTTTCTCAACCTCCTAAAGCATTTGGGAGCAGTGCTTTATTTTCCACTCGGAAGCTCCTGAGAATTGGGCAAATGACAGAGCCATGCAAAGGGAATGTGTCTTGGTGCTGGGAAGTGAATACAATGGAAAAATACATAAACACGTTTTTCTTTCTTTCTTTCTTTCTTTCTTTCTTTTTTTCTTTTTTTCTTTCGTCTTTTTTTCTTTTCTCTTCACCTACTGTTTGCTTCTCAGCCCTTTCATCTGAGTTCATCTTCCTCCTACCTAAAACACTTATTGAAAATCATTAGTAAAGTTTGGCTGGGGCTAAACTCAGAATTTAGGCTTTACATTTAATGGAAATGCCTTTATTTAACCTTTCCTAAAGGTGTTTTAGCTGGGTATAGAATTATATGGATTCTTTTTTCCCAACACAGTGAAAATATCGTTCCACTGTCCTCTCACTTCCATTGCCAGCTGACTAAAAGTTGTGTCTTTTTTCTGCCCCCTCTGGATGCCCGTAAGATTTTTCTCTGTATCTTTGGTCCTCTGTAGCTAGGTGTAGATTTCTTTTTATGTAAAGTCTAGAATTGAACTTCTTGAATCTATGGGTTGGTATCCTTCAATTGTTTCAGAAATTTTTCAGCTATTATCTCTTCAAATATTGCCTGTGTCCTTGTCTCTCTTGCTCTTCAACTTCTGGAACTTCGATTAAATACATATTAGAACTTCTCACTGTGTACTCTCAGTCTCTGGCCCTCTCTATTTTTCTTCTTTTTGTCTCTTGAGCTTATTCAAATAAATGCCCACAACATATATCAAGAGTAATGTACTGGGTAGATTGGTTGCCAAAGGCTCCCGTACATCTCTTCTAAATGCCTGTTAGGTAATCCTCCATTGGCTCAACCATCATCCATCCATTACTGTACGCAGCCACAATAACATCTTTGGGGAAAAGACCACTCTCAGAAATGGCTTTATAATTTAAAATCAGGGTGACCCAGTTTACTTGGGACAGTCCCTGCTATCCTTACATAAGTATCCACACTCCCTCTTTTACTCTCGTAAGTATTCTGTTTTGAAAATTGAATGATATGAACACCTCATTCACATTAAATATTATGGCCTCTTGGGTTAGCGGCAACTACCTATAGCATCACAGTGATTTGCTTTTTTTAGAAACCCCTGCTTATGATATTAGTTTCCTTAGTGCTTTTAGAATTGACAGTACAATTTTGAGGTTTTTAAAGAATGTGTGATATTGTCATCATTCCATCCTTGCCTAAAATCCTAGTTTCATTTTTCCCTGATTGAATCACATCACTAGGAGTTAAACTGCTTCTGTTCAGAGTCAGCAAAAAGCTTCTGGGAAACTGATTTTCAGAGCTTCGGCAATAGTTCCCACACGATACAGCAGTCACACCAGCCTCCCGTTGTTTTTGAAATGTCTTTCGTGCGATTTGAGGGCTTTGGGAATTTCTCCTGCTTTGAGGTGCATGGCATGGTGAGTGACAGGCAAGCTTTTTGGCCACAACACAGCTTTATCTACTTATGGGTCTCTTTATGTTATTTCATAAAATCCCTGGTTATTGTTTTGTGAGAAAAAATAGCATTACAGAAACTTCTTCAACGTCGTGTATAGGCCTACTTGCTTAATTGCACTTCACAGATATTGTGTCTTTTGCAAATTGAAGGTTTGTGACAACCCTGCATTGGGCAAGTGTATCAGTGCCATTTTTCCTACAGCATTTGCTCACTTCATGTCTCTATGTCACATTTTGGTAATTCCCACAATATTTCAGACTTTTCTATTATCATGTATATAATGTAACATACATGATATGATACAATCAGTTATCTTTGATGTTGACTATTGTAACTGTTAGGAATACCACAAACCAAGCCCATAGAAGACGACAAGCTTAATAAATGTTGTGTGTTCTGACTGCTCCACCCACCAGCCAGTCCCCTCTCTCTCTTCCTCTCCTCAGGCCTCCCTATTCCCTGAAACACAACAATATTGAAATTAGGCCAATTACTAATTCTAAAATGGCCTCTAAGTGTTCAAGTGAAAGGAAGAATAGCGCCTCTCTCACTTTCAATCAAAAACCCAGAAACGATTAAGCTTAGTGAGGAAGGCACGTCAAGAGCCAGGACAGGCTGAAAGCTCGGTCACTTGTGCCAAAGAGTTAGCCAAGTGGTGAGTACAAAAGAAAAGTTCCTGAAGGAAATTAAAAGCACTAGTCCAGTGGACACACAAACGATAAGAAAGTGAAACAGCCATGGTGCTGATATGTAGAATGTTCGAGTGGTCTGTATAGAAGATGAAAACAGCCACAACCTTTCCTGAAGCTATAGCCTAATCCAGAGCAAGGCCCTAACTCTCTCCAATTCTGTGAAGGCTGAGAGAGGTAAGGAACCTGCAGACGAAAGAATGAAGCCAGCAGAGTTTGGTTCATGAGGTTTAAGGAAAGAAGCATCCCCACAACATTAAAGTGCAAGGTGACGTGGCAAGTGCAGACGCAGAAGCTGCCGCACGTTATCTAGAAGCCCTGGCTCAGCATGAAGGTGCCTACGCTAAACACCAGGCTTTCAATGTAGAGGAACTGGCCTTGTATTGGAAGATGATGCCATCTAAGACCTTCATAGCTAAAGAAGAGAAGTCAATGCTTGGCTTCGGAGTTTCAAAGGACAGGCTGACTCTCTTGTTAGGGGCTAATGCAGCTGGTGGCTTGAAGTTGAAACCATTAGTCAGCCTGAGAATTAGTTCTGAAAATCCTAGGGCCCTTAAGAATTACGGTAAATCTGCTCTGCCTGCGCTCTATAAATGGAACATCAAAGCCTAGATGACAGCAAAACTGTTCATGACATGGTTTACTGAATGTTTTCAGCCCACTGTTGAAAACTGCTCAGAAAAAAAGATTCCTTTCAAAATATTACTGCTCGTTGACAATGCAAGAGGTCACCCAAGAACTCCGATGGAGATACACAAGATTAATGTTGTTTTCATGCCTGCTGACACAGCATCCTTCTGTAGCCCATAGATCAGGGAGTTTTACTTTTAAATCTTATTATTTAAGAAATACATTTTAGGGTGCTTTGGTGGCTCAGTCGGTTAAGCATCTGACTCTTGATTTTGGCTCAGGTCATGATCTCAGTGTCGTGAGATCAAGCCCCATAGTGGTCTCTGTGCTCAGCGTGGAGTCTTCTTAAGATTCTCTCCCTCTCCTCTGTACCCCCTCACTTGCTCTCTCTCTAAAAATAATTTTAAAAAAAGAAAGAAAGAAAAGAAAAGAAATACATTTGGTAAGACTATAACCAACATAGATAGTGATTTCTCTGATGGATCTCAACAAAGTAAATCAAAAACTTTCTGGAAAGGATTTACCATTCTAGATACCATTAGGAACATTCATGATTCATAGGAAGAGGTCAAAATATCAACATTAATGGAAGTTAGGAAGAAATTGATCCCAACCCTTATGGATGACTTTGAGGGGTTCCAGACTTCAGTGGAGGAAGTGACTGCAGAGGCAATGGAACTAGCTAGAGACCTAGAATTAGAAGTGGAGCCTGAGGATGGGACTGAAGCGTGGCAACCTCATGATAAAACTTCAACAGATAAAGAGTTGCTTCTTTTGGAGGAGCGAAGAAAGTGGTTTCTTGAGATGGAATCTACTCCTAGTGAAGATGCTGTGAAGATTGTTGAAATGACCACAAAGGATTTTTAGAATATTCCATAAATTTCGTTGATAAAGCAGCAGCTGGGTTTGAGAGGACTGACACCAATTTTGAAAGAAGTTCTACTGTGTGCGAAACGTATCCAATAGCATCAAATGATGTCCATGAAAGGAAGACTCAATCAATGTAGCAAACTTCTATGTTGTCTTATTTTAAGAAATTGTCTACACTGGGCGCCTGGGTAGCGCAGTCATTAAGCGTCTGCCTTCGGCTCAGGGCGTGATCCTGGTGTTCCGGGATCGAGTCCCACATTGGGCTCCTCCGCTGGGAGCCTGCTTCTTCCTCTCCCACTCCCCTGCTGTGTTCCCTCTCTCGCTGGCTGTCTCTCTGTCACATAAATAAATAAAATCTTTAAAAAAAAAAAAGAAATTGTCTACACTTATCATGGTGAGCATAGAGTAATGTATAAAATGTCGAATCACTATGTTGTACACCTGAAACCAACACAACATTGTATGTCAACTATTCTTCAATAAAAAAAAAAAAATCACCCCATCCACCCCAAACTTCTGCAACCACCATTAACATCGAGGCAAGACCCTCCACCAGCAAAGATTATGACTTGCTGAAAGCTCAGATGATGGTTAACATTTTTTAGCAATCAAGTATTTTTTTAGGTATGTATGTTTTTTAGACATAATGCTTTTTCACTCCTAAGGGTGGATGTGCCCGCCAGCAGCCCATGGCTGCCCTTCTACAGAGAATTGTCCTCAGTTGATGGGAGCCATCTCACCTGGGAGATCTGCCCTGCCTCCCACTCCCAACAGCAGTCTGTAGCCAATTATCGATTGGGTAGGAGTACAAAAGTTCAGCCCACTTGCCTCAAAGTGGGACCAATTCTGTGTCCATTCATGCTTCAGAGCTCCCCATGGATCAGGCCTAGATGGGATCCAGCTGAGACCACATCCTTGCTTAGCCCCTTCCTCTACCTTATCCAGCTTCCCTCAGCTCCTTATTCTGAGAGAGCCCTCTCCTCTCTCAATAAATCATATACACAAGAATCCCCATCGTAGGCTCTACTTCTAGGAAACATGACAAATGATTGGCATGTAACTATAAATGATAATATTAGAAAAGAAGAAAGTCTGAAAATTATTGAGCTTCTGAGTCAACATTAAACAGGAGGAGGAAAGTAATAGAATAAATGTGGAAAAAAACAGAAGGAATGAAATAATAAAATTTGGGAATTAAGTACATACATAATGTATATTAGATACATATATATCATATATAAGAATATATTTTATATATTATAAGAAGAATACGTATGATATATAAGAAGGTACAACTTAACAATATTAAAAATGAAAAAAGATGCATCATAACAGAAAATACAGAAATTTAAACTATAAACTATGAAGTTTTTTGCTACTAAACTTAAAAACTTAGATGAAATGAGTAACTTCCTAGAAAATACATCTATCCAAAACTAACTGAAGGAGAAATAGAAAAGATAAAAAATTCCATAACCATTTGAAAAATTTAATCAAATATTGAAAATCTACCCCTTTAAAAAGGGGCTCTGATGGTTTTATGGGCAGTTTCTTCAAAGCATTCAAGGAATAGATCATTCCAATCTCATGCAAACTGTTCCAAAAAATTTAAAAAAAAAACAACAAAAAACATGTCCCAAATCATTTTATGAGGTTAGAACAATACTTTAGGGTTTGATACCCAAACCAAACAAGAACAAAATGAGAAAGAAATATCGCAGACCAATATCACTTACAAGCATAGATACAAAAATTCAAAACAAAAATCTACAAACTACGTACAATAATGTATTTAAAGCAACGACACATTATACCCTCATTAGATTTACCTCCAGAATTCAGAAATAGTTCAACATTAAAACATATTACTCACCTCACTATTAAATTTCAAAAATACACAAGGTTACCTCAAATGGAAAAATATTTTTTAAAAATATGTCCATTAAAAATTAAAATTCGTAAGTATCTAGAAACAGAATGGAACTTCCTAAACCTGGTAAATGATGTCCACCAACATCCTTTTTAAAAAGCATACTTATATGCAACTAATGAATCATTGAACACTACATCAAAAACTAATGATGTTAGCTAATTGAATTTAAATTAAAAAAAAAAAGAAAAAATACTTAAAAGAGAAATGTTACATTTTTACTCTTAAAATTCTATAATAAGACAAGGAAACCCACTGTCATTTGCTTCTATTTGTACTGGAAGTCCTGGATAACCTTCTTCTAAAAGTTCAGGAAAACTAACTTGACATAGAAATAAGCAATAGAAAATGCTCAAGGCCCAATCCCATATAATGTTATTATAAGAAAGAAGGAGATAGGGAGCAAAAAAATCCTACAGACAATGAACATGAGTCAGAAAGATGTGCCCGCAAAACAGATTTTAAAATGTAATCTTCTGGGGCGCCTGGATGGCACAGCGGTTAAGCGTCTGCCTTCAGCTCAGGGCGTGATCCTGGCATTGTGGGGTCGAGCCCCACATCAGGCTCTTCTGCTATGAGCCTGCTTCTTTCTCTCCCACTCCCCCTGCTTGTGTTCCCTCTCTCGCTGGCTGTCTCGATATCTGTCGAATAAAGAAATAAAATCTTTAAAAAAATGTAATCTTCTATACCAAAATGAGCTAAAAGATAATGAGATCCTATTAGATACGAAATAGCAACATAAATCAGAAGAGAAAAAAATTAGAAGTGCAGCACTTAGAGAATTTTGAGTAAAATAAAAAAATCATTTCAGAAATGAAGACTAAGCTAAATGAACACAAGTAAACGTTCTTTTAAGGGTACAACCAGGGAATTGTGTACATCACTTCCATTCATATTTCATCGGCCTGGATACAGAGTTACAACCAGCTGCAGAGGAATCTGGGAAATGGGGTCCTGGTTAGTAACCAAGTGCCTATCAGAAACTTCCACTGCCATAGAATAAAAGGAAAATAGAGAAGATGGGGTACATTTAGCAATCTTTGTAACAGTCCACCACTTTTGCCATGCAAACCCTTGTACCCACACGTAGAAAATCTCTTGCCCCTCCCCAAGGGAGGGGACCCCCAAATCCTATCCGATGAATGACTCCAGCTCAAAAGTCAGGATCTACGCAAGATGTGCTGCCCTCTCCATCGGGTCTGGATAAACTTCTCTGTGTTCGATGACCAATAAAATAAAAGTTATCTGTTTCCTACCACACATGGGGATATGTACAATGCTGGAGTAGAAACAGGGTAACAGCAGCAAAAGCTCTCCTTTGAAAAGAGGAGAGCGCGGGACCTGCCCAGCAGTGGCGGATGATTCAAGCTACGATCAAGCCCCACAGAGGGGGGAGCCCAAGGGGAAGAGTCATGGAACTCACTGCCCTGACAATGAAGTGAGATCCTTGGTTGGCCCGTTTAGTTCTGGCCCATTGCCTCTTTGGCCCCGACATCGCCCATTTGGAGATTAATTCTGCTCAGTTAAAAGTGGACTTTCAAGCATGCGCATAAAGACCAGGGTTCTACAGAGCTTTCTCAGCTGGCTTCTCCTGGTTCAGGTCTTGGGTTGCTTTAAGGGTTTTAGACCAGGCGTGGAGTTTCCTTAGTAGTCCAGCCTCTTCAAACCCCTAGAAGGCTTCAGGCATATTTATCCACACTCATTTTGGTGTTTAAGGAACCTTACCCAAAGAACATCTTCTTTTTTTTTAAGATTTTATTTATTTATTTGAGACAGAGAGAGAGAGAGCACCAGCAGGGCGTGCAGCAGAAGGAGAGGAAGAAGCAGGCTCCCCGCTGAGCCAGGAGTCCAACACGGGGCTCGGATCCCAGGACACTTAGCCTACTGAGCCACGCAGGTGCCCCCATTTTTTTTTTTTTAACATTTGAAAACGCTTAACTTCTATTCATTGGTCTCTACACTATGACATCCTCCCTTATTCAGCTTAATGGAACTCCCTTAAGGGCAAATGAAATAATAGACTTAAATGTTCCAATGTGTGTGGTTTTTTTTCCAACACACCAATTAATTCTCCAATTCTTAGAGGACATTGACCAGGTGTCCCACAGTTCAACTCAATTCTGACACTACCTACCTGGAAATAGCATCAGATCTCACATGTTAAGGGCTCAGTCCCACAAGACTGACCCCCTCATTCCACCAGCCACTTTGGATACTAATGCCAACCAAGAATCCAGGTTGTCCTCTGTGCAGGGCCCCTGGGTGGCTCAGTCAGTTAAGCATCTGCCTTTAACTCAGGTCATGATCCCAGGGTCCTGAGATCGAGCCTCATGTTGGGCTCCCTGCTCAGCGGGGAGCCTGCTTCTCCCTCTCCCTCTGCTGCTCCCCCTGCTTGTGTTCTCTTGCTCTCTCTGTCAGGTTGTCCTTTGTTTCTTCCCCTCCTTCTCCTCCTCTTCCTCCTCCTCCTCCTCCTCCTCCTTCTTCTTCTTCTTCTTCTTCTTCTTCTGTTTTGGAGAGAGGGAGCATGGCTCAGGAGCTCCATCTCACGACACTGAGCCACCCAGGTGCCCCCTCTGTGCTTCTGACCCACAGCTATAGAGTGGAGGTTCCATGACTCCCTCCTTGGGTTTGATTAGTCTGCTAGAGCAGCTCACAGAACTCAGAGAAATATTTTACTTAGTAGATTACCAGTTTATTATAAAAGGATACAACTCAGGAGACACCAGATGGAAGGGATGGATGCATAGGACAAGGTATGGAGGAAAGCGCATGGAGCTTCCAATAATTCTTTGAGCGTGAATTCTCCCAGCACTTCCGTGTGTTCACCAATCCAGAAGCTCTACCAGCCCTGTCCTTTTAGGGGTTTATGGAGGCTTTGTTACATAGACCTGATTGAATAAATCATTGGCCATGGGTGATTGAACTTAATCTCCAGCCCCTCTCCCCTCCCTGGAAGTATGGGGGGGTACTGAAAGTTCCAACCCTCTAATCTCATGGTTGTTGGTTCCCTGGCCACGAGCTCCCATCCTTGGGCCTTTCCAAATGTCACCTCCTTAACATAAACTCAGGTGAGATTGAAAAGGGTTTGTTATGAATATCAAGATACCTTCATTGCTCTTATCACTTAAGAAATCCCAAGGATTTCAGGAGCTCTGTGCCAGAAGCCAGGGACAAAGACTAAATTATATATCTTAAGATAAATTACAATATCACAGATGTGAAAGCAACAGCTGTATTCTGATCTTTGCTGTTGGACAGATGCCCATTGTACAGCCAAGAACTCTTCCCATAAATGTTTGAGAAAGCCTTGGGGTCCTGGCCTATCTCTTTTAAAAGCCACCTCTCATAGATACACCTCTTATAAACACCTTTTATAGGTATCGGGGATGGTATGCCTCCGGGGTCCTCATGCTGGGGTCACCCCCTCATGCCAGGTGACTCTTTGGGGAGGGATCTAAACAATCCTCTTTGCTTCTTATGCGTGTCCATATCTGGTCCAAGAAGACTAGCCCCTTTGACCCACCACCTCTGGGGCTGCAGCTACTCCCAAACGCATTTCCATTTAGATCCCGGGTAGTCAGCTCTAGGCACAGTCCTTTCACAAATCAAATTTCTTGGGTGGTTCCAAGGCCAGTCTACTGTGCCCTACAAGTTCCAGGGGTGTATATTAAGTTTTTGGAGTGGTATCATCGAGGACCCTCTCATTTGACCCTAGATAAGGGGGAAGCACCTCTCCACTTCATCCCAAGGGAGATAGACCCCTAGCACGAGTTCCTGCAAAGAGATTCTAATTTTCTACTCTCTCTCTCTGCCTCACCAACCTCTTTGATGGGCCAACTTGGGGAGGGTCATCTAAGGTTCCCAAAGCTGGTGTTCGACACCTCTTCCCACATCCTGTGGAGGTGGTCTAACAGGACGTCCCCTTGGTATTGAGGTTGGGATGGTGCCACCTATTCTCTCCGCTGAAATCAAGACACAAAGAGCCCAATCCTGCCATATGCATTAACATCCTGCCATATTCAAGGGTGACAAACAACCCAGCAGAAGTCTCCAGACCGCAAGGATATTTTTCAACTGGGAACATTAGGCTAAATTAAGCACTTCCTCTGTGGGAGGGAATGTGGGGGGGGGGGGTGTCACTTAATTCCAACTCTTTTTCATGAATGAAAAAATAAATAAATAAAAAGCATTCACCGGGAATATCCTCACAGCTCGGAAATTCCATGGTCAACTCAGCTCCCAGCACCACTTCCTGCTTCAGAAGGAAGATGGGTTCCGTTCCAGATATTCTGGGCCCAGCCTTGGCCGGCTTCCCTGGATGGTGTGTTTATTTGGCAGTTGCCACATTCCTTCTCCACCCCCATGTCCCATCAGAGCTTCCCTCCTCCCCAGCTGATTACTGAGGGACAGTGGAGAATGGGAGACCCTTTTCAAAGGGCTCTCCCTTCCTCCATCCATCCAGCCTCCACTCTCAACTCCTTCCTATCACTCAAGGAGCAAACCCTATGGGCATCTCCCTGCCTTAGTTGTCCTTTCCACTCCAGCCCCTGGAGCTCTTACTTCTGCTCTTATTGCTCCGTGGAAACTGCTCTTGGATGATAACACCCTCACAGGACCTTTGTACATCCTCATCTGACTTACCCTCTTGGGATCATCCGACTCACTAGCCACTTCCTCCTTCCTTGGCAGCGCTCTTGGCTTCTTTGGCAGCAGGGCCTGCCTTTCTTCTTTACCTTTCTGGCCACTCCTCTTCAGTCCCCTCCTTCTAACTCTTAAACAGGGCATTTCCCCTGAGTGCGGGGCTCAGCCCGCCTCCCTGCCGACGCACTCTCTTCCTGGGCACGCGTCGTTTGCCGTGCACTTGCGGAAGCCCCGCAGAGCTGTACCCGCAGTCTAGATGAGCCCCTGACCTTTCATATCAACTCCCAAGTATCAGATGTCTCCGCTCGGATGAACCACAGGAACTTCAAACAAAACACACGCGAAAGGAAGCTCATTTCCCCACCCACCCACCCATAAAATCCGATTTCTTTTTTTAAATTACCTGACTCATCAAAGACATCATATCAGTCCAGCTGCTCAAGCCGAAGTGTAGATGCTTTATCCACTTTGACTTATCTCCCTCCTCACGCTCCCATGTCTAGTCAAAACCAAACCTTACCGCGTGGACCTCTCCAACACCCTCGTATCCATCTGCTCGGGTCGACACTGTGATTATCCCCTGGGTGGCTGTAACACTCCCAGATAGACCCTGTGCCTCCAGGTCTGTCCTTCTCCAATCCATTCTCTCTTCTGCAGCTCGTTCACTCCAACAGTATTTTTGACGAGGTGGGCAGAGACATTTTGCTAATAGGAACCTCTAACCAAGACGCCTTCCACCAATCCTGACCCGTCCCTGGCTCCCCATCCTCCCATGGATCCTTCAGGGCTCAGCTCGGATGCCCTCAGCCCCTCTGAAATACCCTCTCTGACCACTCCCAGCCTCAGGGAGGCTCCCCTCCCCGACCTCGTCCGCCAGCACCAAGTCCTAGCGCCTCCCACAGCACCCACAGCCCTCCACCTAATTGCCCGTTTCCTGCCCGACACTCGGACCGCAGGCTTCCAGAGAGCAGGACTGGGTCTCGGGCTGAGTTGTTCTACTCGTGAAATGTTGAATGAAAAGTTGAATAACAAAACAGGGTATACTTGATAATTCCAAGGAAGGCTTCATGGAGGAGGTGGAGCTTGTAATAGACCCTGAATCTACAGCCGATCTGGACAGGGGAAGCAGTCCAGAGAAACATCCTGTGGAGGCAAATGGCCTGGGGAGGGAGGGCTGACAGTGGCTGAACCAGATTGCAGGACATTCCACAAGAAACTGGCGCCTGGAGTCTTTGGAATCTTGATACGTGGATGATGTATTTAGATGTGTTTAGAAGTGAAACACGTCACAATTTACTTTCAAATGTTTTAAGGAATAGTATCTACGTCTAAATAAAGCAAAGAGAAAAAATATTACCGTTTTGGAACCTAGGTGGTTGGGTATATTGTACCTTATGGGTGTTTGCTGTACTGTTCTTTCCATTTCTCTCTGTGTGCGGAGAGGTTTTCGAAAGACCAGGTTGAGGAAATAAAAGCTTTCCTCTGATAGTGGGGGTAGGAAAGGAAGCTGGCACTCAAGGAGGAGAGGTGGGGGTGTTTGTCATTATTCTGTGGTTTCATTTTTAATTGTCATACACATAATTCGTCTTGGTTTTAGAAAGTCTCAAAAATGCAAATAAAAGCAAAGCCATGAATAGGCAGCCCCCAGGAGCACAGATCCCAGGGAACAAGGGGCTGCAAACGTTTTCCTATATTTCTGTCTGGTCTTTTTATATTTTTATTTACCTAGATTCCCCTTCTCCCTCACCCCTGAGGCCTCTAGATACGTTTGGGGCCAAAATGGCCCAGGTTTTGCTGTTTTTGCTCCCAACTCAGAATGTTAGACCCCTAGAGCCCTGAAGCAAAGAGCCACCAGAGCTCAGGTAGGTCATCGCACTGTCCCGTCCGGCAACAGCTGCCATGCTCCCAGCGCGCTCCCGCCAGGTAGCGGGCGAGAGCCCCCTCAGCTGTGAGGTCCCGGCCAGAAAACTGACACGGAGGGCGCGACAGACACCTTGGGTGGGGGGGGCGGTGATGGGGCCTCTGGCCTTGGCTACTATCTCTCTGTAATGGAACCCAAACCCCAGGCTCACACGTGTAAACACACCTCTGAGTACACACATGCAAACACACCCCTGCGCGCGCGCACACACACACACACACACACATCTCTACACATACGCACGCACGCACGCCATCTGCTCTCATACCTGCCAGGAACCACTGCGGAAACGAATTCATGCCCTGCCTTTGTTTTGTATTTTTTTCCCCCTCACTGAAGACAGCAAGTAAACATTTTCCTTTCTCCCCTCTCAGGAAGGGCAGTTGGGGAGGAGAATAATCAATTTTTTTTTTAATTTCCCCACGACACATGTCCCTGTGATGTCTTGCCCCCGTGGTCTCAGCAGCACCTGGATGCAGGGACCTCCCCACTTCCCTCCTCACTGACTTGGAACCAGCTTGCAGAGGACGGGAACCCAGCAGTCATCTTGGGAGACAGCGCCTCGGAGCCAGGTTCATTTTTATTTTTCCAAAGCAAGTCAAATGACATTTTCTTTTTACACCAGGGTGTCGTGCGGTAACTCATACCTGTGACACCAACAACAGCTCTAGGCATTTGGGATAAGCAGCAACTTGGAGCAATTAAAGTCTAACAATTAAAGCCTTGACCCAATTCATAGAGGGCATCTGGAGAGTAATTCACACCAGCGTGCCCCACCTTGAGGCAAGGGGCCAGCCTGTGACACCCCAACCATCAGTCATTGGCTGTGGCCCCCTGGCGGGGGCAGGGGAGACAGTGTGTACATAATCTCTCAGACATTTCTGGGCCTAGAGACTCAGCACAGGGCAGTGCTCAAGCGAAGGGTCAGCTGGAGGCGTTAGCCGCCAACACTCACTCCCAGGAGCGGAGGTGGCGGGGAATGGGGTACCCGCTCATCCCCTCCTGCCCCTTGTGTTCCAGCAACAGCTGCATGCTCTTCTCACCGCAGCTCCAAGGGTTCTCACACTTGAGCGAGCATCCCCTGAGGGGACGCCTTCAAACACACATCGCTGGGTCCCACCCCAGGTCTGGCGTGGGGCCTGAGAATGTGCATTTCTTTTTTTTTTCTTTTTTTAAAGATTTTATTTATTTATTTGACAGAGAGAGAGAGAGACAGCCAGCGAGAGAGGGAACACAAGCAGGGGGAGTGGGAGAGGAAGAAGCAGGCTCCCAGTGGAGCAGGGAGCCCGATGCCGGGCTCAATCCCAGAACCCTGGGATCATGCCCCAGGCCGAAGGCAGATGCTTAAGGACTGAGCCACCCACGAGCCCCAAGAACGTGCATTTCTAGCAAGTCCTCCCCTGGTGACACGCTGCCCGTCTGAAGTCCATTCTTTGAGAAGCACAACTCAAAGCATTAAGGACAAGCAATCCCAAGCAATTAAAGGCTGAGTTCTGAGAGCAGATGGGCTTTCCTGATAAAACGGTCATTAACATCATGTGTTCAGCTCCCTGCACAACACCAATTTGGGGCAGGGTTTGAGGGAAGCACAGGGAGAAGGAGGGAGAGGCCCAGAGCGGAGAAGGCTTAGCTGCCGCAGCCTGAGGCTTTTACCCTGGCCGGGAGCCGGAGCTTTCTGAATGACGAATGGGGGCAGGAGGGCCCTGGCCCCCCTGGAGGCCACAAGGACTTGGGCTCTGAGAGCCAGATCTGAGTCGGCTCTGCTCCTGGCCTTCGCACCCCACCAGCGGGTCCCAGGGAACGATGCTCACCCTCAGTGGCACAGTGGGGCAAGAAGGTCTCCCCACAACTACCCATGAGAAGCCAGGGCCCGAGAGCAGAAGGGACATGTCCATTGACCCAGCTCTCTAGAAGCAAACCCGGGTTTGATCCCAGACTCTCACAAGCAAAGAGAGGCCTCTTGCGTGTGCGGTTCTGTCCTGATCCCTCTCGGGCTCAACGGCAGGCCAGTGGAGCAAAGCATCCGCGCTCCCACCCCCACCAGCGCGCTTGCCTTTGCAGAGTCTGGGAAACCGTCTCTACGTTCCCACACAAAACACTTCAGACGCCAGGTGTGTGGGGTTTTCCCACAGCAATGCGATTCATTTCTCCAGCGGCCACCAACTGGGTTGTGCTACAATTTAACTCCATTCTGAGTCTACCTACCTGCAGGCATCAGACCACACAGGTGAAAACTACTCCCCACTTCCGAACGTAAATTGGTGCGGCCACTGTGGAAAACAGGATGGAGGTTCCGCAAAACATTAGAAAACATTATCTGATCCAGCAATCCCACTTCTGGAGAAGTATCCCAAGGAAATGAAAATAGGATCTCAAAGAGATTATCTGCACCCCTGATTTCACTGCAGCATTATTCACAGTAGCCGAGATACGGAAACGACACGAGTGTCTGGCAACAGGTGAATGGATAAAGAAGATGGTGTGTGTGTGTGTGTGTGTGTGTGTGTGTGTGTGTGTGTGTGTGTAAAATGCAATATTGCTCAGCCCTGAGAAGGAAGGAAATCCTGCCATTTGCAACCACTTGGATGAAACTTGAAGGCCTTACGCTAAGTGAAATAAGCCATACGAAAGCAAATACTGTATGATCTCACTTACGTTGCTGAGAAAGTAAACCTTCAATGTCCTGATCACGAAAAAAGAAATGATAATTCTGTAGCGAGATGGAAGTGGAAACCAACACGAGGGTAGTAATCATTTCGGTATATACAAGTGTATCAATTCAACACATCGTACACCACTTAAACTCAAACAACGTTATATGTCGATTACATCCCAATAAAGCTAGGGGCAGATAGACTGCCCCTCACCTCAAGTGCCAATCTCAAGTCCAGCACATCCGTACTTCAGACTGCCCAGTTGTAAATCAGGGCTTCCCACAAACCCCCTCAGCTCCACTAATTTTCTAGGATGCCTCACAAACACAGGGAAATATCGACTTACACTTACATTACCAGGTTAGTAGAAAGGATACACATTAACAACCGGATGAAGAGGTTCATAGGAGTTCGGGAAGGGTCCCCCGCAATCCAGAGGCTACACAGGGACCCGATCCTAAATCACCTCATTAGCATAAACTCAAGTTTGATCAGAAGGACTTGTTAGGAATAACAAAAGACACTCCCATCGCCTAAGAAATTCCAACGGTTTTGAGATGCTCTGTGCCAGGAATGGAGACAAAGACCAAATACATCTATTTCTTATTATTACACTCCACATACACTGGCTTTAAGCAAAAAGGGAATCCACTGGCTCATAGAAATGAAAGGTTTCAGGGTTGCCAGCTTTAGGAATGGCTTAATCAGGGCTCAGTGTCTGCCTCTCAGTCCTGCCTCCTTCCTGGTTGGCTCCTGTCCTGGATTTAAGGTCAGGAGCTCCGGACCTCACTAACTCTCAGCAGGTCCATCAAGAAAGAACCTCTTCCTGGTGACGAAGGTCCTGGGAGCAGCTTTGATTAAGCCTGATTGGCTGACCGGTTTAGGTCAAAGATAAGCCAGGGGACTGGCAGGAAGAGAAGAGGAATCGAAGTGAGAAGAGGAATACCAGAAAAGGGAGAGCCCTGCAGCAAGTGTGTCTACACGTCTGCCTGCCTGGCTGTCCGGTCACCTGGTTGCCTGGTTATCTGATTCTCTGCTTGTCTGATTTACCTGGTCACCTGATCACAGGGGATCTCTCTGGGGCTGAGGTGCTGATTGAGGAAACCAACTTGCCTCCATCAGGCCCTTAAGTTGAAGAAGGAAAAGACATTAACTTCTAGGTCCCTGTTCCCAATTAGCTGAAGATAGAGGCTCTGGCGGACATCTTTGGGAAAACATGAGGGAGGGTCCCCACTTCTGCAAGAAGCCAGAGAGGAGGCCCTGACCTGAGTTCCTGAATACTCAGCCCCTGACCTGGCTCTCCCAAGGAACTGGAAGCTACAAAGATAGATTTGGGAGAACAACAGAGAACAGAGATCCTTGTACCAGTCAGGGTCCCAGAAGGAAATAGATGCAAATTCAAATCAGGAAAATCCTGGGAGAGTTTGATAAAGGGACTATTTACAGAGAGGCTTGGGCAGGGTATCAGGACATCTGGGGGGAGAGGGGACAGTAGTGACAACTGGACTCTCTGACCAGCCTGGGGTCTGGCGAGCCAAGGGGAGGGAGCTAGCAGCTAGGAGAGTCAGACCCTAGAGGCAGGGATGGCTCAACGGAGGCAGCTGGCCAGCCGGGAGCTGTGACCTGGGACAGGGACCCAGCCAGGGTAGGAGATTCTGGGAGGGAGCTGGTGGAGTAAATGCCCCACCCCTGACATTCCTCCCTCCCTCCAACGCCTGCTACTGCTCCCATTGGTCACACTCAGTGGGAAGCCAGAATGCCGGCAGCCCCCTGGGGCAATCCCACAGCCCAGCCTCCTGGGGCACAGAGCGAGGTGAAGAAGCTGGGAGGGTGGGCCTAGAGAGAGCCCAGAACAGCCTTGAGCACAAGAAGTACATCTGGGGGCTCTCCAGGGGCTGCTAAAACTGAAATCCAAAGGTCTGATGATTGGGATTCCCCCCCCCCTCCCTGCTCCAACCCCTCCAGGGGGACCCACAGGGTGGGAGGCAGAAAAGTCCCCTCAGGCTGCCATGACTCCAGGAACCTGGGGAGGTGCCCGTGAGAAAGGCCAGCCGTGCAGAGAACACTGGCTCCAAGCATCTCTGAGCCAACAGACGTCCTAAGGTGGGGAAGGGGTAATGACTCTGTGTCCAGGTATCATCTCTGAGCAGCTCCAGGGCCCCTCCTGGGTGCAAGGGAAGTCCTGACAAACTCGAGCACGCTGACAGGTAAGGATCACAGTCAGAGCCGGGCTTTAGGCAGGGGCCCCCCGGGCCTCCACGCAGGCCCCTACACGTGGCTTACTGCTCCGCTGTCACTGTCTGGCGATTCTGCATAATTTCATAACCTGCATTTCATAACCTTCACAACCTGCATTTTCATATTGCACAGAGCTCCCAGGATTGCGTAGCTGGTCCTGACGACAGATGGCCAACTTCTGCAAAGCCTACCTGGAAGAGGGTGGGGGCGGTACTCTGCCCCAGGCCTCCTGCAGGGACAGTACGACAGCCTGGGTAGAGGAGAGACTTCAGCCCTGGGGTGGGGAGGGTGCTTTTGGAGCCCCTTACATGGAGTCAGGTAGATGAAAGCCTACTGCTTCCGGGGGCAGGAGCAGCCCCACACAGAATGTGCAGACCAAGGCAAACCACCCCCAGGAGGCAGCCACAAGGGACAGTGGCTCCAGGTGACAAAGCCCTGTGTCACTTCCAGGTCCCCAGCCTGAGATGGTCCAGGTTCTGAGAGCCCCACACAGCACCAGCTGCCCTGCCAAGGTACCAGGGTCATCTGGCAGTCCCCAGGGCCTGGTGTCCTCTTACACCCTATGACATCACCTGGGCATCTTAGATGTCGGGGGGGTGGGGTGAAGCCAGCTCGTGTGGCCCAAGGGCAGGAGGTCAGGAGTGGTGGAGCTGGAAGGCACCAGTGCGCCAGGACCCACTGCTGGATATTGTGACACAGCCACTCCTGTGGGTAGACGGAGTCACAGAGACGGGCAAGAGAAGAGCGAGTGCTTCTAGGTCTACACCCCAACAGCAAAACTCTCAGGACCCCTTCTCTGTGGGGCACTAACCAGGCCCTTCCCTCGGTGTCATGAGATAGGCCCTATTATTACCCCTATACACAGTTTTATGTGCATGGGGTAGCAGCCGCCAGAGGCAGCCCCTGGCAAAGAGATGAGGTCCCCACCGCTGGAAGTGGTGACACTGAGGAAATGGACGGAGCGCGACAGCATGCCCTGCACCTGGCGGGAGGGGCCTGTGCACCCTGACAGTGTGCCGTGGTAGGCAGTGCGGAAGGGGGCTGCGTACTGAGTACCTGCCGATAAAAGCCTCTTATCAGCAAGCTCTCTCGCCTAAAAGACTTAGTAATGCCCCCATTTCAGGGATGAGGAAACCGAGGCTCCGAATGATGTGTTTTTGCCCAGATCACATCTAGAGGGCACGCGGCAGAGCGTGCTTTCATCTACCTGACTCCATGTAAGGGGCTCCAAAACCCAGGTCGGTCTGACTCCAGGGAAGGTACAAAGAGCACGCGCGGACTCGCAAGACGCAGGAGGCAGGAGATGCGGCAGGGACCGTCTTTCTCGCCGTAGGGAGCCGCTGGAAATGTCTGAACCAGTAACGCAATCGGGTTTGGGGTCTCAAGAGGTCTCTCCAGCGCTGTGGGGAGAGCAGAGGGGTTTGGGGCCAGACCGCAGGCAGAAAGGGCCCTGAAAGGCCTTTGCATTTGTGGGTGCTTCCAGTGGCCCATGCTTACCAGTGGTCCTGTGCTGCCCCCAGGTGGTAGTCCGCAGATTTGCTTCCTTTGCTTTCCAGCAAGTTCCCAGGTGATGCCGATGGTCTGGAGACCACACTTGGAGAACCACAAGCTTAGCTGTTTTCAAGACACCCTCTGGTCAAGCTGTCCTGCGGGGAGAAGGGGATTAAAGAGGATCCTGGCTTTTAAGAACTGTGACCTTAGGGGTGCCTGGGTGGCTCAATTAAGTGTCTGGCTTGGGCTCAAGTCATGATCTCAGGGTCCTGGGATAGAGCCCCTCATCGGGCTCCCCACTCAGCGGGAAGACTGCTTCTCCCTCTCCCTCTGCCCCTCCTCCACACTTGTGCTCTCTTTCTCTGTGTGTGTGTGTCTCAAATAAATAAATAAAATCTTAAAAAAAGAAAAAAAGAAGGATTGTGACCTCAGATGGGAGACACCGGAAGCAGGTGAGGGGGGCTTCTGAGAGTGCTGGGCTCAGAGAACAGCAAGGACTCAAAGGATCCCACTCCTGGAGGAGGCGGGAGCTTGGGGACATCCGTGACATGCCAGCCGCATTTTCCTATGTCATCTTTATTAATAGAAAAACATTTTTTTATCGCCGTTCTAAGCACTTTACATGTCCTAATTCAATTAATCCTCACCAATCTGTGAATTCTCTCATTAGCCTCCTACATGGGCTGAGTTGTCGCCCCCAAAATTCATATTTGATGTCCTAACTGCCAAAACCTCACAGTGTGGCCGCACTTGGAGATAGTCTTTAAAGACACAACTAAGCTAAAATGAGGTCATTTGGGTGGGCCCGAAGCCAATATATACTGGCGTCCTTATAAGATGAGGAAATTAGGATACGGTCACAGACGGAGGGAAGGCCATCTGCAAGCCAAGCAGAGGCCTGGGAAGAAACCAAGCCTGCCAAAACCTTGATCTCAGACCCAGAACTGTGAGAAAATGAATTTCTTTTTTTAAAAAAGATTTTATTTGTTTATTTGAGATAGAGTGAGAAAGAGAAGACAAGCAGGGGGAGCAGCAGGCAGAGGGAGGAGCAGGCTCCCTGCTGAGCAAGGAGCCCCATGTGGGGCTCGATACCGGGACCCTGGGATCATGACCTGAGCCGAAGGCAGACACTTAACCAATTGAGCCACCCAGGAGCCCTGAGAAAATAAATATCTGTTGTCTAAGCCATCCAGCTTGTGAGACTTTCTTATGGTAGCCCTTCCAGACGAATGCACTTTCATTGTACAGATAAGGAAACTGAGGCACACCAAGGTTAATTAATGTACCAGCAGCTACCTGAGCCCAAGTAGTCTGGCTTCCAGCCATGTTCTTTTATTTCTAAGCCACTAGGCACTATGTCCCCTTGCCCTCGTCCCCTCCCCTAAATACAGAGTGACATTTTTGCAACTCTCATTGGACTATTAAGATGGTCACCTAAAACCCATCTCCTTGCCACTCCTCCCACTTCCATCCCTTCTTCCCCACCGCAGCATACCACCCCTTCACCCCAAGGATTTTTCTCTGACCCAAATCAATGTTGTCCCTACTCTGTCAAAAGCCCTCAATGGCTCCCCACTGCCTTTGGGATGCAGCTTTTCAAAGCCAGTTGCAGACATCATGACACACCACCGGCAATACTTCAACACACGTGGTCTGCCCAGAGAGGCAGAATGGACCCCAACAACTGGCACGCCAAGTGGGTGTCTAGGTGATGACCACAACCACTGGAGGTCTCTCTTCTCTGGCTTTGGCTTATGAACAGTTCTGCTCCCTGCTTGTGTTTCGAGCTGTGCTGCTTTGTGCTGCATTTGCTGAGTCCTACTGACCATCAATAATAGATTGTTCCAGCCAACACTGGAATTTTCAATAGTTGGCATTTAGGAACAGGAGTGTGGAATTGGGGCCTTCCTTACTCGGGCCCTGGGTCATGTACCTTGGCCTGGACCTACCTATATGTCTCATTGCATCGTGTTGCAATTTCAGCCTAAGCCATGACTGATGCCAGGCTCAGAGGAACGACTCTTACTCTCTGACCCTTGGGTGTGTGACCGATGCCCTCGCGTGGCGGAGAGCAGTCATCGTGTGGCCTCCTGAAGTTCACACTTCTAAAAAGCCGATGGCTCCGCTGAGCCCTATGAGCTTTAAAGGGAAGAGACACCATGCCCCCCCCCCATGGCACAAACCCAAGGCTATTCCTTTAAAACACATGCTTCGCCTCCTTCTTCACTTAACATAGCCCTGCCACCGTGGAACCCACCTACAATACCCTTCTTAATACGACTTCTACCACCCAGCGTAATTATGTTGAGACCCATCTATGTTGTTGCAGGTGTCAGTAATTTGCTTCTATTCCCAGGCAGTGTTTCCTCGTACACCATAATTTGTTTACCCATCCTTCTTTTGCTGAACATTTGGCTTGCTTACAATTTTTGACTATTACAAACAAAGCTGCCATGAACATTCACATTTTGTATGAACATTTTCTTTCTCTTGGGTAAATACATAGGAATGAAATGGCTTGGTCATGTGATAGGTGTATGTTTAACTTTTTAAGGAATGCCAAACTCTTTTTCAAAATGGTTGTACCACTTTCATTTCCAACAGTACTGAGAGTTCCCGTTGACCTTCACCCTCAACAACACTTGTTGTGTCTTTCTCCTTCTTTCAGTTTTTCTAGTGGGTGTATAGTAAGACTCCATTGTGGTTTGATTTACGTTTCCCCTATGACTAACTAGGTCGAATGTCGAACACCTTTTTGTGCACTTACTTGCTATCTGTATCCCTTCTTTGGTGAAGTATCGGTTCAAATCTTTTTCCATACTTTGTTGAGTTGTTGGTTTCTTATTACTGAGTTTTAAGAGTTCTTTATATATTCTGAATACGAGTAATGTATCTCGATGGTCTACGCCTACACTGGCCAATATGGTAGACCCTAGCCATATGAGGCTGTTGGGCACTGGAAATGTGGCTGGTCTGAATCAAGATGTGTTTTAAGTATAAAATGCACAGCAGATTTTGAAGATTTATAAAATATCTCATTATTTTGTATATTGATTTCACATCACAGTAATAATGTTTTGAATAGCTTGGGTTAGATAAAATATATTATCACAAGTGATTTCATCTCTTTATGTGTTTAATGTGGCTACTAGAAGACTTTGAGTTACACAAATGACTCACATTAGATTTCTGTTGTACAGCACTTTGAACCAATCATAATAATATTATTCCGTATTAGGGTTCTCCATAGAAATAGAATTAATAGAATTGATTGATTGATTGATTGATTATAAAAAATTGGCTCATGTGGTTATGGAAGAAGGCAAGTCCCAAGCACTCCAGGGTGAGTCAGCAAGCTGGAGACCCAAGAGACCTGGTGGTTTTGTTCCAGTCCAAATCCAAAGGGCTGATAACCAGGATTGCTGCTGCTGTGGTTCCCATCCAAAGGCTGGCAGGCTCCAGACCCAAGAAGAGCTGATGTTTGGGTTCAAACCTGAAAAGAGGAAAAGGTCGATGTCCCAGTTCAAAAGCAGTCAGCTAGGAAGAACTCTCTCTTACTTGGGAGAGAGTCAGCCCTTCTGTTCTATTCAGATTTTCAAATGAATGAAGCGTACATTAGGGAGGGCAATGTGCTCCATGGAGCCAACTAATTTAAATGTTAATTTCATCCAAAAAAACCTTCACAGAAGCACCTAGAATAATATTTGACCAAAATATCTGGGCACCCCATGGCCCAGTCAAGTTGACACATAAAATTAAGCATCATACGATCCATTTTCCAGCCTCCCTTGAAGCTAGAACCAGCAACCCAGTTATGGGTAATGAGGTGTGGAAGGGAAATCTGCTCAGGGAGTCTTAGGAAAACTTTCGCTCCCATAGAAGGAGACATGATTAGCACCTTCTTTGTGTCTCCCCAGCTTACATGTGGCTGTGATGCCTACACCTGGAGTAGCCATCTTGTAACAAATGAGGGGAGAAACATCAACGTGCTAAGGATAATGAAGCAGAAATATGCAAAAAGCCTGGGTGCCCAATGGTATTTTGGGTAATTAAAACAATACCAGCATTCAGCTTGCCTTTGGATTTCTTCTTAGGTGGCTAAAATAAACCCCTATTTATTAAGTTCACTGTCATATTTTTGTTGTTGTTACTTGCAGCCGAACACATTCCTAACTGATGTTAGAAAAATAGTAGGCAGTATTTAAGGCATTAGGGATTACAACAGTAAATAATGCCCTTGGGGTGAGAAGGCTCATTTTATTTATTTATTTTCAAATATTTTATTTATTTGAGAAAGAAAGAGAGCGAGAGAGAGAGAGCGTGCACGCGCGCACGCGTGCGTGAGCAGGGGGAGGGGCAGAGGAAGAAGCAGACTCCCCGCTGAGCAGGGAGCCTGATGTGGAGCTCAATCCCAGGACGCTGGGATCATGACCTGAGCCCAAGGCAGATGCTTAACCAACTGAGCCACCCAGGCAGCCCGGGAAGACTCATTTTAAGGGGGCGGGGGTCAACATGTAAACAAGATAATGTAAGACTGTGGTAATTACGATGAAGGAAATAAATAGAGGGAAACTGGGTATAGTTCCTCTGTGATATGATAATTAAACTAAGCTATAAAGAACTGAAAACGAGCTGGCCACACACACACACACACACACACACACACACACACGTGAGAAAAGGATTCTCCAGGCAGAAGGAATAGCAGGTGAAAACACTCTGAGTTGGAAAAGAGCTGGTGGAGGAACTGAAGGAAGGCATGGGACCAGAAGAAGCAAAGAAGAGAGAATAAGAGTGAGGCTGGAGAAATAGGCAAGCTCCAGATCATGAAGGTTTGAGGGGCCACAGAACATAACTGGGCCTTTAGGTGCAATGCGAAAGGCTTGAAGGCTTTTGTGTCACACCCACATGGTATTAAGTAAGAGAATTCTAGTTGCAATGTGAGATGTGGAAGCTGGAAGACCAGTAGGAAGAGGTTTCAGTACACGGAAGAAATAAAATAGATAATCACATATAAAGTTACAGAGCTAAGATGGGACATATGATGGAAATTCATAGGCAACAAGATCGGTGTGGCTTGAGACACCAAAGCTTTCTCAAGTCTGTCATTACACTGGGATGCCTGGGGGACTCAGTCGGTTAAAGAGTCGGTTAAACTCAGACTCTTGATTTCCGCTCTGGTTGTGATCTCAGGGTGGTGAGATCCAGCCCCAGGGGCTCCGCGCTCATCATGGAATCTGCCCGCATATTCTCTCCTTCTGCCCCTCCCCCCACTCACGCAGTGCTCTCTCGCACTCTCTCTCTAAAATAAATAAATCTTTTTTCAAAAAATCTGTAAGTACCCACCAACGACCTCAGATTACAGGAGCTGGTCTGATTCTCTCCACTTGTTATGAGAAGAATCTGTGATCCGAAGCGGTGATACCTGGCTCAAGACCACAGAAATCACTCGTGGAATCAACCAGCTCCTTCACCGCAGCTTCCATGCCTGGCCTTCATGAACCCCAAGGTTTTCTGAGCCAAATTACCATGCATTTCCCCCAGTAAACCCACCAAGTCCTTTGCTCCTGAAAACTACCCTCAACTTTGCCAGCTACAAATGTTTACCCGACCCCAATCTCAGCTCTCCTCAGTTCCAAGGTTCCACTTTTGGAAAAACTAGTAGGCTAGGGGGTTGGCGTGGGGGACGATTTGGGAGTCGCCAAAGCACTCACCAGATCCACGAGGGGGCAAAAGAGAGCCAACGGACGGGCTGCCATCCTTTCTCTGACTCCCAACCCCGGGAGGAAGTGGAGTAAGAGAGGAGAGGAGGCCCAACTTTGGGCTGGGATGGGGAGGCAGGGGCCGAGGGAAGGGGAGGCCCCAAGAGCACGTCAACGGCTCCCCTCGCCCTCAGATCCACGGTGCGAAGGGCCTCTGTCACCCCCACCGCTAGGCAGAGCGCGGTTAGGGCTGGAGTCTAGCCTCCGAGGTAAGACATACCTGGAGGAGGGGGCGGGGCTTTACGTCTCCGTCAGCCATTGGCTGCGGGCTGCTGGGGGTGGGGACACATAGCCTGCCAAGCCCTGAGCTCCGTTTGAGCTAATTCTCTAGGGAAGAAGGCAGCGGTGACCCAGCAGCAGGCACCGAGTACAGCAGCTGCCGGGAGGGGGGAGGGGGGGACCAGCCTGTAAAGGGATCTGGGGGAGGCACCAACAAGCGGCCACTTAAGTCCCCTTTCCAGTTTACTCCTGTCCCCTTCCAGCCTCTCATCGCTCTTTCCAGGGTAGGAACAGAGGAGCCTATCCTCATGCGGACGGAGAGACACTGGGAGGGAGTTTTCTTAGCAGCTGGACAAAGTCTGTGAGAGTCTAAGGGGTGCTGAGCCCGGCCTCCCGCACTCGATCCTCTTGCCAAGCCCAGGGGAATCTCTCTCTTGCACAACATTTGCCCGTCTCCTATTTCCTGCCTAACTACAGAGGGATTAGGTCATACTTTTAGCTTTTGACCTATTTCTTTTCCTCCAGAGGACCAGGCTCACTTTTTCCTCTTTATAGTTTTGCAAAAAAAAAAAAAAAAAAAAAAGCCACCCCCCCCCCCCAAAACCTGATTATACAAGGGACTTGACTATATAATTGAAACTAAGAGAAATGGAATACCACATACCCGCTAAGATATCCCCCCGGCCAGCCTCTGCTGGCTTTGGGAGCCCACTAAGCACCATAAAGTTTGAGAAAACGAATGTCCAGCACCTCCATCTCCTACCTGTGACTGAGGAAATCCCCACTGACTGGGTCAGCACAGAAATTACACGAGATTATTTCACTCTCATTTCCAAAACTGGGGGCTTTAGCCAATAGGGTTTTTCCACCCAGGTCTTTGAGTCCGGAGCAAATGATGCGAGGAAGGGAGAACCATAGAGGATCCCCCTGGTGGTGGTGGTGGTGGCAGCAATGACCAGGAGCTAGGGGCAGTGTAGGTGGCAGTGGTGGCCGTGGTACCCCCCCCCCCCATGCTCCAGCAGTGTGGTTTTGATGGTGGCGCTGGCTACCCAGCCCCCACCCCTTGTGCCTGTGTGGTCTCTGGGTCTAGTTGACCAAGGGCCCTGTGAGCTAATCAATCCCCTTTGATTAGGCTCCTTTTCTGCTCTGGTCACAGCCTGTTTCTGTTGCTTGCAGCTCTGACCTGACTGATGCAGGGTCTTTGCAGGGTTGGGGCAAGGAGAGGTGATAGGATCTTGATTTGATCTGACTTGCACTTTGAAGAAATCCAAGCATAGAGAGGACAAAATGTGAGTAAACCAGTTAGACCGATGCTTAGGGCTCTTCGGGCTGGGGTGGTGGCAGTGGGAGAAGTTGAATGGAGCTTGAGAGGTGAAATTGAATTGCGTCAGTGATGTAATGGATGTTGGAGAGTAAAAGGAAGGCATCATGATGCCCACGTTTCTGTCTTTTGTAAATGGGTAGTGTGGGAGATTGATGGCAAAAACGGTCCCATTTCTCTCCCCTCCCACCAATGTGACCTTGTAGTTCCTCCCATGAAGCGGCTGAGCCTATTTCCAAACCCCTTAAAGTAAGGCTTAGCCTTGAGACTTGTTTGTCCAAAAGAGTGTGGCAGAAGTGACAGTGTATCAGTTCCAAGTCATGATGTCATGAGGCCTTGCATATTTTCACTTGCTTTCCTGGACCCATGTAATCACTGTGTGAACAAGACTGGACTGGTGTGCGGAGGGCCGTCCTACACCAGCCAGCTCCCAGCCAATGCGGCAACTGATGGCCAAAGCGTGCGTGTGCCCAGCCAAGACTAGCTAGGCCCAGCCAACCATAGACCCATGAGGAATAGTAAATAGTTAATGCTTTAGGCCACTGAGTGTTGGGATGGTTTGTTACACAAGAGCTAACTGATATATATATGGAGAGAGAGAGAGAGAGAGGAGGATAGAGAGAGAGAGATAAGGATTGAGATAGATCCATCCTGACCAAGCCCACCACCCTCTGGTCTTTCAAGTATCCCTGTTTACCTGGATTTGCTAGTGATCTCCTCTACCTACAAGGTTGGACTTCTCTGTCCCAAGTCTATCTTCAGTACACTTGCACTTGCTCTGATTTTTCTTCATGCTCTTTCTTGGGCATCCCAGCTGCCCCTCAGGCCAGCCCTGGGCTTCTTATGCCCCAGAAGTCTGCTTTATCCCAGAGTCCCTGCCCCCAGCATCAGTACCTGTTGCTGGCCTTTGAGATTTGCTTTGTTCTCTGAGCCTGGGTTCTCAGTCTCAGAAGTGATTCGAACCCCTAGAGCCCTATTTGGGAAACACTAGGCCCCAGCACAGAGCAGCTGGGGGATGCCATGCTCCTTTGTACCCACTCTCAAGGCCTCACCTGCGCCCTTCTGGAACATCTGTGACTGACGGATCTTCCCACTACCTCTCTGACAGGCTGCCCTCTGCTCTTCTCCACTCAATACTCAATACTGGGCCCCTGGGGAGAGCCAGGTTCTGTGTAAGGCTCATCCTGTGTGGGTCCCCAGAAACTACTTCGTCCCACCAACTCAAAGACCCCCAGGCAGCTGGTGGAGATGGGGAGCTGGGAACTGACCTGGGACCTCTGTTTTGCCTCCTGTGAATAAAGATACCCCCGAACACAGTAAAAAGGATGACTTATTGGGTATAACCCCATTGACTGACATAATTTTCACATCCTTGTTTTACATCTTTGCTTGGCACAGGCATCTAGGCATGGTGGAGACATCATTTCCTCTTTCTATCATCATCTATTCTAATGGGAGGGAGAAGAGGAAGTGAAGACTCTTCCCAAGACCTAGGGAGAACTGCTCCAGTTCTTCTTTCCAGGGGGTTAGGGAGAGGCTATAGATAAAGCAGATGGACCTGAATGCATGAAGACGCCTCCCTTCAGCCCAGTTATCTGGGATGCCTGTCCCTCCCGGCATAAAAAGAGCTATCTCCCCCCCACACACCCGCCCCACCTACCTCAGGTGCCCCCACGCCGAGGCAGCTCATGCTGGGCTTTCTGTCAAACAAGGTGAGAGCATGTTGAGAGATGGATAAGTCCATCACTGGTCCAGACTATGGGGGACCCATGACGTCTCTGCCTACCCTAGCTGCCGGCGGGTACGGGCTGGCACTGGCTACAGATGCAGGAGAGGATGTCTGAAGCATTGTTCTGGCGAAGGCTTGCAGAGGGCACAGAGCCTTGGGGAGAGAGGGGACAGCCATGGGGGCTCTCGCCAGCCCCTGCCTGTTCAAAGTGTGTGTCCATCTGACTCCCATAAGGCCCTGGGCTTGCACTTGTAGGCACTTGCAGGAGCAGAGGACTTGTGGGGCTCCCTCTTTGATACAGTCTGGCAAAGAACACGCCGAGAGGAGGAAGCAAGGTCAGGCCAGATGAAAGGGGCGGGGTGGGTGGGGGCTGAGGGAGGTCATTTCATGACTTGATACTCTTGGAACCTGACCTGCTCATACAAAAGTGGCCTTGGAGAGCAGCGAGGGCTGGGACGCTGGGAGTATCTCCATGGATGCTGAAGGGAGACATTACCCACATCCTCCCCTGAGTTCTTCCCTGATGAAGACGCGGCAGAAAGGAGGGCAAAGTAGGAGAGCTGGTGAGCCCTCATTCCTGTTCCCTCACGTCTGGGAACTGGAGGGACCCATCCTTGGATGGGCGGTTGCCGCCTGAGATGGGAAAACACGGCGTCAGAGAGCTGGGGGGGGGGGGGGGGGGGGGGGGGGGGGGG